>NC_073630.1:119395833-119706354 GCF_029407905.1 Bubalus kerabau
TACCTACCACTTCCAGCTGTGTGATCCTGAGCAAGTGTCTTCACTTCTCTGAGCCTCCATTTGCCCTTCTGTAGAAGAGTGGTCAGGGTTATGACAAATACTGGCAATAATATACCCATCGTGGTTTGGCTTGGCTGCACGTAAGCTATCCCAACAAAAGAGGCATAAACAAGATAGAGGTTTATTTCTTTCCTAGGTAAAACAGTCTCAAGTTGACAAGTCTGGGGATGCATGGCAGCTCTGCAGTGTCCTCAGGGACCCAGACTCTTAGTCTCTGCTTTTCCCCATCCTCAGTGCATGGCCTCCATGCCCAACCCACTTCATAGTCCAACATGGCTGCTGGAGCTCCAGCCATCAAGACCACAGGACAGGAAGAAGAAAGATGAGGAAATACTGGGCAGGAAGGGCCCCTCCCAAGAGTCCCAGTTGAGTCAGCTCATTTTTCAAGCAGTCATTCTGGAAGTCTCACAGAGAACTTCCTCTTTTATTTCATTAGCCGGAATACAGTTGCCTGACCCCATTTAGCTGCCAGGGAGGAAGGTTAGGAGATGTAGCCTTTTATCCAGACCAGCTACCTTGCCAGATAAAACTCGGGGTCTGTCCCCACAGAGGACAGGGAGCAGGGATGTCCAGGAGCACGTGATCCCAGCACGAGGCTGACCCGTAACGAGTGGAGCCACTGCTCTTGCTGACATTGCCAGCATCCCTGGGGACCGCCCACAGCTCTGCCTTTCCTGAAGTCACACCCCCTTCACCAGCGTCCAGCCCAGGCAGGTCCTCCTGCAGCCGGGAAGGGACCAGGGTGCAAGGGGACAAAACCACATCAGAGAGGGAGCTGAGGCAGAGGCCACCCAGGGGAGGAAAGTCCTGGGGCTGCCCGGGTCGGGGGGCCCTCTCCCTCTGCCCCTTTCCTGCCCCCTACTCTCCCCTCACCCTCTTACTGTGGGCTTTTTATTGTATCCCCCCAAATTCATGCACTGGAACCCTAACCCCCGGTGAGATGGCTTGTGGAGTGATGGGGGTCAGATGAGGTCACAGGGGTGGGGCCCTGTAAGGGATTAGCTTCTTCATCTGATTGGGATCAGAGGGGAGATATCAGCCCCGCTCACCATGTGCACCCCCAGAAAGGCTGTGAGGACGAACCAGGCAGGGGCCTCCCCAGAACCCAGCCTGACCCTGGAGTCCCTCTGGCAGACTGAGGGGTGAATGTCTGTTTAAGGCCTGTCTGTGATGTTCTGTTTACAGCAGCCTCGACCTGCCTGAGGGGGACACACACACCCCGGCTCCCCGTGAGGTAGGAGACTGTGGCAGCCAGGGTGGGACGGACCCCCCACTGAGGCTCTCGGACAGGCCTGAACTGGGTGCCCCCTCACATGGACCCTTTGGGGCCCAAAGTGGGTGCCGGCTGGGAGGTGGGCAGCCAGGCTGGAGACCTCTGTCCCGGGGGCTCTGCAGGTGGGTGCCGGGCCAGGGGCAGGCACATACTCTTGTGGGACCTGGAGCTGAGTGCCGACTGAGAGCCCGCACTCTCCTAAAGGTTTCTTTGCACTTGATTATTCACAGACGCCCGGAGTATCTAGTGAAACATTTTTAATCAACATTTTATCACAAAAATCTTCCAACACACAAAGTCACTGCCTTTTTTTTTCCAGTTTGCAGGATCTTAGCTCTCCAACCAGGGATCAAACCCACGACCCTGCTGTGGAAGCATGGAGTCTTAGCCACTGGACATCCTTGTCACTGCTTTGTATTTTTTTGTAGATATGCTTTGGGTTTTTTAATTGTTTAGTTTTGGCTGTGCTGGGTCTTCACTGCTGTGCGAGCTCTTCTCCGGTTGCGGACAGTGGGCTTCTTGAAGCAGGGGCTTCTCCTGCTGTGGACCATGGGCGCTCGGCTCGCTGGGTTAGCCTAATCTGGGTTAGCTCAGCTAACCTAGGGCTCTAGGCACTCGGGCGTCAGTGGTCGGGGCTCGCGGGCTTCATTCCTCTGTGGCACGTGGAGTCTCCCCGAGGCAGGGACCGAATCCACGTCCCCTGCCAGGCCGGCAGATTGGACCACCTGGGAAGCCCCTGTCATTGCTGTTTAAACTCACTCTACCCCACTCTGGGCAGGTACCCGCCTCCATCTGTCCCCCAGGTTTCCTGCCACATTCCCACTTTCCTGCCACAAACCCTCCTGGTTTCCCTATCCACATTCCTGATGGAGACATCAGGAAACTCCACGTCTAGACAACTCCACGTCCGGACCATGAGCTAGAGTTCACACTCAGAGTTCTAAGCAGGGTCTCCAGAGACGATGGCAGAGTCCCGGGGCTGCCATAAACAGTCCTGCGGGCTGGGTGACTTGAACCAGGAGGTTATCGTCTCAGTTCTGGAGATCAGACATGCCCGGTCAGGGTGTCAGTAGGGCAGGTTCCTTCTGAGACGGTGAGGGGGCCTCTGTACATGGCCTTCCCCCTGTAGTCGTGTCTACAGGGGGGTCCCCAGGTCCCCTCTGCATAAGGACGCCTGTCAGAAGTGGATTCAGGATGCACTCTGCTCCAGTATGACATCGTCTTAACTAATTCCGTCTGCAGGGACCTGTGTCCAGATAAGGTCACATTCTGAGGAGCTGGGGGCTTCACGTATGAATCTGGGGGGGAACACGACTCACCCCCTAGCAGTGAGATGTACAAACCTCCAGGGGGTCACCCACAGAGCTCAGCAGGTGCAAACCCCATCGAGCGACCAAGCGTGACCGTCACCCAATGCCTACTCGCCGTCTGGTGTGGCCACCCCTGCAGAGGCAGCCCCATCCCGCCTTCTCCCCACAGACCGGGCGGGCTGTTCTCGAACTTCTACCGATGAAGTCGAGCTGAGCTGGCAGGCCTGGGCGCAGGGCCGCTGTCCCTCGGGCACCAGCACCACCACCAGCCGGAGCAGGGCAGCGGGACCTTGAGGCGGAGCCTGTCCACATGCCAGGCGGGAACGCACTGCGCTGAGGGCAGGAACCGTCTGCACGTCCAGGGAAAAGCACGCCACGTGAAGGCGAGTGACAGGAAAGGAGCACCGTCTCCACTTTGGGGACCGCACCGTGGCCCCGCAGATGAAGTCTCAGCAGACGATCGCCATCACAAGCAGCAACCCCGGCACCTGAATCTCCAACGCAAACTTCAGCTCTGAAGGAAGACCGAGATCCAGGGCAGGTGGGCACGGAGTCTGACACGGAACCGACGTAATTCAGGAAAGAAATGGACGGAAAGGCAAAACCGTTTCAGAAACAAAGCGATGACTTTACAAGGGAGGTGAGAAGAGAGATGGAAATCACAGTAAGGGACAGCCTGAGGGAGTCGGGATCCCCACCCACCCCAGGAGCTGCCCTACCTGGGAGCTACACATTCCTGTCTCCAGGCCCTCCCTACCCCGGAGCGACCCTGGCTGGGCCCAGAGGCCGGCTCAGACCCACCGCCCCCCCAACTCGGAACCCCATGCACCATTCTCACTGGAGCTCCCCCCGCCTCTGTGGGAGAGGACCGGCCGGACGGGGACAGAGCCCAGCCCCTTACACAGCGAGCAAACGGTGGAGGCCCCAAGAAGTCAGGTCAGAACTGGCACCGCACGGTCAGGAGGCAGACAGCAGCCACGGTTCCTCTGCTCGTGAATGCCCGGCCCCCAGGGAGCGTCCTGTCCCACAGGACAGGCCGACACCCACCCCAGCAAGCAGCCAGGCCAGGGGCCACTCAGCCCTGCCTCTGGCCCACCGGGGAGTCAGGGGCTGGGCTCCTTTCTGAGCCGTAGCTCCTTTATCCACACAAGGGGTGTTACACTTGAGTGTGCAGAGCCTGGACCTGCGGGCGTGCTGGGGGACTCCTGCGGCACCCCACATGCCGCTCCCTCCTCACACACACAGCAGCAGGCAACTCGAAGCTCCTCGGGAGCCCAGCTGTGACCACCCCTCAAAAATGCAAAGAGGTCCTTCAGGCCTCAGTAAGGTGATTATCTTCCCAAACAGGTAACCTTAGCGATCCCACAGTGGAATCTCACTGGACAAGCTCAGAAGGCCTCCAGGACCTGTGGTTACAGATTCTGGACTCGCTCGGGTGGGCCCAGGTCTGGAGATGCAGGTGGGAGGAGTCCTGTGGTGGGTGGCGGCAGGAGGTGGGGGCAGTTCTGGGCTCTCTGCTCCTGGCCCGGCCTCACCAGCTGCATCTGCAAAATGGGGACAAAGGCCTTTCCTTCTTGATTCTTGGAAGCGCTGGAGGACAAAGTAAGGATGTGATCTGGAAGGGTGAATTTCTCCGCACATGAGGAGCTTTCTGTGGCAGAGTAACGGGGATGCAAGCCCTGAGCTGTGGGACTGGCACAGAGGGGGACCCAGCCCTCCAGGACTCTGTCTTTCTGTGAAACGGGAACAGGAGTCCTTGCGCCCACCCCAACTCCCATCTGCTTCCCTGACCACCAGGTGGCACAGACCCGTAGATCCCAGAGATCGCCCAGCCCTGGGACAAGCCAGCACCCCTGCTCGGCACCAGGCCCCCCTCCCACCCCCGGCTCTACAGGTGGAACTGGATAGTGGGGTGGGGCTGCCCCTAGCATCGCTGGCCTCCAGCCCCGAGAGGCTGGTTTCCCTCTTTCTACTGGCTGGTGACGACCCCCTTGCCAACTGTCCCCAGGGGGATGCGGAAACTTTCCCCAGTTGAGAACTAATGATCTGGAGAGCATCCGTTTTACACTCTGACTCCTTCTCCAGAGAGGGAGGCTGACTCCTTCTCCTCCTTCAGGCGCGGGCCTCATCCAGCTCAGGTTTTTATAAACCAAGCCCACACCCAGCACCGGGCCCCACCGTGGGGAAGGGAGGAAGGAAGCAAGGGCAGGATGTGAGAGAGAGCGACACATTATGGGGTGACCTCATGGGAGCTCTGGTTTGTCGAGGCCCACGTGCGCCAGGTGCCACGTGGAGCGCTGCAGGCGGTCACCCTCAAGCAGGATTCTAGGGGGTTCTGTCTTGTCCCTGCAGTGCACAAGTCGCCATCCAGCCATGACGCCAGGCCTCACCAGCCCCACCCCCCCAGCCTCCGCCGGGTGCTTCCTCCACCCCGGCCCAGAGAGCAGGAGGCAGGGGGCAAGTGAGATCCAGGGAGCTTCATGGGGCCTGCAGCTCACACGGCTTGGGGCTCTGTTTACAGAAGAGAATGCAAAGTTACAGAAACCAAATGAGGCATGAAAGGGAACGTTTATTTAGAGTGAGAAAAAATGAAGACAACTTTAAACTCCGACAAATACACAAAATCTGAAAAAACAACAAGATGTTTTTATTAACCAGCTGCCTGGTTCATCTCCATCATGCTCTTCCAGGTATGACTTGGTCACATCTTTGTCAGTCATCTCAGCGTATGGCGATGTGATGTCATGTCTGAGAGAAGGAATAGAAATGCTGTTGCCGTTCTCCCACTAGGGCTGCCTGAAATGCATTTTCTCTTATTGAGATTTAGGATACATAGAACGTGGTCCCCTACCCCACGCAGTGTATATAGATGGCTTCCTTGGTGGCTCAGACAGTAATGGATCTGCCCGCAATGCAGGAGACCAGGGTTCGATCCTTTGGTCGGGAAGATCCCCCGGAGGAGGGCATGGCAACCCACTCCAGTATCCTTGCTTGGAGAATCCCATGGACAGAGGAGCCTGGCAGGCTGCAGTCCATGGGGTCTCAAAGAGTTGGACACGACTTGGCGACTGAACAACAACAGCAACTCTATCCATGTAGTTTGGATCACTGGGTATTCGTATTTGAGGGCCCACACTTCAGGGCACTATCTTAGGGCACAGCTAGTTTCTTGTGCCCTAAACAGCAGTTCTGGTCAAATCCACTTCCTAAGATTCCCATTTCTGAAAAGGAAACTGAGCATGATGCACGTTTATCGATGCAAACAACGCACGGTCGACCACATTTCCGCTCTGAAAACTGCTCTCCCTGAGGCCCTGTGCTGTGTGCCGTGTAAGTAGCTCAGCGACTCTTTGCGACCCCTGGACTGTAGCCCACCAGGTTCCCCCGGCCATGGGATTTCCCAAGCAAGAATACTGGAGTGGGTTGCCATTTCCCACTCTAGGGGATCTTCCCAACCCAGGGATGGCACCCGTGTCTCTTATGTCTCCTGCATTGGCAGGAAGGTTCTTGACCATCTGAGCTACCAGGGAAGCCTCCTAAAGCCATCCTCAGGAATCAATCCCAGGCGGAGCAGAGACTCCAACGTGAAAGGCGAAGCCACAGGGTCTTTAGAAGCTAATGTGGAATGCATTCATCTCCTTGACGCTGGAAAGGCTTTACACAAAAGCAGTAACAAGCCAAGGAAAATATTGATCGTTACAGTTATATTAAGCTGCCTGTTCATCAAAAGAGGCCATCAAAAGAGTGAAAGCGAGCCCAAGGATGGGAGGAGATGGTCACAACACACAAAACTGATGAAGCGTGTGTCTGGGTTACACAAAAGGCTTCAGGGACTTCACGAAGAACGTTGGAGGGGTCGCGCCAGAGCCCCGTCAGCTCAGGGGGTGCGTGCGCTGGGCCCACAGCCAATTTCCCTGCGCCTCGGCAGGCATCATCGTGAAGTTGAGTCACACGGAAAGTGCCTGCGTTCAGGTCTCTTTGGGGAAGGATGGAGGCGGGGGAGGACGAACTCTTACAGAAACGTCAACTTTTTAAAATGCGTTTTCAGTAATTGCTGTTCTGTGCCAAGCTCGGCCTGGTAGGAGTTCCGTGTTGGAGTCACTAAGTGGGAGGTGATAACGGACAGGTTAATCGTCCTCATGCAGCGATGTGGTGCTGAGCGATGATCCAGGGGCCAGGTGAGGTGCTTCCCCGGGGCTGCCAGGGCAGGAAGCCACGGGCAGGGCAAAGGGTACAGGAACGGGGAGCGGGGAGCAGGGGAGGGGTCCCTGCAGCCCCACCGCAGGGCACACCTGGGCTGGAGAAGCTCCAGACCAGCCCCCAAGCCCTGAACCAGGAAGCTGCAGTCTGGAGAAACACTGCAGGGGCCGTGCGGATGGAGCTGTCTGGAGCCTGGAAAAGGAGGTTAGAGCCGCTTCTCTACCTCACCCCCACCCCAGCCCCTTCATCAGGCCCTGATGGCTGATGTTGCTCCCAGTCCCGCTGCGGACCTGAAGTCTGTATGAGATGCTCACCGTCTTTCCCTCTGCCCATCACCATCAAGGGCTTTGTGGCATCTTGTTGTTGACAAAAGACAGCATATTCTAGGACCAGACTGGGAACAAAGGAAGAATTCATTACGCATCCCTCCATTCGTCCATCATCCAGCAAATCACAGCTTGATTCCAGGCACCTCAAGCCCCTTCTGGAACAACACAGGCTACAATTTACTACAAAGCAACTAAAGTCGCTCAGTCCTGTCCACGACCCCATGGACTGTAGCCCACCAGGCTCCTCTGTCCATGGGATTCTGCAGGGAACGATACTGGAGTGGGTTCCCATTCCCTTCTCCAGGAGATCTTCCCGACCCAGGGATTGAGTCCTGGTCTCTTGCATCGCAGGCGGATTCTTTACCCGGAGCCATAGGAGGTGCTGTTCAGTTCAGTCGCTCAGTCGTGTCTGACTCTGTCACCCCATGGACCGCAGCACACCAGGCTTCCCTGTCCATCACCAACTCCCGGAGCTTGCTCAAACTCATGTCCCTTGAGTCGGTGATGCCATCCAACCATCTCATCCTCTGTCTCTGGAGGTGCTGTACGCAGCCATAAAAAAGAATGAAATGATGCCTCTTGCAGCAAGATGGATGGACCTAGACATTATCATGCTAAGTAACTCAGACAGAGACAAATATCAAATAATATCGCTTACCTGTGAAATCTTAAAAAAAATGACACTAATGAATTTATTTACAAAACGGAAATAGACTTACAGACATGGAAAATGGAACTTATGATTACCAAGGGGGAAAAGGCGGGGAGGGATAAACTGGAAGCTCAGGATTATTAGTTACACACAAGAATACATAAATAGATAAACAACAAAGACCTACTGTATAGCACAGGGAACCATATTCAATGTCTTATAATAACCTATTATGGAAAAAATTTGAAAAAGTGTATAAATATATATATATACACACACACACACATATATGTATATCTAACTAAAATACTTTGCTGTGTGCCTGAAACTAACACAACATTGTACATCCACTATGCCTCAATTCTTTTTTTTTAAACAATCACATAAAGAAGCATTTATTTGAGGCTTAACATATAATCATACAAATAAAGTTTGTATAAACACAAATCCACACTGAGTCACAACACAGATAGCAACAGACAAAGCTCAGTTCAGTCCACTTTGTCTCTACTTTCTCCTCGTCTATATTTGTAATAAAGCAAAATCCTCTTCTTTCCTTTGTTTTTGTAACCACAGGAAGTTCAATAGTTTCAATCTCTCCAAAGTCTCCAAAATATTCTTTCATTTGTTCCTCCAAAGTATCTGGGCTCAATCCACCCACGAAAATCTATTTTTGGGGGGGTTCCTTCCCTTTTAAAACTTTGGACCTTCTCAGTTCAGTTCAGTTCAGTTCCTCAGTCATGTCCGACTCTTTTCGACCCCATGAATCGCAGCACGCCAGACCTCCCTGTCCATCACCAACTTCCGGAGTTCACTCAGACTCACGTCCATAGAGTCAGTGACACCATCCAGCCATCTCATCCTCTGTCGTCCCCTTCTCCTCCTGCCCCCAATCCCTCCCAGCACCAGAGTCTTTTCCAATGAGTCAAGTCTTCACATGAGGTGGCCAAAGTACTGGAGTTTCACCTTCAGCATCGTTCCCTCCAAAGAAATCCCAGGGCTGATCTCTTTCAGAATGGACTGGCTGGATCTCCTTGCAGTCCAAGGGACTCTCAAGAGTCTTCTCCAACACCACACTTCAAAAGCATCAATTCTTCGGTGCTCAGCTTTCTTCACAGTCCTACTTTCACATCCATACATGACCACTGGAAAAACCATAGCCTTGACTAGACGGACCTTTGTTGGCAAAGTAATGTCTCTGCTTTTGAATACGCTATCTAGGTTGGTCATCTAGGGTCTATCAATTTGCCATCCCGTTTATGTTATTTCAGTTCCCAAACCTTATCAACACTAGCAGCATCCTTGAAAAGCACAAATCCAAATCCTTGTGATCTTCTAGTAACACCATCTGTTTTAACCATGCAGTCCACCACATCCCCAAATTGAGACAAATATTCAGTCAGATCTTTCTTTCTTGTATCCCAGCTCCAGCCTCCAATAAACATCTTACCGTCATCCTGCTGGTCCCTGCTCGTGTTGATCTTGGAGCCCTCTGCGAATGCCCTATGTCGCTGTATGTTCACGACTTCCCGAGCGGCGGAGCTGTTGGCAGAGGGTGCTGGCTCCCAGTCTGCGTCCAGCGGCGGCGGCGGCGGAGCATTGTATGGAGCTGGATTTAAAATGGCAGCGGAAGAGCCTCAATTCTTCTTTTAAAAAAAGTAACTAAATACCAGTTCCTCCCAAGGTGCCCAGGTTTTCTCCACTCCCTTTTCCTTCACGGACCCTCCACTTGGAATGTTCTCCTGTTACCCCCAGAAACTGGGTTCACTTCTTAGTGGGCATCGAGCCAAACCAATCAAATCAAACAGTGGGAGAACGATTTATTATCTGCAGCAAGTAAGGAGAATTTTGGGGGTACTTCCCAAAGCAGTGTCTCCCAGGACAGCAAAATAGGGGAAGTTTCAAGCTGCGGGAGCACACATCCTCGTGAAAGGGCTTGTGCAGAGAGGAATTGAGCATAGACTTGGGGCAGGCGTCACCCTAGGCTGACAGAAGCCAGGGTCTTGGTTGACTGAAGCCAGCAAAGATCAACATCGTCAGTGGTGTGGCTCCCGTTAGTCTGGCGGCCAGTTGTCCAAGGGGGTTTGGACCCTGTTTGACAGCTCAGAGAATATGTGTCAGACTGTTCTTTATTCTTTATCAGACCACCTGATCTGCCTCTTGAGAAATTTGTATGCAGGTCAGGAAGCAACAGTTAGAACTGGACATGGAACAACAGACTGGTTCCAAATAGGAAAAGGAGTTTGTCAAGGCTGTATATTGTCACCCTGTTTATTTAACTTCTATGCAGAGTACATCATGAGAAACGCTGGACTGGAAGAAACACAAACTGGAATCAAGATTGCCGGGAGAAATATCAATCACCTCAGATACGCAGATGACACCACCCTTATGGCAGAAAGTGAAGAGGAACTCAAAAGCCTCTTGATGAAAGTGAAAGTGGAGAGTGAAAAAGTTGGCCTAAAGCTCAACATTCAGAAAACGAAGATCATGGCATCTGGTCCCACCACTTCATGGGAAGTAGATGGGGAAACAGTGGAAACAGTGTCAGACTTTATTTTTCTGGGCTCCAAAATCACTACAGATGGTGACTGCAGCCATGAAATTAAAAGACGCTTACTCCTTGGAAGGAAAGTTATGACCAACCTAGATAGCATATTCAAAAGCAGAGACATTACTTTGCCAACAAAGGTCCGTCTAGTCAAGGCTATGGTTTTTCCTGTGGTCATGTATGGATGTGAGAGTTGGACTGTGAAGAAGGCTGAGCGCCGAAGAATTGATGCTTTTGAACTGTGGTGTTGGAACAGGCTCTTCAGAGTCCCTTGGACTGCAAGGAAATCCAGCCCGTCCATTCTGAAGGAGATCAGCCCTGGGATTTCTTTGGAAGGACTGATGCTAAAGCTGAAACTCCAGTACTTTGGCCACCTCATGTGAAGAGTTGACTCATTGGAAAAGACTCTGATGCTGGGAGGGATTGGGGGCAGGAGGAGAAGAGGACGACAGAGGATGAGATGGCCGGATGGCATCACTGACTCGATGGATGTGAGTCTGAGTGAACTCCGGGAGTTGGTGATGGACAGGGAGGCCTGGCGTGCTGCGATTCATGGGGTCGCAAAGAGTCGGACATGACTGAACGACTGATCTGCTCTGATTCTTTATCTCGGAAACAGAACTGGCAGTCTCTATGACTGATGTAAGGCTTCCCTGGGGGCTCAGCAGTAAAGAATCTGCCTGATACGTTGAAGACTGCCTGCTATGCAGGAGATCTGGGTTCATTCCCTAGGTTAGGAAGGTCCTCTGGAGAAGGAAATGGAAACCCACTCCAGTATCCTTGCCTAGGAAATCCCAGGAACAGAGGAGCCTGGCGGGCTACAGCCCATGGGGTCGCAGAGTCAGACACGACGTACAGACTGAACTACCAGGACTGACGTATCATCTCCGGTTAAACTGTTAAATTATCTCCCTGGCCTGGTAATAGCTGTTCACTCTCACGTGCTTTTGTTTCCTTAACATCACTCACTCCTGAGGCCTGCTCTTCCTCACAGGCACGCGTCGTGGCCAGGCTGAGATGGCAATATGACCTGGGCCGACAGCGGCTTCTCTCAGGTCAAGAAACGTACGCTTGGCTCTCTTCCCTTGGGCACTCCTTCTCAAGCATGGTCCACCATCCTCACCACACGTGGCTTGCCCAGCTCCTTCTTGAAGCACCAAAGCACCCCCGTGGGTGCCTCTACCTGACCCCAGAAGCTGCTCGAGGCCGCCGTCTGGCTCCCACTCTTTCCCTGTTCCCCCGTCACCCCACTGGGAGAGCGGCCCTAGCACGTTGGCTGTATTCAGCTTTGCTTGTTTACTAAAATGCAGCAGGTGGGGAGAGAGGACAGGTACACAAACATCTCTAATAACAGAACAAGTGCAGGGGGAGAAGTGGATGCAATTTAAAGTTGGTGTTGAGATGCAGGCACTCGCTAGATGGCGGGGAAGGGGGGAAGCTTTGGGGAGGCGGGAACCCCTGTGGCTCCCTGGGAAGGAGTGGGCTTGGGAGGGGGGATCTAGGCTTCCTGACAGAGACATGTACGGTGGGGTACCAGCCAAGGCCAATTTCCAGAGTTCATAAGGACAGGGAAGGCTCAACACCGAGGCAGGGGACACAGAAACAAGCTAAGTTGTCAGCCAGACACAGTCCCGAGTTTTGAACTGTGTCCTCTTTCCATGCAGCTGAGGGGAAAATGCCCTTGTGGGGGTGAATCCAGGGTGGGAAATCAGATCTCTGACCCACCTACAGCCCCCGGCAGTCTCCCGTCCCAGCTAGGGCCGCCGAAGCTGCACTGGTGCTGAAGCTGAAACTTCAGTACTTTGTCCACCTGATGTGAAGAACCGACTCACTGGAAAAGACCCTGATGCCGGGAAACAGTGGAAACAATGGAAACAGTGACAGACTTTATTTTTGGGGGCTCCAAAATCACTGCAGATGGTGACTGCAGTCATGAAATTAAAAGACGCTTGCTCCTTGGAAGAAAAGCTATGACCAAACTAGACAGCATATTAAAAAGCAGAGGCATTACTTTGCCAACAAAGGTCCGTCTGGTCAAAGCTATGGCTTTTCCAGTAGTCATGTATGGATGAGAGAGGTGGACCATAAAGAAGGCTAAGCCCTAAAGAAGTGATGCTTTTGAACTGTGGTGTTGGAGAAGACTCTTGAGAGTCCCTTGGACTGCAAGGAGATCCAACCAGTCCATCCTGAAGGAAATCAGTCCTGAATATTCATTGGAAGAACTGATGCCGATGTTGAAGCTCCAATACTTTGGCCACCTGATGCGAAGAACTGACTCACTGGAAAAGACCCTGATGCTGGGTAAGATTGAAGGCGGGAGGAGAAGGGGACAACAGAGGATAAGATGGTTGGATGGCATCACCGACTCAATGGACATGAGTTTGAGTAAGCTCCGGGAGTTGGTGATGTACAGGGAGGCCTGGCGTGCTGCAGTCCGTGGGGTGGCAAAGAGTCGGACAGGACTAAGAGACTGAACTGAACTGAGCCACACTTAGCCCCGGAGGCGCACGGAGACACCAGGTAGTGGCTGCGGTTGCTGCGGTTGCCTAGGAAATGCCCCAGCGCCGTGCCTCCGCAGGGCGCCCCGGGCCTTGTAGTCCGCCCGCTGCCTCCTTTTGGGTCGGCTGCGCGGGGAGGGACTACAACTCCCAGGAGGCAGCGCGGCGGGGCCTGGTGGGCGGGGCGAGCCCGGTGGGCGGGGCGAGGCCTTTTCCTTCCCGCAGCTCCCAGGGCACCGCGTCTGGAGGCGGAAGATGGCGTCGCGGAGGGTCCTGTCCGGGCTGCGCGCGGTCCGGCGGCCGCCGCGGCTGCTGCTGCTGCTGCTTCTGCTCCTCGGGCCGTGGGCCGCGGCGGGCCATGCCGGCAAGTACTCGCGGGAGAAGAACGAGCCCGCGCCGCCCTCGAAGCGCGAGCCCGCGGCGGAGTTCCGCATGGAGAAGCTGAACCAGCTGTGGGAGAAGGCCCAGCGGGTGAGCGGCGACCTGGTCCCTCCACCTCGGGGCTCCGCGAGCCGGGGCGTCCTCTGATCCTGGGGTCCGCGGAGCGCAGGCCCGGGTCTCTTCAGTCTCGAGGGTCCACGGGGCGTCCTCTGATCCTGGGGTCCGCGGAGCGCAGGCCCGGGTCTCTTCAGTCTAGAGGGTCCACGGGGCGTCCTCTGATCCTGGGGTCCGCGGAGCGCAGGCCCCGGTCTCTTCAGTCTCGAGGGTCCACGGGGCGTCCTCTGATCCTGGGGTCCGCGGAGCGCAGGCCCGGGTCTCTTCTGTCTCGGGGGTCTGCAGGGTGTCTTAATCCTGAGGTCCGCAGAACCCGGGCCCTGGCCTCTTCAGTTTCGGGGATCTGCAGGGCGTCCTCTGATCCTGGGGTCTGCAGAGCCCAGGCCGGGGTCTCTTCAGTCTCGGGTGTCTGCTGGCCGGGGCCTCAAGCGTTTGACAGCCTCAGACCCTCCCGCACATACAGGTGCGAGTCCCTCTTACTGCGTGCCCTCTACCCTTCATCAGGGAACAGGGACCCTGGCCTGGTGATAACAGGTGAAGACAGGAGGCCTTGGCCTGGGCAGAGGGGCTGCCCTGTCAGTTTGAGGCCGAGATTCCCTTTCAACTTTGCAGGTTTTTGCCTTTTCAACATTCTGTTTCCCTATATGGAGAAACAAGAAAACGGGTGATGCTGGTCATGAGGACAAGTCAAGGATAGCAGAAACCTGGAAGCAGACAGATTCTTGTTAAATTGGGTGAGAGGATGTGGTGAGAAGGGAACGGCTACCCACTCCTGTATTCTGGCCTGGAGAATTTGCAGAGTCGGACACGACTGAGCGACTCACTTTCACATGTGGTGGGAGGATAACACCTGAAACTTAAGACTCAAGTGAAGTGAATCCGACCTTCCTCAAAGCCCAGAGGGCAAAGGACGCCTCTAAGGTCACTCCACCTGGAGGCAGCTTCCTCATTAACCTAACAGTCCCTGCTGTTTCAGGCTGGGTGTTTTTAGAGAAATGGGTATTTACAAGCTTCCCCCAGCCTCTGGGCCTCTGTCTTCATCTCTCAAATGGAGTCTTATCAGCTTCAGTCTTCCAGTTTTAAGCATTCCTGAGTCCTTGAAAGAGAGCAAAGTGAGGACTAAGTTTTGGAAAAGAAAAGAAACCGAGGGGGAAGAAAGGCGGGGGCGGAATGTGACAGAGAGCCGCCTGAGGGGCAGTCAGGGCCCAGTAGATGCCCCCAGGCCCTTAGCTTCCAGGCCCCGCACTGTTCCTGGGCCAGTGCCCTTGAGGATTCCGCTCGGAGTCCCTAGCTGTCAGGGCCACTGTGTGTGCAGCCTGCCTGGTGAGAGAGCACTCTGGGTTGGAGAGGCTGGAGGGCTTACTGGGAGAAGGGACTCTTGTGCCCACGAACCTGCCCGGAGCCCTCCTGCCCGCAGGGCGGTGCTGGTCAGCCCCGTCTTGTCTGTCCAGATGCCGCTTCACATCTGCCAGCCTCCTCACGCCTCCTGGCCGTCGCCTGCCCTCCAGCCGCGCCTCCATAACCCTCCCCGCCCCGCCCCCGCGCTCAGTCCACTGAGACTGACCTGGTGACTGTGTGTGCAGTGTGACCTGGTCAGTCTCAGGTCACATCTGTCTGAGAGGGCCTCCTCTGTTCTCTGGGAACCCCAGCACTGTCCTTGGACGGGCCGGCCTTGCATTAGACGTCTTTTCTGGGCCCCTCGGCCCTGAAATTCTCCAATTGCGTGTACAAGTGTTTTCTGCTGAACGAAGGGCACAGGTCCTCAGGGTGGGGTTCATGCCCGGTGGCATCAGTTTCTTGGCTCCCTGAGCAGACCTGTGGAATACAAGCTGGCCTGTCCCAGCCTTCCTAGACGGTGAAGCTTCAGGAAGCGCCTCGGGTGGTGGCAGGAGCCCGCAAGGGGGCACGTGGTGCGGGCCTCCGGCCGAGTCCCAGGGTCGGCACTCCCCTGCCCAGAGTCGAGCCCAGACGGGAGGCAGGGCCAGCACAAGGCACTTTTGGTTCTTAGCCTTTTGGTTTTGTTCTCGGGATAATTTGCTCTCTGAAAACATCAAGACTTTGGCCACCTGATGTGAAGGACTGACTCCTTAGAAAAGACCCTGATGTTGGGAAAGATTGAAGGGGGGAGGAGAAGGGGACGATAGAGGATGAGACGGTTGGATGGCATCACCGACTCGATGGACATGAGTTTGAGTAAACTCCAGAAGTTGGTGATGGACAGGGAGGCCTGGCATGCTGCAGTCCATGGGGTCACAAAGAGTTGGACACAACTGAGCGACTCGACTGACTGAAAAAACATCACGTTTCTAAACATGAGGTGATCTCAGGGTGTGTCTTGCATGGCGTGTGCTCAGGGTGGGAGAAGGCGTCCCCCTGTCGTCTCTCGCCAGTCCTTCTGTGGGCCGGGGGTGCAGCTCCCACCTTGGTCCAGGGTCAGCGTGCAGAGCTGTGGCTGGAGCTGACATGTGCGTGGACGCTGGGTCCCAGGGGATTTTTTTTTTTGGTTGGTTGTTGGTTTTGGTTTTTTGTTGTTTTGTTTTACCATTTTTGAGGTATGATTGACCTCTGAAAAGTTGCTGATTAGTTTGGAGATAAGTGTACAGGCCCACAGACACACCCACCACCTCCCAGATATTCTCCTGAGCTCTTGTTTGTTATTATTTGTGGTAAGAACCTAAGATCAACACCCCCACCCCCTGCCCCGCCCCTTAGCAAATTTTTAAATAATAGTTTAAATGGGATTCCCAGGTGGCTCAGTGGTGAAGAATCTCCTTCCTTGCAGAAGACCCAGATTCAATCCCTGGGTTGGGAAGATCCCCTGGAGGAAAGCAAGGCAACCCAGCCCAGTATTCTTACCTGGAGAAGCCCATGGACAGAGGAGCCTGGAGGGCTACGGCGTCACAAGGAGTTGTACACGACTGAGTGACTAAAGGGAATTCCCTGGTGGCTCAGAAGATAAAGCATCTTCCTGCCATGCGGGAGACCAGGGTTCCATCCCTGGGTTGGGAAGATCCCCTGGAGAAGGAAATGGCAACCCACTCCAGTATTCTTGCCTGGAGAATCCCATGGACTGAGGAGCCTGGCCGGCTACAGTCCAGGGGATCGCAAAGAGTCGGACACAACTGAGCTGTGTAGTGTAGTGTGAGTGACTAAACAACAGAAACGTGCAGTCTGGTTGCCAGGGTCACACTGAGCAGTGGGGCTCCGGGGCTCACTCGAGCCGCATGGCTGGCTCTGCGCCCTTTGACCAGCCCTTCATTTCCTCTCCTCTGCCTCTTGTCCACTCTCCACCCCTCATGGAGCGTTGTTGTGGAGGAGCGTTTGCTGATACGTCTGGCTTATCTCACCCAGCGCCTGTGTCTTCACAAAGGGCCAGTTCCCCTTCTGTCTTGAGGCCCGTATTCCGTTGTATGTCTGTCCGGTGTTTTCCTTCTGTGTCTCGATGGGCATCTTGGCTGAGCTGCTCCCGTGTCCTGGCCGCTGTGACTGGTGCTGCAGGAAGCTTGGGAGCACAGGGCTTTTGTCGAGATTCTGGCTTCAGGCCTGTGGTCAGTGCCTGGCGGGGATTGCTGGGTCGCACGGCAGCTCTCGTCTCGTTTCTGAGGCACCTCCTCGCTGTTTGCCACAGTGGCTGCGCCCGTGCATCCCACCGGTCGCCCGCGGGGGCTCCCTTTGTTACCCCCCAGCAGGGGCTGCTTTCCATTCCCGAGTAACCGACCTGTAACTGCTGTGAGGCGGTGTCTCTCGTGGGGTTTCCATTCGTCCCGATGATCTGCCATCTGGAGGGTCTGTTCATGTCCCTCTTGGCCATTCACGTGTGGTGTCTGGAGAAATTTATATTCAAGTCCTTCGCCTGTTTAAGAATTAGGTTATTACTTCTTTTCAACAAGGAGTGGAAGCTCCAGGCAGAACAGCCAGGCAAGAAAAAAGAAAGAAAAGTCATCCCGGTCAGAAAGGAAGAGGTAAGGGGCTCTGTTTGCAGATGACGTGCTCTCCACTTGCAGCAAACGTGAACGCTGCACAGAGTCACTAGATCTGTCAACAACCTGGCCACGGCTACAGGGCGCAGGAGCGACACGCAGGCCTCGCTGACGCTTCCGTCACCAGCATCCAACTCTCTGAGAAGGAAATTAAGTCCGCCCCCCTTCCAGTAGCAGTGGAAAGGGTCCGATAGCCAGGGACACGCAGCCGTGTCCTTCAGACAGGTTCTTACCCTCCCAGGGGCCTCTGACGGGAGTGGAGGAGAGGGCCCCGGGCTCGCGAGGGCCCGCCCGAGAGCACCTCCAGGGAGGCGGCCAGGACGCTGCCCGGTGTCCGCCCAGCCGGGCAGGCGGACAGCAGGAAGTCGGGGTGAGTGGGGCCCCGGCGCCTCTGCCGTGAGTCCTCACCCTGCCTGGCAGCTTCGGTTTCCTCTCCACACCGTCTTCCTGCCCCGACTGAAGGTTCTAGCCCCGAGAGGTCTCTCTCTGCCTTCCTGCTTCTGTGCACGTGCGGGCACGCGTACGTGTGTGCCTCCAAGCCCGACCTCGCAAGGCTCCCCTTCCTGCATGACAGGCAGGCTGTATGGGGTCAGGTCCCAGCACCCGCACCTGCCTGGGGTAGCGGGGCCCCCCAGGGAGCCTACGGGGGTCGCGGAAGGGCTGCCTAGGGGGCCCACACTGCAGCCCCGGGTCCTCACCGTGTCACCCCGCCCGCCCTTCAAGGGGGCAGGTGTCTGCCAGGCATGCTAACGCGTTCATTTTTAAAGTTGCACGTTTAACGGGCCTGACCACAGCCTTCGCATGCCGGTTCTGGCCCAGAAGTGAGGAGGCGCCCTTGGGCCAAGCACAGAGCAGCCTCTGCCAGGAGCCGGAGAGCCCTTCTTAGCCCCGCAGCCCGTATCCAGGGAGGCCCCGCGCCCCTCGGTCAGCCCCCAGCACAGGCAATGACCCTGGGGAGCCGTAGCTGTGCTTTTTGTTTTTTAATTGGAAGTCTTCCATAAATATGATCTACTCTCCAGTCCTTGCGGTTTACTTTTCATCCAAGTTACACATGCAGGGAGAAGTTTCTCGGGTGAGCCCAGCATCCGTGCGCCTGCATCCCTGCGCCCAGGTGTGCACAGGTGCCCAGGGTCCAGGCTGGAGGGCGAGCCGGCCTGTCTCCCCAGGGCCAGTGCTCAGGCCGCTGATACCCCAGGGCTCCCTGGGGACGTGGTGTCTGCCGAGGCTGGAGGGCGAGCCAGCTTGTCTCCCCAGCGCCCGCGCACAGGCCGCCGATGCCCCGGGGCTCCCTGAGGACGCGGTGTCCGCTGAGGCTGGAGGGTGGGCCTGGGGCCTAAGGGCCGGTGGGCTCCACGCCGTGCACAGAGGCCCCTTTGACATTCTCGTGCGGGAGCGTGAGCGGGATCTTGAGCACCCAGGACCCCGGCTCCTCCTCCCCACCTCTGGCGTCTCCTCTCTGAGGTCAGTTTCTTCTGGGCTGTCATTGGTCACCATGCAGCTGGTGGTCAGGCGTCCTCTCTTCTCCTCCTCCCGCAGCTGAATCTTCCTCCTTTGAAGTTGTCCGACCTCCACACTGATCTGAAGATTCAAGAGCGGGATGAATTCAAGTGGAAGAAGCTGAAGGCTGAGGGCCTGGATGAGGACGGGGAGGAAGAGGCGAAGCTGGTCCGCAGCCTCAGTGGTACTTCTCTTCTCGCTCCCCTCTCCTCTGGCCAAGGGCAGTGGTCGCCCCGGCTCAGGCTCCAGCTTGGTGTTCTGACTTGGTCTGTGGGCAGGACAAGAGTCAGGACCGCTCCTGTGAGCCTGAGCCCTGCAGGGTGACCCTCAGCTCCAGGCGGGTGCAGCTGCCAGGCTGTCCTCGATGGGCCTTGGCTGGTGGGAGGGGGTCCAGGGCAAGGGCATCCGGCTGAGCGAGCTCCCAGCGGCCGAAGCCCCGGGTCTGTCTGGTCCGGGAAGACGGCCGGGGCGGCCTGGAGTCACCTGGACGAGGAGGTGGGGTGTTCCTGGGGTCTAGTCCCCTGGGAAGAGCAGAGCCTTCCCGGTCCACGGCCGTGCCCAGACAGGCCGCCTTGTTTGTCTGGGTGACACTGGTCTCTGTGGGCGCCCAGGTGACCTGGCAGGAGACTCAGCCGGCCTGGAGAGCTGGGGCCTGAGCTGGGCCTGCCGATCTGGGGGTGGTGGTCCCCGAGCGGCTGGCTGTCTTCTGGGTGTGGCCCGAGACCCCACATCCCACCCACCCCCCAACCGACCCAGCCCCTTTACAAGGCAGATGCCACACCTAGGTGTCCACATAGTGTGGCATCCAGACCAGGACCCAGCGGTGGCCAGATCTGCCCTGCGCCCTGCAGACGGTGGTCACCCGTGCCCGGCGTCTCAGGAGGCTGGCGTGGAGGGTTGGCCTGGAGGCTGGGCTGACGGCAGACCCGCCCCCCCAAGCCAAGTCCTCACGGACGGCTGGGCCACCCCGCGGGCTGCACCTCCTGTGGGTCTGGCTCCCGTCGTCGGGTGAAGGGCTTCTGCAGTTTAGGGAGAGGGTCACACACGGGTTCTTAATGTTTCGAAAACCACAGGCTGGACACCAGGAGCACAGCCTCTCCATGGCTCACTCAGACCCCTGTGGGCTGAGCCCCCAGGCAGGGTAGACAGGGCAGTTTAGCCCCACAAGATGAGCTCAGTGTGAACGGGGCCCAAGGTGCCTCCAACAGCAGGCCCAAGGCCAGGAGCTGGGTGTGGGCTGCACAGGAGGCTGCGGGCCCCTCAGGGACCATGCGTGTCCAGTGCTCGTGGAGTCAGGCCCAGAGGAGGGGCTGGGGGTCAGGGGCCAGGTGGCCTCAGCTTGAACGAGGACGCCAGGGATGGAGGTCAGGGGAGAGGAAGCCCAGGACCCCAGGAAGCCCCGGTGTGAAGCCTGGAGGGTGGATCCTGTCTGCAGCCTGGGGGCCCCATCCCTCTGAGCAGGGAGGGCGGGGCAGCGGGGTGGTTGATGGGAGTGGGCGGAGACACCAGGACCGGTGTCCAGGGCAGACCCAGCAGCCCAGCCCCGCTGCGCAGAGAGCTGCCTCCAGACCTCCCCAGGCACCCACCCTCTCCGACACTGTGCAGAGATGCAGGCCCCTGTGTGGTGCGGAGGCCGTGGGTGGGCGCTGTGTCCTGGGAGCTACGGAGAAACGTCAGCCGGTCGCTGGCCTGCAATGACCAGCCAGCAGCGGCTGAGCCAGTGTCCCCCCGCCCCGGCTCCACTGTCATTAGTAAACTTTCCCCTGGCAGCTGTTGACAGCAAGATCCCACCGTTAGAAATCTTCTCCAGATAAAGACATGGGTTGTGGGGGGGCTGCCCCTGCCCACGTGGCCCTGTCCACTTCCGCCCCAGTTGGAGCTTGCTCCTCAACAGAATCAGATGGCGGGTTTTGGTTTGGCGAACCTGTGCAGCCGGTCCAAAGGTGGTCCCATGGGTGCCAGGCCTGTGCGCGGCTCTCCGCACAGGGAGGGGGTGGAGGGGTTGGCTGGAAGCCGGCCGGGGGCGGGGGGAGCCCCGGGTCCCTGCTCCTTCCCCAGGTCCTGAGCGGCAGAGGAGGGTACAGCCCCCAGCCCACCTCCCTGACCCCGCCCTGCTCCCTCCTAGTCATCCTGGCCAAGTATGGCCTGGACGGCAGGAAGGACTCGCGGGTCGTGAGCAACAACTTCGTCGACCACGGCCCTGACGATGAGAGCTTGGAGGACCCCCGGCTGGAGAAGCTGTGGCACAAGGTACCCTCTGCCGAGAGCCACCCTCGGCCCTGGCGTCCTGCCCGGGGCGGCCCGTCTCACCCTGCGGGCCCTCCTCCCCGGCCCCACTGGCTTGTAGTCCCATGTCTGCCCCACCTGGAATGCTTGCTGCTGTGAACAGGAGCTCGCAACCCGTGTTTGCATGGAGTTTCTCGTGGCACATGGGGGCCTGAGCCTCGCGCGTTGCCAAGCGTGCTCGTGAACCTGTGGTTAGAAACGCAGGCTCAGGGTGTCATGAGCGGCTCTTTTCACTTGGTGCCTGGACTGTCGACCTGTGAACAGGGCGGGCAGCGGGGGCACTGACCCTTCCCTGCCCAGGGAGAACCCGCATGTAACTGGGAGTCAGCCCTCTGTCTGCAGAGTCAGCCAACTGCTGATCGCATAGCAGTGCAGTGGTTTTTTTTTAAATAATCTGCACGTAAATGGGCCCATGGGGGTCAAACCTGTGTCCGGGGTCATCTGTGTGTGATCTGCGATTGGATCCTGTGGATGGTTTCTGTGAGCTCGGCCGGGGTGGGGGTGCCAGCTGGCCGGGGGGCCGTGGGGGTCTTCTCTCTGGGACCTGCCATCCTTGCTCATGGGGGTGGGGCCGGAGTGGGGAGCTTCCTCGGGGCTGAGCCCTGGACCCGTTATTCCCTCGTGTGTATGCATCCTGCACCCCCACCCCTGGGCAGGTGGGGCGATGCCCTGGGGAGTGGCCAGGACTCCCCTGGCCCCTGCCCCGGCCCAAGGTCCTGCTGGGGTCCATCCCCATGCCCGGCTAGCTGGGTGGTCTCCCCGCCATCCGCCCTGGAGGCGGTCAGGTCTGGGCTCCTGCCCTGCCCCGCGGTAAGGTGGGTGAAGGCTGAGAACCGGGCCTGTGCTGGGGTCCCGCTGGCCCCGGGCGTTCACCGGAGGCGCTGCCCTTGCAGGCGAAGACCTCGGGGAAGTTCTCCAGCGAAGAACTGGACAAGCTGTGGCGGGAGCTTCAGCACCACAAGGAGAAGGTGCAGGAGTACCACGCGCTGCTGGAGACCCTGGGCGGGGCCGAAGGTGCTCCCTGCGCCGTAGGGGCCCAGACTGTTCCAGAACAGTGTGGGGGGGCCGCGGGGGGGAGTGCCACGCCCTCGGGGGCGGGGCCGAAGGTGCTCCCTGCGGCAGCCCGGGCCCAGAATGTTCCAGAAGGGGGGGGGGCTGAAGGTGCTCCCTGCCCCGGCCGGCCCAGACTGTTCCAGAACAAGGAGGGGGTGGTGCACGCCCTCAGGCCTCCCGGCTTCTGAGCAGGAGTGGCTCGGGCCCCGTCAGGTGCTCAGACGGGCCACCTCTCCTGTCGCCTCGGGGGTGGCCCCCAAGGGGTGGTGGTCTCAGGGCCCACCTTGGAGTCAGCAGGGCGGGACGCGGGGCGCAGCGTCCCGGGCCGGCCCCTCACAGGCCCCCGGCCTGGCTCCGGCAGAAAGCCACGAGAACGCCATCGGGCCAGTGGACCTGAGTGGCGTGCAGGCGGAGGCGCTGGCGAGCAGGCATGCGGAGCTGAAGGACCGGCTGCGGAACATCGGCCAGGGCTTCGACCGGCTGCGCAGGGTCAGCCACCAGGGCTACGGCTCCGAGACTGGTGAGCCGCCACCCAACTGGGACACCCGTCCTGGCGTCCTCCACCCTCTGTTCCCCGAGCGCTGACCACGGGGCGGCCACTGCTCTTCGCCCAGGGGCACGTCAAGGCCGCGAGACGGGCTCCCTGCTCCTCGGCCCGACGCGGGCGCCCTGCGCTTGCTCAGCCCGCGGGGGTGAGGCGCCCGGACCATGCCGCAGGCCCACTGTGCCGACCCGCTGAGTTTCCAGGGAGCAGGGACCCCCGCGGGCCCTGCCGTGCGGAGGGGTGGGGCCAAGGCTGGCCGCGGTGCCTCAGCCCCGCCCTCCAGGGGCGGCACACCTGGCGGCCCCTGCTGGAGTGCTTCCTGTGCTCCCTGCAGCCTAGGGCGACAGGAGGGGCCTGCAGGGGAGGCGTGGGGTGCTGGCCACGCGGCCCACCTGCTCCCAGCTTCCTCCAGGGCTGGAGAGAGGTGGCTGACAAGCGCTGGCTAAAGGGTTCCCTCCATTTGGTTTCCATTGCTCCGGAGCTGTGAGGACAGGCAGCAGCCTGAGCCTCAGCCTAGAGCTGCGGGTGAGGGACCCCGCAGAGTCAGAGGCGCCCCCCAGCCCTGGAGTGCGCCCCTTGCTCACTCAAGCAGCGGCTCCTGTGCCCTGGGGAGTGGCGGCCTGACCTGGGAGCTGCCGGCTGAGCGTGGGCGCAAGCAGTGCTTCCCGAGGACGCTGGCACACGCCCTGTGCACTGCACAGGTGGCACGTGGGCCCCCGGGCGTCCCGGGCAGGAGTCACCGCTCGTCTTCACTCTTGTGCAGAGTTCACGGAGCCCCGGGTGCTGGACCTCTGGGACATGGCCAAGTCAGCCAACTTCACCGAGAAGGAGCTGGAGTCCTTCCGGGTAAGGGTGGCGCCCCAGCCCCGTGGGGTGGCAGCGTCTCCTTGGTGGACGCGCTGATGACGCGGGAAAGGCCCCCTTCTCCAACCCGAGCAGGCCAGCGTGTGCACAGCACCGTCTCCAGTCGCCCCCCGCTGCCCCGAGTCCTGGTCGGAGGCCCGTGTGGGACAAAGCCTACCTCCAGCAGCGGACACTTTCACTTCTCACTTTCATGCATTGGAGAAGGAAATGGCAGCCCACTCCAGTGTTCTTGCCTGGAGAATCCCAGGGACGGAGGAGCCTGGTGGGCTGCCGTCTATGGGGTCGCACAGAGCCGGACGCGACTGACGTGACTTGGTAGTAGCAGCAGCGGCGGGCACTGTGCCTCCAGGCCGTCTGCTGAGTTTGGGGCTCGCCGGGTGTGAGGAGTAGGCTCGTAGGACAGGTGGATTCAGAGGGTTATGGAGGCACCCCTGAGGCCCTGTAGGGCCTGTGCTGGGCCCAGAGGGAGGGAGGGTTTTGGGGTCACTCGCCTCCACGCGGTCCTGTCGTGGCAGAGCCCCCACAGGTCAGGGGTCAGGGAAGGGCACGGCCCCCGGGGCTGGGAGGCTGCTGCTTCCCTGGACAGGAGCGCGGGGCGGGGTGGGCGCTGCGCTCCAGGGGCCTGCAGAGCTGAAAGTGGTGGACATGTGTGGGAGGCGTCTGTCGCAGGCCCGGAGGTGGTGGGGCGTGTCAGGGAGGTTCAGTTGTTTCAATCTCATCCCAGGAGGAGCTCAAGCACTTTGAAGTTAAAATTGAAAAGCACAACCATTACCAGAAGCAGCTAGAAATTTCTCACCAGAAGCTGAAGCACGTGGAGAGCTTTGGGGACCAGGAGCACGTCACCCGCAACAAGGAGCGCTACGCCATGCTGGAGGAGAAGACCAAGGAGCTGGGCTACAAGGTGGGTATGTGGCCGCCTGCCGCCCCCGGGGCTCATCCACGCCCACGGTGCTCTGCAGGGGCATCGGACACACGGTCAGACCCCCGCCCCTGCCCGGGGGCTGCACAGCCCTGAGGGGGGTTGGGGCTGGGCTGCGGGGCAGGGGCCTCCCAGGCCTCCCCACCACCCCCCCACCCCACCTCCGGGCCCCCCACCAGGTGACCAGCAAGAGGTTTGGTGCGGCTGCACCCACGGGGCGCGGCGGGCAGGCAGGACGGAGCCGGGCTCTTCCAGCCGCACAGCTGAGACGTGTGCCCCGCCCCTGGTCCTGAGTGACCTTCATCCCCACGAGCTGCCCGGTGGTTCTGGGGGCTCCTGAGTGGCCGCAGGAGCAGGCGGACCTTTGGGCCAGGGACACGTGGGTTCCACACTGGGCGCCACGGGGAATGGGCCACAGCAGGTGGCCCTCACAGGGTCGCTCCCCGTGTGCGGCGGGTGCCCTCGGTGGGGTGACGTGAGAATCCCAGAGCACGTACAGAACACAGAGACTGAAGCCCCCTCGCTGGGGCACCTGACCCGGCAGGGCCTCCCTCTGGTCATCAGCAGTGAGCCCACAGCTCAGGGCACCTCCCAGGCACCAAGATGTGAGGGGCCCGTCTCCGGAGGGGGCCTGGGTTCAGGTCTGAAGGAGCGAGGGGCAGGCGGCGTGGACCTGCGGAGCCAGCGGCACAGGCGTGGGCATCGCTGTGGGCGCAGGGGAGCCCAGGCCCGCAGAGGGCTCTGCAGGGACCTCCTCTGTGCCTCCTGTACACGGCACTCTCCCCGTTCAGGATAAGTTAGAGGGGAAAGAAAGGAAAGTACCAGAATTGGGGGTGACAACCAGGGAGAAGCCAGACCTTGCTGTGACGAGAGGAAGAAGAGGGAAGCTTCCCCAGTGGTGCTCCGTGGAAGCCCCAGCTGCTGCCCCGCTCCAGGCCCCACCAGCCCAGGGGGCTCCCGCCCAGGGGCTCTATGTGCCCGGGGAGCAGGGCAGAGCCCGGGGTGGAGGGCAGAGACCGGGGAGGAGGGCAGAGCCGGGCCCTGGGAGGCCACGGAGGCCCCCACCACTGCGATGAGGACAGAGCCTGGGGAGCCAGGGACGGGCTGGGTCTTCATTCACTGTCTGTCGTTGTTTGTTTTTGTGTATTTTTTGTTGCGCCCTGAAACCACATAGCTTGAAAATCAGGTTAAACTACAGGGAAAAAAGTGCAAAAACCATAACACACAGAGGGTACACAGTAGGCTACTAAACAATCAGTGGATCATTGAAGAAACGTAGGAAGAAATCAGAGTGACCTGGAGACGAGAGACCGTCCCAGACCCCAGACCTAGGGCACGTCACAGGGGCAGCTCCAGGAGGGCGGTGTGTAGCCACAAGCCCGCCTCGGGCGGCGGAACGTGCAACCTGACCTTACACTGGAACCAGAGAAAGGACAGACAAACCCAGAGTCAGCAGAGGGGCAGGGACGAAGGTCAGAGCAGAAACGTGGAGGAGGAAAAAAGACGAAAAAAATTAGGTCAACGAGACGAAGAGCTGGTTTGTTAGAAAAGATAAACAGAATTATGTGGGGGCTCTGCGCGCAGTGTGGGAGACCCGGGTTCCATCCCTGGGTCGGGAAGATCCCCAGAGAAGGCAATGGCAACCCACTCCGGTACTCTTGCCTGGAGAATTCCATGGATGGAGGAGCCCGGTGGGCTACAGTCTATGGGGTCGCACAGTCAGACACGACTTAGGGACCTTACTTTTACTTTCAAACAGAATTGATAAACCTTCAGCCAGACTCATCAAGAAGAAAACAAGAAGTGAGGATGCTGGGTGGAGAGAGAGGCTGTTCGCGGGGTTCCCCAGAGGCTGTTTCTGGTTAATGAGCTGCTCCGATAGTTTATCTGATGAGTTATAGATGGGGGCTCAGCGGGGAGGCACTTGGAAAGCAAACCGCCGAGCTCTTCTCTGCAGCGGTAGGCTGAGTCTCGGGCCATGCGCAGCTCTCCTGTGTGACCAGCCCACGCTGTTCCTGCAGGTGAAGAAGCACATGCAGGACCTGTCCAGCCGCATCTCCAGGGCCCGCCACAACGAGCTCTGAGGCCACAGCGAGCTCTGAGGCCCTGCAGCGCAGCCAGCCGCACGGAGGAGGCGTCGGCGGCCTGGGGTTCCCGAAGAGGGGCCCGGGCCCTCGGGTCACTTGTCCGCCAGCAGAACCTCAGGGAAGGCGTGGAGGGGACCGGCCAGGAGGGGCCGTAGCCGGAAGGGCGGACAGACTGCCGCGGGTGCCCCGGGGCCGGGAGGAGGAGCTCCACGAGCCCGCGCCCCCTGCCTGACAGCCAGCTGCCCCCATGTCAGGAACACGATTCCCAGCTGCCCATGGCGTGGTGGCCGCTGTGCTACAAGGCCACGATTTGCGTTGAAATCCTGTGACTGCCACCGGAAACGCTGTGTACAGAGCCCCTTACGCATGCGTGACAGCATCCAATTAAAGCGCGGCCACGGCTGCCACCGGCCCCGCCTTGCTGCGCTGCCGGGCCCGGGGACTCCGGGCCCCTCTGCCGCCCCGTCCCCACGCCCCCAGTCTCTGTGGTGGGAGATACGGGAGGGCTGCTGGGCTTGGCTGGGCCTCCCTGGCTTGGCGCTGACTCCCTGGGTGGGCAGAGCACCACCCTGGCCTCTGACATGAGGTCCTACCCCTGCGGGTCGGAGTTGCAGGGGAGCCCAGCAGCCTGCAGGGCTCACCGACCGCTCTGGACTGTTCCCTGGCCCCTCAGCCAAGGGCCCCGGGCAGGGCCGGATCCACAGGGCCCATGGGCCCCAGACACTCTGCTGGGCACCGTGTCCTGCTCTCGGCCACGTCTGACTCACCGTCATCACTGGCACTCCAGGGGCAGACACCCTATTAGCTGGTCTTAGAAGGAAGGCCAGGGCAGCCGTCCCGGACCATTGCAGCGCCGGGAAGAGCAGGGAGGGGGCCCCATGGCAGGAGGTGCCCCCCTCCAGGTCACTGGGCCTGGCGCCTGTCCAGCCTCGGAGACCCACCCAGGCTCTCACATCGTGTCTGCCCCCAACTGTGCCCACAGCCATGTCCCTCCCAGCAGTGGCCAGGCTGCGGGCAGGGCTGGGGCCGCTGCACTGAGACAGCCGTCTGAGGACAAAGGAGGACCTTTGCCTTCCAGGGTGGAGCCCAGATGTCCAGAGTGCTTGGGTGCTGGGGGTGGTAAGAGCCCCCAGCCACACACTCAGGACTGACACCACCTCTGCAGGAACATCCTGGCCCTCGTGGGCTCACAGTGGGGGACGGTACAGGGTCCGCCCAGGAAATGGACGCTAAAGGGACTCAGTTTACTGTCAGAGGAGCCGACAGCTTGGAGGCTGCTCCTGGCTCAGACATGCCGGAGGAGCGACAGGCCCTCACCGGTCTCGTTGGCCCTGGAGGGCGTGGGTGAGGCGGAGGCCCTGGTCGGGGCAGCGGCTGCTCTCTGCAGCTGTGGCTTCTCAGCGATCATCTGGGGCAGACAGTGTTCACACGGCGCAAGGAGCATGCCTGTGGCTCAGCGGGCTCCCCACGAGTGCTGGGGACCCACAGTAGCCCGCCAAGAGCAGGGCCCCGGGTCCCCCAGCTCTCTTCTCTGAAGCAAGGCACTTAGGGTGTCCCCAAAACCTCCACGTTGGAACCTAACCCCCAAGGTGATGGTACCCGGAGGCGGGGCCTTGGTAATCAGGTCAGGAGGTGGGGTTCTCATGAAGGGCATCAGTGCCTTTACAGGAGAGATCCCAGGGAGCACCCTTGTCTCCTCCAACGTGAGAACACGGTGAGGAAGAGGAGGCTGGCCCCACCAGACCTCCCCCAGCGTGACTTGTCCTTCCAACCTCCAGAACCGGAAGTAAATGCTGTTAAGCCCGCCCCACCCCCGCCTGTGGTTTTCACAGTGGGCCTGCCCAGCTCACGGTGACACTTCCCTCCTCCCGACCCCCCTCGCAGACCCGGGCCCTGGCCAAGGGTGCTTGCGTGTGAGCCCACAGAAGGCTGCCAGGCCGGGCCCATGGCCACGCCCGGCTCCTCACTTGCCTCCCTCGGGCTCGCCGCAGGTGCCTTAGCCCTGCCGATGGATACTTAGAACCAGACGTGGAACAACAGACTGGTTCCAAATTGGGAAAGGAGTATGACAAGACCTGCTTATTAACTTACATGCCAAGTACATCATGCAAAATGCTGGGCTGGATGAAGCACAAGCTGGAATTAAGATTGCCAGGAGAAATATCAATAACCTCACATATGCAGATGGCACCACCCTTATGGCAGAAAGGGAAGAACTAAAGACCCTCTTGATGAAAGTGAAAGCAGAGAGTGAAAAAGCTGGTTTAAAACTCAACATTCAAAAAACCAAGATCATGGCATCTGGTCTCATCATTTCATGGCAAATAGATGGGGAAACAGTGGCTGACTTTATTTTTCTGGGCTCCAAAAATCACTGGATGGTGATTGCAGCCATGAAATTAAAAGACGCTTACTCCTTGGAAGGAAAGTTATGACCAACCTAGATAGCATATTCAAAAGCAGAGACATTACTTTGCCAACAAAGGTCCATTTAGTCAAGGCTATGGTTTTTCCACTGGTCATGTATGGATGTGAGAGTTGGACCATAAAGAAAGCTGAGCGCCGAAGAATTGATGCTTTTGAACTGTGGTGCTGGAGAAGACTCTAGAGTCCCTTGGACTGCAAGGAGATCCAACCAGTCCATCCTAAAGGAAATCAGTCCTGAATATTCATTGCAAGGACTGATGCTGAAGCTGAAACTCCAACACTTTGGCCACCTGATGTGAAGAACTGATTAACTGGAAAAGACCCTGATGCTGGGCAAGATTGAAGGCGGGAGGAGAAGGGGACGACAGAAGATGAGATGGTTGGATGGCATCACTGACTCAACGGACATGAGTTTGAGTAAACTCAGGAGATAGTGGAGGACAGGGAAGGCTGGCGCGCTGCAGTCCATGGGGTCCCAAAGAGCCGGACATGACTGAGCGACTGAGCAACAACAAGGGCACTGCTGTAAAACAGACACAGATCAGTGGAACAGAGCCGAGGTCAGAAGCAGACCCCACTTACGTGGTCAGTTAACTTGTGACAAAGGAGCCAAGAATATACGATGGGGAAAGGATAGTCTCTTCGATAAATGGTGTTGGGAAAACTGGGCCACTGTCTCACACCAGGGCCGCTGGTGGTGAAGAACCCGCCTGCCAACGCAGGAGACGGAAGAGACATGGGTTTGATCCCTGAGTCGGGAAGATTCCCTGGAGGAGAGCATGGCAACCCACTCCAGTATTCTTGCCTGGAGACAAGAGGAGCCCAGGGGGTGATAGGCCACGGGGTCACAGAGTTGGACACGAATGAAGCGAGTCAGCACACATCTTACACCATGTACAAAAATTAATGGATTAAAGAATGTAAGACTGGAAACCATAAAACTCCTAAAAGAAAACCTAGGCAGTAAGCTCCCTGACATCAGTCTTGGTGATAATTTTTTGGACCTGACACCAAAAGCAACAGTAAATAAGCGGGACTACACCAAAGCAAAGCGCTCCTGCACAGCAAGGGAAGCACGGACAGAGAAGAGAGCCTGTGGGGCGGGAGAAGAGACCTGCAAGCCACGTATCTGAGAAGGGCTAATACCCAAAACGGATGAACTCCTATTACTGAGCAGTAAAAACAAAGCAACAAGAAAGATGCTCAACATCACTAACCATTCAGTTCAGTCGCTCAGTCGTGTCCGACTCTCTGCGACCCCATGAATCGCAGCACGCCAGGCCTCCCTGTCCATCACCAACTCCCGGAGTTCACTCAGACTCACATCCATCGAGTCAGTGATGCCATCCAGCCACCTCATCCTCTGTCGTCCCCTTCTCCTCCTGCCCCCAATCCCTCCCAGCATCCGAGTCTTTTCCAATGAGTCAACTCATCGCATGAGGTGGCCAAAGTACTGGAGTTTCAGCTTTAGCAATCAGTCCCTCCAAAGAAATCCCAGGGCTGATCTCCTTCAGAATGGACTGGTTGGGTCTCCTTGCAGTCCAAGGGACTCTCAAGAGTCTTCTCCAACACCACAGTTCAAAAGCATCAATTCTTCGGCGCTCAGCCTTCTTCACAGTCCAACTCTCACATCCATACATGACCACAGGAAAAACCATAGCCTTGACTAGACGGACCTTTGTTGGCAAAGTAATGTCTCTGCTTTTCAATATGCTGTCTAGGCTGGTCATAACTTTCCTTCCAAGGAGTAAGCGTCTTAATTTCCTGGCTGCAGTCACCATCTGCAGTGCTTTTGGAGCCCAGAAAAATAAAGTCTGACACCGTTTCATTAGGGAAATGCAAACCAAGACCACAGCGAGACATCACCTGGCACACATCACAGACACTATTACTAGAAAGACGACAGAGTTTCCCTGGCAGCTCAGGGCCAAAGAATCCGCCTGCCAATGCAGGAGACAGAGGTTCCATCCCTGGTCTGGGAAGATCCCACATGCCACGGAGCAACTAAGCCCGACAGCCACAACTCCTGAGCCCCCAGCCGCGACTACGGAAACCTGTGCTCCCAGGAGACATGCTGAGCAACGAGAAGCCGCAGCAGTGAGAGCTCCAGGCGCCACAAGTAGACGGTGGCCCCCCCAGAGAGAAGTCCCTGCAGCAGTGAGGACCCAGCGCAGCCGAAAACTTAAAAGTAAAATTATATAAAAGACAACAGATACCAAAGGTCGGCAAGGATGTGGAAAAAGACGGCCCTTATGCACTGCCGTAAGTGGGTGCAGCCTCCAAAGTGAAAGTCGCTCAGTCATGTCCGGCTCTTTGCAACCATGCAGTCCAGGCGATTCTCCAGGCCACAACACTGGAGTGGGTTGCCTTTTCCTTTTCCAGGGGATCTTCTCAACCCAGGGATCGAACCCAGGTCTCGTGCATTGCAGGTGGATTCTTCACCAGAGCCACCAGGGAAGCTTATTCCTAAGTGGAATATTACTCGGCCATTAAGAAATGAAACCCTGCCGTGTGACTTGGATTACCTAAGAGGGCAGTAGGACAGAGAGAAAGCCAGATGTATGGCCTCACGTACATGCTCAACCTGAAAAGAAAAAACTGAACGGGTGGAACAGATGAACATGGTTGCCAGAGATGGAGGACTGGAGTGGACGATGCCGCAGAGGGAGTCAAAAGGCACAGACTCCAGGTTACAAACCAGGACACGGGGGCAGCGCCCAGCACACGGCTCTAGGCAGCGATGAGGCCATGGGGGCAGTGCCCAGCACGCAGCTCCAGGCAGCGATGAGGCTACGGGGGCAGCGCCCAGCACGCGGCTCCAGGCAGCGATGCTGTGCTGTGTATGACGGTGGAGAGCCGTCTTCAGAGTTCTCGTCACAAGAAAAAAAAAACCCTGAAAGTGTGCAGTGACGGACGTTAACTAGACTTACCGTGGTGCTCATCTCACAATATATGCAAACACAGAACTGCAATGCTGTACCTCTAAAACTAATATAATTTGTCAATTATACCTCAATAAAAAAAATTAAGCCTTCCGGTCTGACACTGATATTCCAGAATTAGGGTGCTAAACCCTTCCCAGGAGGCCCCCAGGCTGCATGGCACCCCTCCGCCAGCTCTGTGTCCAGCACCCTGCGGGGTCTCCCTGAGGGCTGGGGGCGCAACAGGACAGGAGTGGGGCGGGCAGTGACGGGCTGCCCACGGGAGCCAGGCCGGTGCTCCTGTCGGCAAAGTCGAGGCGCCCTTCTCAGGCCTCATTCGGGTCCAGGGCTCCCAAGACCTTTCACAGCCACAGTGGCCTGCGTGCCTCAACCCTGGTGGCTGCAACAGTTTTGCCAAGGTTACCCCAAAGGACTTAGCCACCACCAGCCACCCTTCACGGCTCTGCAGGAAGGGCAGGCATTTGTTTGGTTCTCACTTGGCTCCGTGTGGCTTGGCCCCCGCGCCCCAGAGCCTCGCTGGCCAGAGGGTGGCTGTCACGTGTCAGGACAAACCCCTGCCTGCCCCTGGTATTCTGATTCCTGGCTCCTCAACTGCCCCTCCAAGGTGCCCTTGGCCAGGCCTGGAAGATCCCCATAGGGAACTGCTCAGCTTCCCATGGCCACGTGCCTCCAGGCAGGTGCTGCCCACGAGACCCCCGGCCACCCGTGGGGCAGAGGGCCAAGGGGGTGCAGTGGCCCTTCCTGGGTGCCCCCACATCCTGGGTCAGCATCACGAAGACACGGTGGGCTCCTCTTATTCCAGCAACAGGAGAACCCAGACGCCAGCCACCCGAGGCCACGGGTAACACCTGGGACCCCGACCACCTGTCCCCATGCTGCAGCATGTGGCCTGCCCAGACCCCAAACCCCCAGCTGAGGGGCCCCAACACAGCAGGAGCCCCAGACTGGGGTGCTCTGGCCACACTTTGCCCCCACGTGCAAAGACAGAAGCTTGCTCCCCTTGGAGTGCTGTCCATGGTCTGTGAGACTCTGACCTGCGTGTGGAGCGGCCCCGGGGCCTTTGCATCTCACTGGGGGCGTCTGCTGGCTCAGGCTTGGTGGGGGAGGGGAGCTACATCAACCCTGGCCACATCAACCTGAGGGACCCTCCCCCAAGAGGCAGAGGACGTGGCGGGTGTCCCACAGGCTTCCCATGGTCAGACTAAGCGAGGCTTGCTGGGGACTGGGTGGGATCACGCAGGAGGCAGTAGGCATGGGTCTGCAGGGGCTGGTGGGGTGGGTGGTTGGAGCCCCCACCAGGCAGAAGAGCCCTATCTTATCTCTGAGACCAGGGTGGGTGGGTCCGGCCCAGCAAGGAGGACAAAAAGCCCACCACCAACTCCAGGAACTTTCCAGCACCCAGACCACCCCCACTGGCCAGGGGAGCCAGGACCACCCCTCCTGCCCACTGAGTCATGGACATGCCCGTCAACCCCCGCCCACCGGCCAGGGGTCCGTCCTGTGCCCCCAGAGGGACACAGCAGGAGCCCAAGCGCTCAGGAAATAACTGACCATGTTGTCAATGGAACATAAGAGATTTTAAAGATCTAAACCGTTTACAGGACTAACTCAGTGGGTCCCAGGAGGCCGACAGTCGCTGAAGGGCCCAAGGGCCACGCCCTCCAGGCGCAAGGCAGTGCTGACGGGTCGGGAGGTGGAGCCCTGCAGATGGACGCCCCCAACCCGCGTCGGGGTTGAAGACGAGGGTCCTCATCACTGGGCCGCTGCCTCCAGGGAAGGTTGCTGGCAGGTCACATCCCAGGGCCGGAAACTGCTGGCCAGACGCTGCCTCGGGTCCACCGCAGCTGCTGCGGACACCTGTCCAGGCGGCACCTCCCGCCGGCCTGGGGGCCAGAGCAGGCGTCAGAGGGGCAACCAGAGCCGTCCGTCCACCTGCCGCCGCCCCCCACCCCCCGGGCCCAGGGAAGCGCGCCCACCCTCGGTTCCGAGCCCGACTGCCGTGATGGCGCGGGGCCGCTCCTCCGCCGTCCAGGCGCGTCGCCGTGGTCCGGCCGCCTCACCGCGGGGCCGCCTTCGGCCTCTGCTCTGGCGCGGGCAGCCGCTCCTCCCGGGCCTGCGCGTGCTGGGCCCCCGCCCTGTGCGCCGCCTCGGTGGCTGCGACGTCAATCAGCGCGTAGCGGGAGGCGCCGGCCCCTGCAAGTACACGGGGTGAGCGCGGCCGGGCCGAGCTCCCCGGACCCCAGACCTCCTGGACCCCAGGCCCCAGACCCCCGGACGCCCGGCCCCCAGCCTCCCAAACCTCGGACCCCCAGAATCCCTGGACCCCCGGGACTCCCGAACCCCGGACCCCCAGACCCAAGGAGCCCCTGGCCCCTCAGACCCCCCGGATCCCCGGGAGTCAGCGTCAGCCCCTCGCCTGCACACCCACCTCGCACACCCGCGCCCGCCTCCGGCAGCTGCAGGCCCAGGTAGTGCAGCCGCTTGGCAGGGCAGGGGCTGGTGGGCACATTCACGTAGGTGGGCGTCTCCCCACGCGGCCTCCCAGGACCCCGCGCTCCTGTGGGGACAGCAGCCATCAGTCCCCAGGCAGTGACCCCCAGACGGTCCAGAAAACAGCTCCCCACCGCTGCCCACCCCTCTGGCACCTCACCTCCACCTCTTCAGGGCTTCCCCGACTCCCTCCATTTTCCCGACCACCTTTGCCCACCCCACCCATGTGCCTCCCTGCCCCCCCTACACACACACAGCGGGCGCCCAGGGGTGGCCCCGATGGCCCCACTGAGCCCAAGCGACCACACTTCTGTCTTCAGCCCCTGGCCACCCAACCATCCAGCGTCTCTCCCCACCACTTCCTCCTGGGCTTCCCAGTGCCCAATCCCCTCCCAGGCCGCCGCTTTTCCCTGCTGACAACACCCAGCCCTCCCCCTCTCAGCTGTCCTCCTGGGTCACCCCACCTGTGTCAGGGACCCCCTCTGGGCCAGTGAGTCCTTCCCTGAGTTCAGGCCCACCCCCACTTTCAGTCACAGTGACACCTCCTCCAGGATGGCCCCCGGGCACTTCAAGTCCCTTCCCCCATCAAAGAAACTTCTCCCAGCTGGCCCTCATTGGGATTCAGGGTCCTGGCTGTCTGCGGCGTCCACCGGGGGCATGGCCAGGTCAGGGGGTGGCCCTGCTCTGCGGGGCAGCTGGCTGAGCGCCTTCGTCAGGCAGAGGATGGGAGTGAGTCCAAGTCCCAGACATCTCAGCTCTGAGGCAGGACTCAGAGCTTAGGGCTCTCTGAATCCACTGTGTCTGTAGCACAGAGCCTATCACCCCATCACCCCCGAGAAGGAGACGTCCTCCCTGAGGCCCAGCGGGCAGAGGAAGAGCCTTGGTGGGTGGCACTGGGCAGGGCCCTCTGCACCCCCCACCCAGGGCAGCAAGAAGAGCCTGGCCTCGCCAAGCTCACACTGGCTCGAAGCTCCCACCCAATACACCCAAACAGCAAGGCAGAACCCCACTCTGGCCAGGCTTGGGTGGGCACTGACCCACAGAGGGGTAGACGCAGACCCTTACCCGTGTAACCCAAGATAACAGGCAGAGGCGCCTCGGGGAAGCTCTTAGACCAAGGGGCCCAGGGGAAATCTGGGCAGGCTGCCTGGAGAAGGGGGCATGTGCCAAGGGATGAAGTTGCGGGGTGCGGGGGCTGGCAAAGGCCTGGCTAGAGCGAGGAGAGCCCTTGGGGGCTGAGATGGGGTCTGAGGGGAGTCTGGGAAGGAGGCCCAGCTCCTGAAAGCCGAGGGGAGGGCTGGGGTTTGACCTGAGGCCTGGGGGACGAGCTCCCTGTGACTCAGCGGCTGGCCTTGGGTCTGGGTCCGCGGTTGGCGCAGGAGCGGGAAGGGTGTGACAGCCCAGACAGGCCGGTCTGCCTCGCCCCGCCGCCTGCTGGGGTAAGGGTGCCCCCGGAGGCCGCCCCCGCCCTGGCTCCGCCAGACTCCCTTGGCCTCCTGTCTCCCTCCCTGAGCCTTCCCTCTGAGCATCTCGCCAGCATCTCCGAAGCCGCTCCGCGTCCTCTCCGAGCCAAGCAGAGATAGAGCGGGGCTGCCCTGGCTTCTCCCTGGCCGCGCGGCAGGCCCTGCTAGACCACCCTGGGCATCTCCTCCCCGGCCTGGGTCCGATTCTCTTCTGCTGCCCCCCCCAGACCCAGAGCCCCTGTTCCCCCAGCCCCCTGCCCAGAGGAGAGCTTCCTCGCCCCCCAGCAGATCCTGATGCTGCTCCCGGGAGCACACCCTGTGCTGGGGGCAAGGGGCGGGGGGCGGCATGCAGAACCCTGCTCCGTGTCATCGGAGGATGGTCCCGAGAGCCCCATCCTGACCTGGGGACCCCCACGCCGCCTCGCATGGGGCTCCCCCGTGGCCACTCTCTGACCCTGCATGTCCATGACCTTGACCCTCCCCTCCTGCCCCCTCCACTGCGGGCGGGCCTGAGCCCTGCTTGGCCCAGAGGGGCCAACCCCAAACAGGGGGCACACCCCCTGAAGAGGAGAGGGAAAGACCTAAGCTTGTAAGGACCCCGCCCCCAGGCTGGAGGTGGCCTCTATGAACCAAGAGGAACAAGCACAGAGTGGACGCCCCCAGCCGTGCCAGGCCAACCACCCCCACCCGTGGCCCCTCCCACGCGCCCAGGCCTTCCCAGCCCAGAGCCAACTCTGCCCAGCTGTCCCTGTGTACTGGGGCGTCCCCCTAACTCCCTGCCTGGGCCCCCTCCCACCACGCTCCCCTGGGCCATCATCACCTCCATTCTCTATCCCCCAGGGGACAGGCTCCCTCTTAAAGGTTGGGGCTGCAGGCCAGCCCTGGACCCACCCGCCTGCCCACACACCCTCCACAGCAGGCTGGACATACTCGGCCACCTTGACCCCAACCGCTGCCTGATGCCCCCCAACTTCAGCCAGGGCCCACCCAGCCATGGGCTGCTGTCGGGCTGTCTACCATCCCCCTCACTGTCCGCCGTCCCCCTCTCCCACCATCCCCCTCTCCTGCTATCCCCCAATGTCCCATCTGGCAGACACTCTGGCTGGGCCATGACCACGGCCACTGTGACCACACATCCCTTCCCCAGGCTGATGGGCGCCGGTGCCCAGGTTGAGGCCTACCTGCATGCATTGCCAGGAACCTGGGGGGAGCGGCAGCAGCTGCCTAGACCAAGGAGACACATGTCAGCCATTCGCCCAGCCCCATCCCAGGCAGAGGTCGGGCTCCTTGGGTCTACCCCCTCTCAGGGCCCCATCCGCCTGCCCTGACACGCACACAGCCCATGTGGGGCGAGGCGGTGGCACCTCGGGGCCCCAGACGTGGCCCGCAGCCACGCCGTGCCACACGTTCACAGCAGGTTTGTAGCCAGCTGAGGTGCTCAAGGGCTTGTCACGCCACCCCTGAGCACTGCCCACCTGCTCTAAGCAGAGCACCCTGGGTGAGCCACTCCTGGGGGCCCTGTGAGATAAGTCAAGGCCCCCAGACTGCAGGGCGGCCACTCTGGGGCGTCTGATTGGAGGTGCGCATGGGCCGGAGGAGGAAGGCGGTTTGGAGACCTCAGAGCAGAGGGCTGAGCGGGCGGGGGGAGGGCGGCCCACTATGGGCACGGTCACCGCTGCCTGGGGCTCGGCTTCACACACCCAGGAGGAGATGGGCCCCCACAGGGCTGGACCCAGCACCCCAGCACGGCTGAGGGCACAGACTGGCAGTGGGGCCTTCTGGGGGGCCATGAGCTGGAACGGGTGCAGAAGCCGACCCGCTATTCAGGGGGGCAAAGGTGCTGCCCACACTCAGGACGCAGCACCCCAGCCCTGGCCCCAGGCTGGCTCCTGTTGGGAGCCCCGACCTGTCACCTGTGAAGAGGCCCCCGGCAGGCTCCGGGACTCGGGGAGGGTGTGTCTGACCCCCGAGACCGGGACGAGAGCCGGCTGCCCTCGGGGGTCTGGGAGCCCCGTCCACGGTGGCGCCTGCTTCCCAGGGCCAGACCTGCGGGCACAGCCTGCAGCCCCAACGGTGCAGCCAGGTGCTGGTGGGGAGCGAAAGCAGCCCCTCCTGTCCGCCTCCCTGGGGGCCGGGACCAGGTGGGGGCAGGCGGGCACACATGGCCCGTGGGGGGTGGAGGGCTCTCTGGTGGACCCGGGGGTGGGGGCAAGGAGCACGAGGCCCAGGGACCCAGGCCCATCCTACAGCCTCACGCTAGACTCCCTCTGGGAACGGGGGCGGGAGGGATGTCTTTGTCACCCGCCCCATGGGCTCAGAGATGAGCACAGGTGAGCTGGAAGCCTTGTGGTGGGGAGGTGCTGTCCTGGGGCCCACCCAGCCCCACCAGGTGAGACGCCCCCCGCCCTCACCAGTCCCCTGGGCCACACTGGGCTCAGGGGAGACCGAGACGCAGCCACCGTGGGGGCCGAGCCTCCTCCGGAGCCTCCCCAAAGGGCCTCCGTAGTCAGGGGCCACCGCCACGAAGGGCCCTGCCTCCCCCAGCCCAGGGCCCCCACTGGAAGGCCTGGGCCGCCCGCTCCACCCCGGCCTGGGTCCCCCCACTGAGCACTGCCCACAGTCCACCCCGCCTGCCTCGCCCCCCAGACGACCCTTCCCCAAAGTCCCAGCCATCAGCCTCAGACGAGGAGCCCAGAGCTCACAGTCAGGATGCCCTCGCGGGGCAGGGGGCCAGCAGAAGGGAGGCCCAGCTTCCAGCCTTCCCGGATTCCTGGCAGTTCCCTGGGCCGCCAGGGCCTCCGCCGGCTCTGCTGGAGGGGCGGCCCCGTGGGACCCAGCCTGGACGCCCCCCACCCACGGCTCCGGCCGCTCCCAGCGCCTCGCTCTTTGGCAGCAAGGCCAGCGGGCCCTCTAGGGGGAAATGGAAGCGGCGTGCGTGGTGACAACTCCCGCGGAAAAGCTCCCACTAGATGCGTTGTCTCGCCAGTCCCTGGCCCCCCAGACCAGCAGCACTGCCGTCCCATGTACGGGGCAGGGGCCTCCAACGGGAGAGATCCCCCAGCCTGCCTTTCCCGCTGCAGTCCTGCAGGGGCCGGGTCAGAGGCTGCTCTCAGCACCCCCAGGAAACCTGGGACCCGGGTCCCCACCAAGCAGTGAACAAAGGTGAGACGTGGCCCCCCAGGACATGCAGGGAGCCTGTGATGGGGGCGTCCCGGCAGCTCTGCCGCCCACACGGGGGAGACTGGGGATGGGGGTGCTTCAGGCTCAGAGCCAGGACTCTCGCTGACCCAGAAGGCGGGGGGGTCCACCCTCTCTGGACGCAGGGAGCCACCTGCCTGAGCCCAAGCAGACCACTGAGGACTGCGCTGTGGTCTCCAGTGAACGCGTGCAGACACGGGCACACATGCGCACACCTGGCACACAAGCATCACACATACATCACCCCGGACATGCAACACATGCACATGACACACACACGCCACATGCAAGTGCATGCATGTGTACACACACGTGCACGCCACATGCCACACGCGTACACACCTCATACACAGTGCACGCGCATGCACACGTCACACGCGGACACATAAAACACACGCATGCGCGGGCCCTGGGGGCTGTCCGAGGCCACTCTCCTGGTTCATGCTTCCGGCGTGTTCAGGCTTAAGGCCAACCAGACAGGCAGGGCCTTGTGCAGCTGCGACCCGCGGGCCGAAGGAGGCCCCCGGATTTCAGAGACAGCGAAAGGCCCCAAGTGGCAGAGCTGGGGCAGGAGGCGAAGAGAGCCGGCCACACGGAAAAGGACACGACGGTAAGAAAAAACAATTTTATTTCCAGTCTAAGAAGGTCTTACAAACGGTGTCTAGTTTTAAAAATGTGAAAAGAGCAACAAACAGTCTTCAGCCGACACTGAAGTTACAAAGCGGAACATTTACAGGTGAGCTGAGGGCGGGACGCCCGCCGGCCGGAGCCCAGATGAGCGGCCACGGGCCTCGCCTTCCATGGGGGCGTCCGGAACCAACTGTGGCACCAAGGGACACAGCAGGCCACGCAGCCAAAGTCCATGCAGGTGAGCAGGCCACCCCCGAGGGCACACGCGGCGTCTGGTGCCCCAGAACGGGAATGGACATCCCCACCCTGCACCTTGTGGCCCTGACCACCGACCTTCAGCTCGGCCAGGAGTGGGAGTGGGGGGGGGGTGGTCCTGGGGCTCCTGACACATGAGCCCGACCCTGCCCTTCCCCGCCCACAAGAGGCCGCTGTGAATGAGCCACGGAGGTGCCAGGGTCCCGAGAGCAGACCCCCGCCAGCCAGCAGGCCCCCTGAGCCTCGGGGTCCTGTTCAAAGGTTGGGACACCTGCAGGCGCAACTTCAGCCAGGAGGCGCGAGGGCCAGGCAGGTGGAGGCCCCTGGGACGCACGTTGAGGGGCACAAGGAGGTCCTCGGGTTCTGCCTCCCTGAACCTGCCCAGGACGCAGCCCTCCCTGCAGGCTGGGCCCCCACCCTCACCCCGGGCCCGGCCTACCAAGCCCAGCGCCCACCCCGGGCCACCACCACCCTCAGGGAGGGGGCTTTACCTTCAGTCCTCCGCAGATGGGACACGTGGAAAAGAGCGCGGGAGGGGGCCCGGCGTGGGGGGCGCCCGCTTCCCAGGACTCGCCGGCCCCTGCCGCCGCCTCTGGCGCCGGTCCCCGCCGTCTCTCACCAGGCCAGCCAGCGGTACACCCCGAGTCCCGGGCGGTGCCCCCCTCGGGGCTGCTCAGCAAGACAGGGGGCTGGTCCCGGGGCGCCTGGCGCAGGCTGCGGGGCGTGTCGTAGTGCGGCCGCGGGGCGGCGGGCACCTGGTACTCAGCCACCCCGGGCGGGCAGGCGCACAGACCAGGCTCCGGGGCCCCAGCCGCCGGCAGGCTGAGCAGGGAGCCGAGCTCGTCGCCGGCCCGCCACACGTCCAGGCTGCTGCCCGCGCATGACGAGAAGCTGCCCGAGTAGGAGGAGTGGCTGCCCGTGGCGATGCCGCTGTCCGAGGAGCTCTGGCGGCCGACCTCCTGCAGCTGCCGTGGCCGCAGCGGCTTCGGCGCAGGCCTGGCGGTGCCCGGCGTGGCTTCCCCAGGGGCCTGGGCGGCGGCCAGCCCAGGGCCCTCCTGCGATGTGCTGGCCGAAGACGAGGACGGCTCTGGCCACGGCGTGAGCCGGCTGCTGGCGCTGACGTCCGAGTGACTGGCCTCTGACGACGAGCTGGACATGCTGCGGTCGTCCCCTGGGTGGGAGAGCCCGGGGCTGAGGCTGCAGAGGGGCTCGGCCACTCAGGTGGGCGGGGGGTGGGGGAACCTGGGTGGGAGGCTGACGCCCGGCCCCTGAGGCCCCCCGCCCTGCGGAGGGCTTGCGCTCATCACTCTGGGACGGCTCACACATCCCCTCCCCAGACTCCGCCCCCAAGGGTCCGCCCCCCAGGACGGCCCCCTCCCCACGTCAACGCCCTCCCGACTGTTGCCCTGGGAACCAGACAGGAGCCCCTTCTCTAAGGAGACGGCAGCCCCGGGCACACCTGAGATCCCCTGCTAAGGGGCCTGGACCGGCCGCTGTCCCCAGCGTGCATCCGTAGGGCTGTCGACCACCCCAGAGGACAGAGAACCTGCAGGGCTCCTCTGCTCTGGCCCAGGAGACCCCGGTGCCGCCCCGCCTCTGGAGAGCTGCAGGGCCCCCTCAAGGGTCGTCAGCCCCTTCTGTCCCTCTCCCCATGAACCACACAGCAGCGGGGGCGGGGTGGAGGGGCTCTGCTCCCAGCAGCTGACACCTCGGGCCCCGCTCTGGGCACAGAAGGTGCAGCCACGCTTCACCCGGCGGTGTCGCGGGTGGCGGGAAAGAATTCAAGCCCAGCCCGCCAGCCGACTCCGCGGCAGCACCACGCCCCAGTCGGCATCCAGGCTGGTGCTGGATGAGTGTGGCCCCTTGTGTGAGGGGGGCAGAGGGGTGGACAGGAGCTGGGGTGGGGGCGGGGAGGGCGGCTTAAAGGAGCGGCCCCAGCCCCAGGGCCGCCGGACCTCCCCCGACCTCAGCCGGGACAGGGCCCTACCTCCACTGCCCGGCCGGCCGGAGTGAGAGAGGAGGCTGAGCCGCTTCTCCAGCTGCAGGGCTTCCAGGGCCTCCTGTGCCACCCTTTCTTCCAGGGCGGGGCCCCCAGGGCTCGGGTCTGCAGCAGAGCAGGGTGTCAGTGAGGACGCGGCCCCAGGCCTGAACAGGCAGCGTCCTCCCCGTGACCCCAATGCCGTCGAAGCCCCGAGGACCCTGGTCCAGCCCCAACATCAGGACAGAGCCCCTAGGAGCCCCTCGCCATGCACACCAGCCACTGGAGCCCAAGCTCAGGGTACCCCAAACATCCCCATGCAGGTGCCCCAGCCACCATCCTGTGTCTTGGGCCCAAGGAAAGGACAGCCCCTCAACCACCAGCCGATGGCCCTGGCCCGAAGCGGACAGTCCCTGCAGGGGGGCGGTCAGGACGCCAGGACACCCTCCTGCGGCTGGCGGGTCTGCAAGACGCTAGCGCTGGACGACTTGCGGCCCCACCCTTTGCCCTCCCCGAGCCTGGCATCCGCGTCTGCACCCCAGTCACGATGGGGCCCAGGTGGGAACGCGCAGGACACGTGCTCAGGGCAGGGGAGCCTCGGAACTCTAATCTCTCCCTTCCTCCTCGCAGCTCTGTCTGTCTGAGGCAGGCCCTGCCTCTGGGCCTTGGTGTCTGCGCGGCCCCTGGCAAACCGCGGTCGGCTGGAGGAGACACTCCAAGATCCCAAGGGTTAAGGCTGCACACCCAGTGGAGGCCGCATCTCAAGAGTCCCTGACGATCACGGGTCTCAGTGGGACGCCAGCCAGGCTCAGAGGGCAGAGCCCCACCAGCTCCGTCCACACTCCACATGTCCACCCCTGCTCTGCCCACACCCTCCCCATCCATGCCACCCACACCCACCTGTGGCTGCAAGGCAGGAAGGTGCCAGCAGAGGGCACAGCCGTGCCACCCAGCAGAGCCTGGGCAGCGGGGCTCTGGTCCCAGGAGCCCCATCCCTGCAGCTCATCTCCCCGCCTCCCCCCGGCTCACTGCAGGGGTTGGGGGCCCAGGGGCCGAGGTAGGGAAAGGGGGGACCTAGCACAGCCCCAGTCTCCTGAGAAGGCCTACCTGACCCCCGTCCAGCTGCGGGGCTCAGGCAAGGAGGCTGCAGCTGGGAGCTCAGTGACTGGCTGCTGCCCGATGCAGGCCTTTGTCCCTCCCAGGGCGGCTGACCCTGAGCTGGGGGGGGACAGAGCTCACCCAGTGTGACGAAGTGCCCGGCTAGCATGCCCTCTGGGGGCCGGGAGCATTCCCGGCCCAGGACTCTTGAATAAGAGGGGCGCCCCGCCCACGCCAGGGAAGCGGGGAGAAGGCCAGGCCAGCTCAGTGCGGCGGCCCCCGCCCCCACCACCCCGACGTGTGGACACCGAGACCCCATCTCACAAGGCGGCTCAGTTGGGGCCAGAGACCTGACCCCAGCGACCTGGGGCAAGGCTCCCAGCCAGGTCTGGGAGGCAGGCCCCACTCAGAAGGTCTCAGCAGGGCACTTCCAGGCTGTGGTCTCACGCTGGTCCCCAAAGCCACGGCCTCTGAGCGTCTTGTGGAGGAGGGGCTGTGCAGGTGTGAGCACCCCCCACCCTGGGAGCCCAGCGGGGGGGTCACAGCAGCAGACCCCACAACCCTCCGGCCAGGCTAGGCGCCCCCTCCACCCACCATGCACTCACCTGGGAGAACCGGCCGCAACCCGAAGGGGCCCTTGGTGGGGGAGATGCCTCGGACGATGCAGTCGAACAGGAAGCTGATCTGGTCTCCCTCGGTGGAAGACAGGAAGAAGACCCCGGCCCCTGCACAGGGAGGATGGACCCCACTGTCAGCCTCTCCCAGGGCTTTGGTGGCGTGGGACCCCCCGAGGTGGGCGTGGGACGCCAGGTGGAGGCTGCCACAGAAGCCAAGCAAACCTGCAAGCCCCCCCAACCCCTGCACCAGGGCGATGCGAACCTCTTCCCCGCCTGAGGAAAATGCACAACTCGCCCAGGAGGCTGCAGCACACGCAGCTCTCCCAGGCCTGCGGGCACCAGGCTGGGTTGAGCATCCTGAGCGGGGTGGGGGAGGGTGTCCTGCCCGCTGGTCCCCGGCTGTCAGCCATCTCGTGAGGAGCCGGGTGACTTCTGATGGACGAGGGCCATGGCAGAGGGTGGCCGGAGGCCGAGGGGGGCGTCCTGCCTGCACAGAGCGCCCGGCAGCCCCTCCCCACGGCCTGCGCTCCTCTGGGGGGAGGCGGGTGCACCCCCGAGGAGGCGGCTGTGGGGCCCGGCTCCCTCGTCTGGGGCCGTGCTGAGAGGCCTGGCCCCCTCTGAGGCCTCTCCTCTTCCTGGGCGTGTCCTCAGGGTGGAGGGCCCTGGAGCACCCCCACCCCGGCACTCTCACCCACAGAGAGGGTCCAGGGAACACTCATATCTTGAGATAAAGGAAGGTCACTGTGGCTCACGTAGGAGTCAACTTGAATTTGATGCTAACTGAAGCCGCCTGTTTGCAGCCTGTCAAACATACACTGTACATCTGCTTTGATCATAAAAAAGGGCACCCTGACCAGACGTAAAGAACGTCCGTGTTCAAAAGGACAGTGCTGGTCCTCCGTCCAGGGTGAGATCCCTCCCCAGGTGCCAGGCCACGCTGACGCGCTGGGCATGGGCCGGTCGTCCTTTCGGGGGAAGAGGAACCGTGAAGACATGTAACCCTGACTTCTTTAACGCTCTTTGTTCTGAGGAGATAAACTCCAATAAAGCCGCTGAAAACCCCTGCTTCTGCAGAGCCGTTTGGCCAGCAGGCTTACGGGTCAGTCCTCGGGTGGGGCTCAGACAAAAGTCTTCTTTGTTCTTGTGACTGAAGTTTTGTTGATCACTGTTGTTGACGGAGGGGGAGGCCGGCTAGGATCCTAGCCCCCGGGAGGGGGGCAGGGGAGGGCTGGGGAGGAGGAGGGGGCGCCTGGGCCAGCAGGGAGCCTGGATGGAGAGCGGCAGCAGGGAGCCCGCCAGCGTGAATGGAGTCCTGCGGCCTCCTGAATGGGGACGCCGGGTCCGCGGGCCGCACGCCCGGCATGGTGTCACTGCCCAAGAATCCCTCGTGCCTTGCCTTGCCGTCTGCCCAAAGAAAGGCTGGCCCCCCGCGCGGAGGAGGAGGGTGCTCGGGGTGGGGCGGGCGGGCCGGGGAAGCGGCACAGTGAAGCCAGCCTGGTCACGCTGGCCTGCCCCGGATTCCATGGCCCCGGGCCAGCCCCACACGTGGCGATGCTGCTGTGCCCCAGGGCGGCCCCCCAGGGCCCTAGCTGGTGACACGCCTGCTGGAGAGACAGGAAACAGAGACCCTGGGGGCGGGGCATGCCTGGGCACCAAGAGTGAGGGCACCCCCCTCCCGCCCAAGGGGCCCCCTCTAGGGCCCCCTGAGGCTTGCTGCCCGCAGGGCTGGGCGGGGTCTCTCTCTCCTGGCCCCGGGGGAGGAGGGGTGGTGCTGACCAAGAACTCAAGCCGGGACCTTGGCCGACAGCGGGCGGACAGGGAGGAGGCCCTGTCCTGGCCGCCCCGCTCAGCTGGGGCCAAGCCTCTAATCCCGAGCTACGGTCAGCTGGCAGCGGCGGTGGCACAGCCAGTCCCCCGACTATAAAAAACTGCATCGCAGGAGGGAGCGGAGCCGGCGGCATTCCAAGGGCGTCTGCGGGCTCCTGCTCCCGCACCGGCCGCCACCCCACCTCCTTGGCAGCCCCAGGGCCTCCCAAGGGGGACGTGAGTCTCTGAGGGCCCACCCGAGCCTCGTGAACAAGAGTCGAGGCCGCCCAGACCCAGCGCCGACTGCCCACTGACCCGGGCTCCCCTCTCCAGCCCAGGCTTTGAGGAGCGAATACACCTGGCCTGCCTAGCATACCTCCCCGGGGGCGGCCGCATCAGCAAGCCCCCTCCCCGCCCCCTGCCTAGGACAGCCCTCAGCCACACGTCACCACCCTTCTCCTGTTGAGACTCTGCTCCTGTGACGTGGCCTTTCCTGGCCCCTGGCCCCTGTGCTCCTGGCGACACTTTCATGGGACCCCTCCTCTGGGGCAGACCCGGGACCCTTCCCCTCCCTTGTGCGGACGCTGTCCAGGCCGCCAGGCCCAGCACCTCGAGGCAGGACCACTTCTGGCCCTTCTGTGGCCTCCAGTGTGTAACTCAGGGCCAAGCCCCAGGAGGGGCCCCCACTGAGCGTGGACGGAAAGAGCAGGGTGCGGAGGCAGCCAGGCCCCCGCCCCTTCCCAGACGCCCCTCCCCAAGAAAGGGTCTCCACGTTTCCTGTTTGCTTGTGTGTCCGCAAGGAGGGCGCAAAGCTAGAGCCTGGCCCCGTCTTGCCTTGTGCAGGAGGGCTCCAAAGTCACTGCGGACGGCGACCGCAGCCATGAGACTGAAAAACGCCTGCTCCTGGGAAGGAAGGTTATGACCAACCTGGACGGCATGTTAAAAAGCAGAGACCTTACTCTGCCAACCAAGGTCCGTCTAGTCAAGGCTATGGTTTTTCCAGTGGTCATATATGGATGTGAGAGTTGGACCATAAAGAAAGCTGAGCACCGAAGAATTGATGCTTTTGAACTGTGGTGTTGGAGAAGACCCTTGAGAGTCCCTTGGACTGCAAGGAGATCCAACCAGTCCATCCTAAAGGAGATCAGTCCTGGGTGTTCATTGGAAGGACTGATGTTGAAGCTGAAGCTCCAGTACTTTGGGCACCTGATGGGAAGAGCTGACTCATTTGAAAAGACCCTGATGCTGGGAAAGATTGAAGGCGGAGGAGAAGGGGACGACAGAGGAGGAGGTGGTTGGATGGCATCACCGACTCGATGGACATGAGTTTGAGCAAGCTCCAGGAGTTGGTGATGGACAGGGAGGCCTGACGTGCTGCGGTCCACGGGGTTGCAAAGAGTCGGACACAGCTGAGCGACAAATGAACTGAACAGATGTGGTCACGGCCACCATGCCCCTCCCACCCGCCTCCTCTCATCCATGTCCATGAAGCCTCCACTCCACCCCGAAGCGGGTCCAGTCCCCTCCCCTGAGCTCTGGACCACAGGAAGTGGCAGAAGGGACACTCTACAGGGTTTGGGGCCCAGGCATGAGGGGCTGGCAACCCCCAGATTCCCTGTCTTGGAATCAGCCCCCCGAGTTGTCCTGTTGGAAGGTAAGGCCCGGAGGAGAGCTGAGGCATCCCGGCCAGTAGCCAGCACCAGGGCCCCAGGCCACCCACCAAATGCCACTGCCCCAGTGACTCCGGCCCACCGCGCCGGGCAGAGGGAGCCCTGCAGACCGCTGACCCACAGAGTCGCAGCCAGGAAACGGCGCTAAGGTTTGGGGGTATCTGTCTCCCAGCAATAAGTAACATGGAAAATGAAGATTCGGAGGAGAGCATCCTGCCCAGCAGGAAGCGGCTACCTGCAGGTTCACAGGCACCTTTCACTCTGGAGACAGATGCTATGGGTCATAGCGGGCGCAGCAAACCTCACTCCCGTCAGAAATGCAACTGCTTCTGGGGAAGAATATCTCCAGGGGGAAAGCATCACGTTCAACTTGAAGATTCACTAGCCGTGAGAAAGAAAACCTTCCTTCAAACGTCCGATAAGCCCGATTCGATCCAGGCTGATCCCTCTTTTTAATCTCCAGTGTCCAGACCTTTGTCCCTGGTTCTCGGTGTCCCCAGCTCCTCAGAGAATTCCATTCTCTTCTGGCAAAGACCACACAGCAAAGGCCAGTCGGGGACAGAGACTCTGAAGGACTTTCCTGCTGAGAAGGTTCTACAAAGCTCCGTCCACACAGCACTGGTTATCAATCAGAAAGCTGGCAGAGCTAAGCTGGCTGAGCCTTGGGATGTTATTTTGCAGTTTCCTAATAGAGTGAAACATCTACTGATTAAAGTTTCATTTGTCTCTGCCTCTATTTTGGGAGAAAGAAACAAAGTGTGATGAAATAAGTTCATGTGAAATGAAGTTTAAATCTCACCTGATCATTTCATACCCACTAGGGGTGGGTATTTAAACCTATTTAAACAACAGGTGTGCTATTTAAACAACATGCAGAAACAAAACAGAAAACAAGTGCTGGTGAGGGTCTGGAGAAACTGGGACCCTCGCACACTGTTGGTGGGAGCGTAACGCCATACAGGAGAGTGGAAAGCAGTGTGGCCATTCCTCAAAACATTCAACCAAAAACCACCATCTGATCCAGCAAATGTATTTCTGGGCACGCACCCAAAAGAATTAAAAGTAAGGTCTCCAAGAGATATTTGCCTGCCCGTGTTCACAGCGACATCATTCACAATAGCCAAATGTGGACACAGTCCAAGTGTCCATCGACAGATGGATGGATGAACACAATGTGGTCCGTCCATACAGTGGAATCTGATTCAGCCTGAAAAAGGAAGGAAAGTCTAACACCTGCTGAACGCGGATGAGCCGTGAGGATGCTGAGCCAAGTGAGACAGGCCAGTCACAAAAGGACAGATCCTGAGTGATTCCACTCAGATGAGGTCCCCAGAGTTGTCAAACTCAGAGGCAGAAAGCAGAATGAGGGGTGGGGGCTGGGCGGGGAGAGCAGCATGGAGCTGGTGTTTGATGGGGACAGAGTTCGGGACGATGATGAGGTTCTGGGGACGTCGGTGGTGATGGGGGCACAACCATGTGAACGAATGTGCTCACTGCCACTGAACTACAAAGTGGCTTAAACGGTGCAGTGTGCATTGTGTGGACTTGGCCAGGGTGAACCAAAACCAAGGACAAATACCAAACAAGCTCTCCGGAGAGTAGGCTCTGTCCCACCCTCCAGCGAGGCACCTCCCCACCACACCCTGCCACCACCCAGCAGGATGCAGCCACGTGGTCCAGGTACCTCACATCCTCGGAGCAGCTCCCGCTAAACGCCAGGAGCTCATCCTAATCACCCTGACAATGCCCCCTGCACACGGGAAGGGGGGCACCCAACTCCACCCTGAGCAGATAGCAGGGGCGTCAGCCTTGACCCTGGACTCTGTCCCTGGGTGGATGCTGGCCTCCAGCTCCCAGTCACCCACCGACACCCTGCTCCAGCCAAAGCCACTCACTGGTGACCCACCTTCCTCCAGCGCTCCCCCCACTACCCCCACAGGGATGCACTGGACACCTGCCCAGGTGAGGGGCCCCTCAGGGCGAGCCTGGGACCTTGCTTTCCTCTGTGTCTCCCCAAGTGCTGGCTGAGGGTCCTGCTCTGAAATGGTGTCCTGAATGACTCGGCCACGGAGAAGGCCTGCCCTTCCCCACCTACACCCTGTCCCCCAGGGGTGCAGGAGGACAGTGGACTGGGTCAGCTGGTGTCCTCGCCCCTGCATGGGGACAGGGAGCTGAGGTGCACGCTGGGGAACAGCAGGTGGAGACCCAAACCCAGGCCCCACCCACCGCATGGTGCCTGCCACCCCCTGGGGCCTGCCAAGGTGAGACTCGGAGGCCCAGGTAGGAAGGACACTGTTCAGACAGAGTGCCCACCTCTGGGAGAATTCTGCCAAGCATGCCTGCCAGCCCGGAGCCATCACGGAAGTGGGGGCTGGTGCCACCCACCCAGTCCCTGCAGGGCAGTCTGGCCAGCAGAAGAGTCTCTCCCTGGGAGAGTGAGACTCGGGGTCCCCTCTAGGGGATGCTGTCACCCACGGCCCAGGTGCCTGGCTGCACCAGCAGCAGACACTCCTTGGCCAGAGACCCGCCGGTGCATCAGTCCCGACCCACGAGAGGCTGCGAAGCTGGGGTCCAGGTCACCACGTGGTACACGCCTCCCAGGCAGGGGCACAGGAAGCCGGGGCGGTGCAGATGAGGGACTGAGGCTTGGAGAGGCTGAGATGGGTCAGACTCATCCTTGGGGGCCTCGGGAGAGCCGCACTTTCTGCCCACGGACCACCTTTCTCCCACGTGAAGATGTGGGATGCGGCTCGCACGCCATCATGTCCAGATGGTCCCACGAGGCCACCCTGCCCGTCCCTGAGGATGCACTGGGCCCACTTTTTGGCCTGGGAGAAGACAGACTGAAGCCAAATGCCCCGAGAAGGAGTCCCGGAGGCCACTGAGAGCCAGAAGGGGCCCTGTCCCACTCAGTCCTGGTGCCAAGAGGCGCTGACTGGGCACCGAGGGGGGTCACCTCGCTCAGACAGACAGACTAGGGCAAGTCTTGGGCTGCTCCGTGCCTCAGTGTCCCCATCTGTAAATGGGCACGTGCACACACCGCTGAGGGTTGGTGTGTGGATCTGGGCCCCCCTACTAGGTAGGGCATCCTGCAGGGGCCTCGCAGGCTAACTACCACCCTTAGGCCCCTCTCCCTGACCCTGAGTGACCTTGGCCTCCCTGGACATGCAAAGGCTCCAGAACCGTCCCCGGCTGCACATGCCATCGTGGGCTGCAGCAAGGTGGCAGATCCCGCCCCGACTCCAGCCTGGAGAGCACGGACCTCGGGGCAGAGGGCTGAAATTGACCGCAAGTCTGTCCGAAGTGTGACAGGGCCTCTACACCCAAAGGGAGACTCCGCCTCCGGGGGTAAACCTGACCTGGCTCTGGGCGGGCTCTGAACCCTGCCTGGGGGCCTTCCCCTCCCACGGGCCGAGCCCGGGAGCTCAGCCCAGGCCCACCTCCACAGACCCTCCACTCGGTGTCCTCGCCACCCACCCTAGCTGGCCCTCCTCCCACCCCCTTCCTAACGCTCCTGAACCCGCAGGCCCCGCCCCCAGCCTCCTCATGCCCCGCCTCCCTCCCCCCAGCACTCTGGGGCCAAAGCCACCACCCTCAACAGGCTTGCTGCTGGCACCATCCCGCTCCAGCGCCTTCCAGGGCTCCCTGCTACCCTGGGAACACAGCCCAGCTCTGGTCCAGCCTCCAGGGCCTCCCATAACCGGGACACAGCTTCCGCCTTTGACCTCACCTCTGCCACTCTACCAGGGTCCCCCCACACACTGTTCCTGCCGCCAGCCACGCTAATGTCTGTCTGGAACCCCTTTTCTCTTCCCTCCACTCTACCCTACCTTCAGCAGCCAGGCTCAGTTGAACTCCTATTCAACCTACAGAGGCCCTATTCAGGCTTAGCCCGCGAGGCCTCCCCAGCCTCCCCAGCCTGTGGCCCTTCCAGGCTCCCCTCGCACCCCTGAGGACTCCGAACGTCCTTGTCTTCTCACATAGCCTGAGCCTTCGCAGCGCAGCATGGGCTCCCCACGACCCTGCACCCAGGGCCGGGCACGGAGAATCCCCTGAACACATTCCCCCCTCCTCCAGACTCCCAGGCTGGAGACCACGGCTCCAGCAGCTCCAGCAAGACCAGCATCTGGACCACAACGCCCACCAGAGGCGGCCGAGGGTAGTTCAGCGCTGGACACGCGAGCACGGCGGTCTCTCCTGCTCCGGAGTATCCCCCTGTGCCCACTTGCTTGTTCTTGTTGCTCAATCGCTAAGCCACGCCCAGCTGTTTGTGACCCCATGAACTGTCCTCCACTATCTCCCGGAGTTTGCTCACACTCATGTCCATCGAGTCAGAGATGCCATCCAACCATCTCATCCTCTGTCGTCCCCTTCTCCTGCTGCCTTCAATCTTTCCCAGCATCAGGGTCTTTTCCCGTGAGTTGGCTCTTCGCATCAGGTGCTTCACTATACTTGGTTACATATATATATATTCACTATACTCACTTATATATCCACGAAGAATTAATGCTTTCGAGCTATGGTTTTGGAGAAGACTCTTGAGAGTCCCTTGAACTGCAAGGAGATCCAACCAGTCCATCCTAAAGGAGATCAGTCCTGAATATTCACTGGAAGGACTGATGCTGAAGCTGAAACTCCAATACTTTGGCCACCTGATGTGGAGAACTGACACATTGGTAAAAGCCCTGATGCTGGGGAAGATTGAGGGCAGGAGGAGAAGGGGATGATAGAGGATGAGATGGTTGGATGGCTTCACCTACTCAATGGACGTGAGTTTGAGTAACCTCCGGGAGTTGGAGATGGACAGGGAAGCCTGGTGTGCTGCGGCTCATGGGGTTGCAAAAAGTCGGACACGACTGAGCAACTGAACTGGACTGAACTGAACACTCATTTTATAAAAATGATTTACAATGCTCGCTGCTCTCCAAGCATGGGCTGGACCCCAGGAGCCGGGGAGGAGGAGAGGTGGAGCCGCGGGCAGAGGCCTGGGCGCCAGCCTTGGACTCCACCGTCCAGCACCCGTGGAGTCCCTCTGCAGTCAAGGACCCTGATCCTTGGGGCCACAGCCAGCTCACGCAGGAGTGGAAACGCCTCAGAAGTGTCCTTGACAGGATCTGCCGACGTGAGAGACAGGGGCTTCCCCTGGCCCCTGTCCTAGAAGCTTCCATTCCCCCTTAGGCCCTGTGCAAATGCCCCGCAGACCTCCCCAAAGCCTTCCTGGCTCTGGCAGGACGCCCGCCCCCCCCTCCCCTGGGTCCACCACTCTCCCTGCGGCTGAGCCTGTCATGGGTGAAGGTGCCCCAAATCTCTGTGCCACCCTCATCTGTGTGCCCTGCCCCTGCCTGGGAGCCCTAAACATATCACCGTGATCACCCCACAGACAGAGACCTCGGGCTCCTGTTCAAAGAATCTCATCAGGCTGCCATCCACGTGGAGGCCACAGAAAGAACACGTCCACCCATGGGGTACCCAGAGTCACATGGAGCCCCCTCCCCTGACCCCTCCCCGACACCCAGAGGGTGCTGACCCCTCCCCCACACTCCCCAGGGCCCTCTCTTGACAGCCAGTCACTGGTGTCTCAGTGTGGGTGAAGGGGCCAGGGTCCCGTCGCTGCTCTCCGGAGTGGTCTGGGGGCATGGCTCTAGGGCCCAGGGACCAGGCAGGAGATGTTAATTCCTTCATCCAGAACCTTCCAGAGCCTTCTGGTGACTCTAAACCCCGCTCCAACTCAGGGCCCACAGGCTCACTGAGATCTGAATTCTGACACCTTCAGAGTTGGGGTGACCTCGTCATGGGCTGGATGGTGGCCCCAAAGAATAGGCTCACATTCTATAGCCTGCGACTGGGCCCTTATCTGGAAAAGGCTCTCTGCAGGTGTGCCCAAGTGAAGGCTCTCAGACCCTCCTGAGTATCGAGGGGCCTTGACTCCAATGACCTGTGTCCCACGTGAAGTGGGACCTCGTGAAGCCAGAGCAGACAGGAGGGATGTGGCCACAAGCCTGGGAACACTTGGGACCCCTGGGGACTGGAACAGGTGGGGAGGACCTGCCCAGCCCCGGCCAAGCTTGATTTGGACAGAACGGTGAAGGGGCAGACTGTGCTGTTCTCAGGCGTGGGATGCGGTCATTCGCTACGTGGCCCCCAGAGCTGAACCAGCCACCCTCCTCCCAGGAGGCCCGCGTCCTGAGTGGACTGCTGCTCTGACCACACACTCAGGGCTGCACGGTCCCTGCTCACCCCGCCTTGCGTCACCCGAGCTGGTGACAGTCTACAAACCGGCAGAGCCGCGGCCCCTGCCAGGGGCAGAGGGTCGTGTCCCTGGAGAACGGCGCCCCGTGGGACCCGCCAGGTGGCAGAGTGTCGGGAAAGGCTGGCCCAGCCACCTGCTGCGCCCACCATGTTCTCTGGCCAGTGCTGGCCAGGGGCCTCCAGAGAGTCTGGAGGGGAGAGGAGGACCCTCAAGAGGGACTTTCTGTGGGAGGGAGAACCCACCCTGAAGCCCTCGGGTTCGGGCAGACCTGCCGGGCCCGCCCAGGGCCCAAGGCCCAAACTCAGGCCTTGCACAGAAGCCCCAGGGCGGCCAGCCACAGTTCACGCTGTTGGCCTGCCTGCCCGGGACAGGACTCAGCAGCCTGAGTTGCAGCTTCCGCCCTCCCGGGAAGCCCCGCGACTTCTGATGCCTGGAATCGTCGACGGTCGGAGAAGGAGCCCACCCACGCCAAGAGCTGGAATTTTAAACTCTGAGGTCTCTGGTGGAAAAACATCCAGCGGACTCTATTACATTACGTCCGGGCAAATAAAACAGTCTCCAAGGAACCGGTCCTCCCGGCCGCCCCCGCTCGAGGGCACACACCAGCGCCAGCCGTGGCCTGCACCCCAGTCCTCACGGCAGCCACAGGCCACCCGCCCGAGTCTCGGCCCCGGGAGTCCCACCAGTCCAGCCAGGACGCTGGTCTCTGTCCCACTGAGGCCCCCAGCAGCTCCAGGGCCCCTCCCTTCTCAGGAGGGAAGGGCGGCCACACACACCAAGTGCGCTGCAGCCTGCTGCCCCCCACTGTCCATGCAAGGGAGGGGGTCGGAGCAGGGCCAGGGCCCCCACCCACCCACTGCCGGCACCTCTAAGGTCGGGCAGAGAGGACTCTGGATGGCAACCCGGGCAGGCCTTCCCCGCCAGCCCTGGGCGGACAGGCCAACAGCTGCGCTCTCCTTCCTGCTCGAAACCCCCGGGCAGGAGAACGCACAGGCCAAGCCTCGTGCAAGGCCTTCCGGCACCGGCTGTGGCCCCCCTGCCAGCCCCGGGGCCACAGTGCCACACCCACTCCCCCAGCCCGCCTGCACCTCCGCCACGTCACCCCCCCCCACCTCTCTGCAGCATCTCAGAGCGTCTAATCTCCCTGGAGCCCAGGACGACCCATCAGCACGAAATCCAGGGGCTGCAGGCGGCCGGCTGTCTCAGCTGCAGCTCCCACCTGCTTGTTCACCTGTCCTCCCAGCTCCCCGCCGGAACCATCCCGCCTCACAACCCCCACCCTTGCGGAATGAGGGCCTTAGGCCCAGCCTCCAGTATGACCATGTCCTCAAGTGCGTTCCCTGTACCCAGAGAAATCCAGGCGTGATCGAGCTCCCGAGTGCAGGGGGGGCAGGGGGCACCCCCTCCCGCTAACCACACTGAGTGTGCGCCAGGCCCTGTGGGCGCCCCTGGCCGGCTCTGTCCTCTCTACGGGCTGTGGGTTGGGGAGCGATCTGTGGAGATGGAGAGAGGTAGCCTCCAGCTCAGAGCCCCGATCGCCCTCCACACGAGGGAGGGGTCTGTGACCCCCCACCAGCGTCTGGGGTCTTGGGCTGACCAGATTTGTGAGGCACAGCCCCCACCCAAGCAGCACCCTCCAGCCCAGCTCAGCGACCGTGGTCATCAAGGCGGCCCAGCAGGCAGCACTCGGCAGGACAACAGCCTGGGCAGCCACAGACAGGCTTGGACCCTCCGGACAGAGGAGCGGAGGGACTGTCCCCCGCCCCCACAGCAAGCGCAGGCCCACAGTGGCCCCCTCCACTGGGAGAACAGCGGGCTGGGGTGCTGGAACACACCCCCCGCTGCCCTGCACCCCAAACTCTCCACCCGAGGGCCTGTGCGTTCTCCCGGCTGGAGGCCAGCTCCCTGCAGCGCTCACCTGGCCTCGGACGCCACCTCGGCCCTGGGGGCCCCCCAGCCTCACTGGTGGGCCCCCACATTCAGCCCTCATCACTGATATCGGCCTGGGTGGGGGGATCAGGGCCCACGGAGCCGATGCATCTGCTAAGCATAGCCTCAGTGGACACGTCTGTTCTCTTTTTTTCCCGGCTGAGCGGCTCTGAAGCCCTGTGACCGGGCCCTGAACCGCCCCCCGGGCGGCCCTGCACCGACTTTGTTCGGGAGGGTGCCGCTCGCAGCCCCCAAACCCCTGCCTCCGGCCAGAAGCGCAGGGTCTGGGCTGGGGGCTAAGCGTCAGCCTCTTTGAGACCGCAGGCTGCTGCGGGCCCGAGAGAGGCCAGGGCAAGCGGGAGGGCTGGCTCTGGGGCCACGGCCCAGCCAGCAAGCCCGCGGCCCACGCCCGTACTTACAGAATCCACACCTGGTCCCGCCTTCAAAGATGAACCCGTTGGGCACGGCCCCGTAGCGCCGGAGGTCTGACAGCTTCCACTGCCCCGCCACGGCTGGGGGGACGTCCCTGGCCACCACAAGGATGTCGTTGCAGAGGTGCAGGGTGGCGGGGCCGCTCTCCAGCTTGGTGCCCGGAGCCACGATCACGGGGAACCTGTGCACTGGGGCGGGGCGGGGGCGACAGGGTGTTGCTGGGAGCGGACGGCAGCCAGGAGGCACAAGCCCAGGTGTCAGCTCCCGAGGGCGGGGCCACTCGGTGCCACGGCCCCGCTCTGTCCCGTCCTCAGGGAACCCGCCCTGATCGCCCCCACCTCCCACCCTAACAAGGCTGGACCAACCCCAGCAAGCTCCGGGAGAAGCACACAGGCCACGGTTGGTAAGTCTGAGGCCTCGGGCGCCTCCTCTGAGAAACCCCGCCCCCCACACAGCACAGCTGCTGTGGTCCCATTCCAAAGATGGGCACACGGAGGCCTAGGAGGCCCAGCCTCCGGCCCCTTCTGGAGAGTCCCAGCCCGGCCGCGGGGACATGCAGGAAACCCCAGGCCCTCCCCGCTCCAGCGAGAGGGTCTCCCCAGCTCTGAGCATGACAATTAGCTCCCCGAGACCTCCTCTCCACCTCAGGCTCAGCCCTTTGCCCCTGAAGCCCCTCAGGAGGGCAGTGGTGAGCTCTTCTCTCCTCACAAGGCCCCCCCTAGCCTCGAAAGGACCTTGGAAGAGGGGTGCATCCCAGAGCAGCCAGGCCCAGGAGCGGACGGCAGCCTCCCGGCCAGTGCCCACCAGCCCCGCGTCTACCCCGAAGCCAAGGGGCCAGCCCCAGCCCTGCCTCCTCCTCCCGCCCTGAGCCCACCCAAGCCCCCGTGGTGGGCAGCAGCCCCCGGGCGAGGACCCTCATAGCCTGGCCCCAGGGGGCCGGGGGTCAGCAACCCATCACCGTGTCCTGGTGATTTCTATTTAAGGTGCCAGAACAGGGCACCGGCTGCCTCTGCGCCAGGCCCCCACCCACCGGCTGCCTCTGCGCCAGGCCCCCACCCACTCCCCACCCCAACCCTAGCGGAAGTGCAGTCACGCGCTGAGCCAGGCTGAACTGGCGGGAACCCCGACGGGAGAACTTTCTGGAAGAGGCTCTTCCCTCCTGCCCCCGCGCCCCCTCACTGGGCCGTCCACACATCCCCCACCCTAGACGCCTGATCTGGGGGCTCCCGGAGGAGGGACGAGCCGCTGACCCCTAGCTGGGCTGGGCTGAGGTGAGTGAGGCCCCTTACTCAGGGTGCAAAACAGGGGCCAAGATCAGTGATATTTTAACGATGATTTAAACAACAAAAAGTGCAAAAAGTCCACGGTGAGTGAAACAGCTTAAATAAAGCCCAGGCTGGCTGTAGCATTGGGGAAGGTGTGGACGGAAAGGTTTAAAGACGGCTCACAGGCCAGCTTTGCTTTAGATTTTGATATTTCTGTTCATCGTGGGCTTCGAGCTTTCATTTTTAACTGTTCAAATATTGTGTTAAAACATCATGGCTTTTGAGATAACGCGGGGCTTTGGGACTAAAACATACACAGTGCTACGTGTACGTTAGGTAAGCGACAGGGTCCTACTGGACCCGCACAGGGAGCTACACTTGGTGTCTTGCAGTAACCTGTGATGCACGAGGACCTGAAAGAGAACACACACATGTGCCCACACACACGCATGTGCCCACACACACACACACACGCACAACTGAGCCACTCCGCCGCCTGCCCGAAGCCGACGCAGCACTGTGAGCTAGCTGTGCGGATAAAAGATGCCGTGGGTTCTGACGACACAGCTGGGGGCTGGCCCGCCTCTGCTTGACCAGCCGGGTGGGCATGTGGGGGGGGCTGGGGCTTGTCCTTCTCCCTAGAGCACCCCATCCTGTACCCCGCACCCCCTTGTGGGGCTCAGGGGGGCTGGCTCCTCCTCCCCAAGGCTCCAGGGTCAGGCAGTCACCCGCTTGGGCTAAAGGCCCGCAGGTCATATGTATGTGGCCAAATTCGGGAGCTCAAGAGGCATCTCCCCTGTGAACCCACCATCGCCCCAATCACGGCCGACCAGAGAGCGCTCAGCAGGCACTGGGAGTCGTGACCTGCCCTCTGCAGCCCAGCGGTGAGACCCCCGGGGACCCCTGAGGGCAGGAAGAGACCGTCCCCGTGGGCTCTGGCCGCTCTCACCCTCGCCCAGCGCGTAGCGGATCCGGGCGTCCCAGGCGCACATGGCCTCGCGGCTGTCGAAGCCCAGCATGACGGCCTGAGACAGACAGACGATGGCCAGCGTGTGGGCCAGGCCCTCGTAGGGCAGGCCGGGCTCCAGCCCGCAGATGTCCTCCAGCGTCAGGCTGCTACGCTCCCGAAGCCCCTTGGCGCGCTCCGACTTGTCCTTGTAGGCCAGCATCAGCAGGCAGTCTGCGGGGGGCGTGGGGGTGGGGGTCAGTGCGGCCACCACCCTGAGTGCCCGGCACCACCCCCGCCGCACCCCAGAGACCCAGGCTCCAGGCACGGCCGGCCCCCAGCAAGCCCCGGGCACCCTGAGCCTCCAGCCCCTCGTGTGCAAAAGGTACCCCCACCCACACGGCCACGGGCCACACAGGCAGAAGTGGGTTCGGGACACTCCCTGGCGAGGACCCACCCACCCGGCCTGGGGCCTCCAGCTGGGGCCTGCACCCTGCCCCGGCCCTGGGGGGACGCCGCTCCAAACACAAACATGGCACTGAGCCACCTGTGTGGCCCTGGCGAGCCGCCCTGGGTCGGGGCCTCCGTGTCCCTCCTGAGTGCAGGCACACCCCGCCCGGTCACACCCAGTTTCTGCTGAGGGTGAGGGTGCCAGGCCTGATGCGAACACCGAGACCCTGGGGTGCGAGGTGGCCCCAAGCTCAGTGAACCAGCCCCCTCGTCGGGGCAGGAGAGGGCTGGGGGTGGGCACTGGAGGACCTCTCGGGATGGAGCACTTCCCCGCCCCACCCAACACTGGAGACGCCTCCCTGCAGACCCAAGGGACACCCGGACCCCAGAGCCTGACTCCACACTCAGCTTGGCCAGCAGACGGAGAGCAAGGGTGGCGCCTCCTGCCTGCCCGCCGTCAACCCCTGCCCTGTGAAGACAGAGGTCGGACGGCGTGTCCTGGACGCATACACCGCTGCGGTCAGGTGGGGATGCAGCCACAGGTAGGCTGGACACCAGCCTGCGGGACGGGCTGGCTCCGACAAGCTCCTATTAACAAATCTCCAAAGCCTGTGATGGGGCTCCGCTTCCTATCTGAGACCCTGTCCCTAGCGTTTGAAATGCTTATGTCAGGAAAAAAAAAAAAAAAGCAAGGATGTTTTCATTCTCAGGGGAATACACAGAACCCCAGAGCCCACGGAAATCCACCTGCCCACCCCAGGGGAATACACAGAACCCCAGAGCCCATGGAAACCCACCTGCCACCCGAGGGTTCGGGCATGTTCTCTCCAGAACATAGCTCCCTTGGAAACGCGTGGCCCGGCCCAGAGAGAAATTAGTCACAAAGGGCACGTGTTGTTATGGAAATGCCCCCCAAGTGTCACCAGAGGCTCCAGAGGAGAAAGCCTTGGGAGGCCATGAACGCAGAGAGACTCCCAGCAAAGAAGCGCGTGGACACCGGGGCGGCCACGGGCAGGAGCCGGCCGTGCAGGCGCCCGGCTGGCCACGGGCGGGAGCCCAGCGTGCGCACGGCCCTGTCACCCACACCAGGCTGCTCCCCAGACACGCCAAGTTCCTCCTGCCGCTCCTCCCCCCGGGAAGACCGGCCTCTCCCGTGGGTGTCGCCGTGCGGCTGGCCGTCCCGTCTCCCGTCTGCCCGCCCCCCACCCTGGGAGACAAGCTCGCGAAGGCGGTGCTCTTCTACTGTGACAGTCTGGTCACCCAGCACCAATGAGGGTGAGGCCCTCCTATCCCAGGAACGACTGTTTGCTTCGGTCGTGGCCTGACCAGCAAAGGCAGGGCAAGACTGTCACTTCCTTTGTTTCTAGGAGCTATGCTCCCTATGATGTAGCCAAGAGCAGGGTCTGTAAACTTTCCTGTGAAGAGTCAGACAGTAACTATATTCCACTGTGTGGGCCACGCAGCCTCTGTCACAGTTTTTTCTGTTCACTATTTATTTATTTGGCTGTGCCGGGTCTTAGCTGCAGCCCTGGGGGGTTTGGTCTTCGCAGCGGCAGGCAGGATCTGCAGGATCTTTCATTGCGGCCTGTGGGAGCTAGTTTCCCTATCAGGGATCGAACCCGCACCTCCTGCATTGGGAGCGTGGAGTCTTAGCCACTCAACTACCCAGGAAGTCCCTGTCACAGCTTCTTAACTGCAAAAGCAGCCAGAGACCACACACATGTGTATGGCTGCGTTATGACAAAACTTCATCACAGAAGCAAGAGACGGGCGGATTTGGCTCAGGCCCTGGATTTGCCAATTTGTGGTCTGGAGTCCAGCTTGCCACAAGGGCCCCTGGGCTGCCCCACGGCTCCCTGATGCCTCCCGCTATCACAGGAGGAGGACGCCTGCCCTTGCAAGGCTGGTTTGGCTCACAGCCAAACCTCTGCGTGGCAGAGCCAACATCTGTCCCCAAGACCCTTTTCCCCCGGCCTACCCAGTCTTCCCGGATCCTGGCTCTGTCTGAAATCAGCTCACAGCATACTCCTTACAGAGATTTGAGAATAGACTCGTGCCCTCACCTGTCTGTGGCAGGGTAAATGGGGAACCCCTCAAAAAAACGTGTCCACGTCCTGACTCCCAGAACCTGCAGACATGCCCTCGTTTGGAGAAAGGGTCTGTGCAGATGTGGTCAGGTTAAAGATCTCGATGGATTGTCCAAGGGGGCCCCAAATCTAAAGATGAGTGTCCTCATAAGAGACAGGAGGGGAGATACGGACACACAGAGGAGAGGCCATGAGAAGACAAGTCACAGAGCAACATGCCCATGAGTGCAGGAGCCCGAGCAGGCGGGAGAGCGCTCCCCAGAACCTTCGCGAAGCACGTGGCCCTGCCGACACCTTGAGTGTGGGTTTCCAGGCTCCAGGACGGGGAGAGAGCACATCTCTCTTGTCTTGAGCCCCTGGGTTTGCGATACTTTGTTACCGCAGCCCCAGGAAGCTGAGACATCAGGCCGGTCACTGGTCTCATTTTTCAATATGAATGTGAACGGCGGCGGGGGAGCGGACACGGCTGTGTGCCGAGCCCCACCTTCTGCCCAGTGGAAGCTGCCCGCAGTCACAGCCCAGTGACGGCGGCGGCCGGAGGAGTCACCTCCGGACCCTGCCGTGGTCTCCCACAAGCTGGGGCAGGACGCGGCTCAGGAGAGGGGCGGCAAGCGTGGGGCCGGGAGGGGCCCCGGGCCGGCAGCTGCCCTGCCCCTCCCCTCCCATTGCTCCAGCCATAAAGGGGTCCTATCTTTAAAACCCATCCTATAGAGAGTGCTGCTTAGTGAAAAGCTGTGGAAGGAACAGGCACCAGGGAAATGGGAATTCTCAGGTCTGGGACCTGAGACAATGCGGGTCTCAGAGCTGCTCTGCACCTGGGCGAGCGCCCGAGCCTCCAGGGGCAGCAGCCCACTGGCCTGGGACACACCGCATGGAGGACACAGGGGCCTGCACCAGCTGCTCAGCCCGACCGGGGCCCCCCACCGCGAGCACCCAGGGCTGCACCCCTCACACGAGGCCCCATGAGTGAGGCTGGTCCCTCAGCAAGGTCTCCCGGTCACCAGTGAGGGAGCGCCACCAGCCTTCCCACCCTGCGCCTGGGGCGCCTGCTTCATCTCCATGCCAGGCCCCGTGGGCCCAAGGACCCCGCTCACAGCAGCCAGCCTTAGCCAGGCGGCCACCGGGCCTGGAGCCGCTGGGACCCCAGGGGTGGGAGCTGAAGCCTCCCGCGGGGCCTGGAGGGCGGCCTGGAAGGGGCAGCTCGGGCAGGGGGTGGAGTGGATCGGGGTGGTCGTGCTGAAGGGAGGCAGAGAGGGGCCGCCACCAAAGTGGGAAGATGAAACGAGGTGGTCCACACACAGACACACACACACACCCGGTCACACATGCCTGCATGCTCACACACACACACCTGCTCGCTTGCACGCACACATGCACACACACACACACACACACTCTGCATGGGCACTGCGGTGGGGACCGTCTGACTGGTCAAAGCCCCACGCCTGTGACCAGAGACACCCCCACTCAGCTCATAGAGCCTCTACTTTCAAATGAGAGCTCCGCAGAGTCGAGGCACTAACACAGCCTTGGCTGGGCACGCAGAGGCCCTCAGCCACAGGCCAGCCAGCAGGGACGTCGGCCGGGAGCCAGACACCGTCCCATCACCGCCAAACCCTGGGGAGGGTCTGCCTGTGGACCACGCACACCCATCCTGGCCACCTACACCCACCTGCACTGAGCCGAGCCAGGGGCAGGGGGCAGGTTCCTGGTGTAGAAAAGGCAAAGGCCCAGCGGCCCCGCTCACTGAAAGGGCCGCTGAAAGACACCCGCTGGGGCCCCTCGGAGCCCACCCCACCTCCTTTTCCGTCCCCCCGCCTGGCAGCCTCCCCTGCAGCACTAAGTCCAGTTCACTCTGCTCATGGGAGGCCCAGGGACCTGGGGACACGGCCCAGCTTCTGTGCAGCCGAAACCCAAGAGGGGAGCTGGTCAGAACGTGGAAAAGGTGGACAAAGAAGCAAACCCTGAGGACGTGCTCTTCAGGGGCCCGGAGCGGGCACCTGATCACAGCACCTGTTCATGGGCCTCCCAGACGGGACACAGGCTCCCAAGGGGCGAAAGGCAGCAGCCCGGCAGCACACAGGGAACAGCATCGTGCCAGAGGGAACAGCCAGTGCAGAAGCCCAGAGGCCAGCATGCGGCTGGGGAAGAGCCATCTGAGATGTAGGTGGGGTCCAGCCAGGTAGGCCTGCTGAGCCAGGCTGGGGCCTCATCCCAGCTCACGGGAGCCTGAGAGCCGTCATCAAACAGGGCCCAGGCTGGCTGCGTGCGGAGAGTGGGCACAGCGCAACAGCAAAGCTGTCCCGGCCAGGGGAGCTGCTGGCTAGGCTGGGCAGAGGAAAGGGGGCCCAGGCTCTGCAGTAACCACAGTGACAGCGGGCAGGGCCTTCCCCCTGCCAGAGGCCGGCCAGCTCACGGGACCGCTTGGTGGGCAGAGGCAGGGCTGAGGGAAAGGAAAGAAGAGGATGATTCTGGATGGGGGCGGGGGGGACCTGGGGAGAGGAGGGGGCGGCAAGGCGGGGTGGGGTTTCTGTCACAGACACATGAGCCCAAGAGGCCCAAGGGACGCCAGGCGGCCTGCACGCAGGCAGCTGGACACGGCGCCTGAAGATGTAAAAATAACCACGAGAGTCATGGGCACCCGGAGGCATTTACGGCCCGGGGCTGAGCGCCTGGGAGGGCGGCTGGGAAGCCGCGGGCCTCTGGGCCTCGTGGGGGTGGGGGGCCGGCAGGGAGGACGGAACCGGCAAGGGAGACAAGGCGGACGCCCACCCACGGGGACACGGCCGGAGCAGCGCTGTGGGGCTCAGTGCTCGTCGGTCATGGTGACCTTGGGCTGTGCCTTCCGCAGAGCCGCTGGGCAACAGCCCCAGGGGCCGCCCGAGGGCTGGGGCTGGGGGCTGCTGACCAGACCTGCCTGCCGGGGCCCCAGGCCACCTGACCCACCGGCCTCCTGACACACAGGCCCAGGCCTGCTGCTGATCCTATTCAGGGGGAGAGTGCCCACCATGTGTGTGTGTGCAGGATGCCACGGGGCTTCGCAGGGCTCCAGGGGGCTTCGCGGGGCTCCAGGGGGCTTCGTGGGGCTCCAGGGGGCTTTGCGGGGCACCAGGGGGCTTTGTGGGGCTCCAGGGGGCTTCGTGGGGCTCCAGGGGGCTTCGCGGGGATCCAGGGGGCTTCGTGGGGCTCTGGATGCTTCGCGGGCTCAGCACACAGGCGGCAGCAGGAGCAGTCAGGGCCCTGGGCTCCCTGCAAACCCGCTGCCCATCCACCCTCTGCAGGGACTACCCTGCAAGCCCAGTGAGGACTCATTCTCATCATGCAATTGGTCAGAGCAGCAGCCAGACCTGACCTGGGGTGCTCCGACTCCGGGTTGGACCCAGGGGCTGCAGGAAGCCTGGCCCTCCGTGTCAAGGGTCCACGGGGACCAGAGGGCTGGTCTCCACCCTCAGCCCGTGCTTGGGGGCCAGCCCAACCCCAGGACTGAGATAGGACACCCATTCCCAGGGGACACGGCCGATCCCAGGCCAGAAGGTGGGGCCAGGGCAGGACCCTCCTGGGCGTCACCACCTGGGAGCCCTCCCGTCTTCAAACGTGCCCACCTCAGCAGGGCTGCCACTGCATGGGGTGGGACAGAGGCCGGTGGTATGGAGGCTTAGGGGGCATGTGCCCTGAGTACCCCGTTCCTGGGTTTGTCTGCAGGACCCAGGTGTTGCTGAGAGCGGCTGGGCTCCCAACCTGTGTCCCCTGGCAGGCCCCAGCCCCAGCATCACCTGTGAGGCTGAGTCAGGGTCCCTGCCCTCCAGGAACTCAGCACTAGGAGGGAGCGTAGACGGCAGGGGGAGCACTGGACCAGCCCTCCCCAGGACAGGAGAGGCGTGGACTGCCTGCTGGCCAAAGGGCAGAGCACACGGGGTTGGGGGAGGGGTCAGGAGACCACACCCACTCATCCAGGGCCAGAGCCCTTGGATCACCAGGTCTTAGCCTGCTGTCTACAAGGCCCTGCCAGCTCCAGGACTCAGGGTCCCTCCTGCCAGCTTTTCTGGGCAGAATAACGCGGCCCCGGCAGCGCACACGGGAGTCCCTGCAGCAGGGCCCTCGGAACCAGTGCCCGGGGAGCTGCCCCTGGCTCTGCACGCCTCGCCCATGGGTGGGCCGCCCTCCAGAGCTCAACCACGGGAGACCAACTCCTACCATCCTGAGCCTCGACCCAGGGAGGCGCAGAGAGAGGCTGCCCAGGGTCAGCCGGGGAGGGCCACACCACCCTCCTCTCACGGGGGCCTGGCCCGGGGAAAGGACCCGGACAGGAATTCTCGGGCCAGGACAGAGGTGGGGACCCCCGGGGGCAGTTCTCACTGAAGTTTCAGTAAAGCCCGTCCCCTCTTCCCATAGTAGCTCCCCTCCCTCTGATCACCTAAACTTTATTACGAGCGTAAGTGATCTTGGCTAAAACAAAGCACAAACAGCAGAGAAGGGACCAAGTGGAGAGGGGCCCTCTGTGCCCCCCGCCTGCCCAGAGCCTCCAACAACCACTACTGCTCCCCTTGGGCCCACCTGGCAGGGAAACGATTTCTAAAAGCAAGAGCCCTGGGGTCTTCACGAAGAGTAGGCAGGGTGGCCCCTCCTCCCGTCCCCAGGCTCCCCTCTGCTGCAGCCGGGATCTGGGGAGTCTCCGCGGTGAGACCCCCACATGCAAGGGCTTGCCCCCCCCCGGTCCACCGAGGGAGCCAGTCTTCAGGATAAGGGGGACCAGGCAGCTGCACCCCTCACAGCCAGGGCCCCAGCGAGCCGGAGAGGGGCCGGCTCATCAGCTAAGGGCCAGGGAGGAGAGACAGGGGAGTGGGGACAGATCCTCGGACCGGATGGGGGACCACAGTGGGGGTCCCAAGACTCTGAGGACCAGGACGTGGGGTGCAGGGCTCAGGACGGACAGCAACCCCAAGGGGCCACATGGACCGTCCTCCAGCCCAGTCCTCTCCCGCCCAGTCTCCGGGCAAGGTCCTGCCTGGAGTGCCTAACCCTCTTCTCTGGGGACGTCCCCTCCAGCCCCGCCGCCCTAGCGCCCTGGAGAGGCGGCTCTTCCCTCCCCTGAGGCCCGTGGCACGCTCCCCTCCCGCGAGGCTGCACGTGCGCGACCACCAATAGTCCACGCACAGACTCAAAGTCTGCGGTGGTGAGGAGCCGCTGCCAGAGGGCCCGGTGTACAGGTGTGCCTGCTGGGGCCGGCCAGGGCACAGCCCTCACCCAGCTCTCTAGGATACGGACATGACACCCACCACCAGGGGCTGCACGTCACCATCCGCCCCAGCAAGAGGGACGAGGCCCGCCCGGGGCTGTGCTCAGGCCCTAGCTCATCAGCCTCCCCGCAAGCAGCCCCCGCCCTGGGCCCCAGCGGGCCCCTGCCCCCTCCGTCAACACCGCCTGCGCCCCACCTCGGCCACCCACAGCCTGGCCGGTGCAGGGATTCCACTGTCTCCCGGCCCCTAGCCCTGCCAGGCCTCCTTGAGCTCCCCGGGACTAGGGTCTCCCAGCACCAGGCACGGGGCTGGGCCTGCGAGACCGGTGAGCTGAGTGAAGGGGGTGCGGGGCTCAGGCCCCCTTGGCGGGGATGCTGAGTTCCAGGCAGGAGGAGTGTGTCCAAGGCCAAACGTAGGCCCTTGCCCCGCAACCGTGCGGCTCCCAGAGCCGGCTCGGCCAACGGATAGAGGAGGGGAGCTCCTTGGGAACTGACAGACACCCCTAGGCATGCCGGAAGACCGACAGCCTCGCACGTGTGAGGCAGCGTGCACACACACCCCCAGCAGCCCACAAGGACCCCCGGGGACCTGGGCTGGCTCCAGGGCACCTGTCTCCGGGAACAGCTGCAGCCACCCGGCTCAGAGCCTCCGGGTCGCTGCCGCTCGCTGAGGACTGAGTCTGGAGATGCCCAGCTCCACGTGCCCTCCTCCCAGGGGGCGCGCTGGCCCTGCAGGGGTTCCCAGGACACATCCCCAGAGGAGGCCGCTTTCCCCTTTCTCTGTTCCCACCTGGGCGGTCCAGCCTCAGCTCCACCTGGGCAAGATGGGGGGGTGGTGGTGGCGCCTGGGGTCAACTTGGCCCGGACACCCCATCTGGATTTGGGGCCAGTGACACAGCTCAGTCCCCACTGGGCCGGGACTTTCTGGGATGCTCCCTGCGGCGCGATGGGGGAGGGGGCCAGAACAGGCTCCTGCCCTTTCAGCCCTCAGGTCTCCACGGCTCCCCCAACCCCCTCAGGTCCCTCTGAGGTCCTGTCAGCCCTCCTGCCAAGCGGGGTCGGCCCAGGGATCTGGGGTCTGAGATGACTTCGGGGCTCCGGGCCGAGTCGGGGCGCCAAGAGGGTCCCTGCAGGCCGAGGCCGGGGAGCTCTCCGGTTACAGCCCTCGCCCCGGGGCGCCCGCTGCCGGCTATTTCGGGCGAGCTGGCCGGCGCTCCGGGCCTGCCGGGCGCACGCAGGAGGCCGCCGGCGGCCGATCGCGCGCGCGGGGCCCCCGACCCCGCGCCGGCACCCCGCGCCCGCTCACCTGCCACCGGCGAAGGCTTGCGCAGCACCAGCCACCTAGTCTTCCACTGCGGGGACAGAGAGAGCGTGAGCCGCCGCCCGCGCCCGCCCCGCCCCGCGCCCGCCGCGGCCCCGACCTTCTTGCCGTCCCGCAGCTTGACCTGGCCCTCCACCAGCGCCGCCTCGGTCATCTTCTGTCATGGTTCCCGCGCCCCGCCGCGCCCTCCCCGCCGCCCCGCGGGCCGCCCAGCCCAGGGTCACTTTCAAAATAGCTCCGCGAGCGCCGTGCGCCGGCCGGCGGGGCGGCGGGCGGGGCGGCGCGCGCGGCGGGCGGGGCCGAGGTGCCAGCCCGTCGGTCCTGCCCCACCCGCGCCCCGCCTGGGCGATGCGCCCCCCGCGGCACCTGGGGCCACCTGAGCGCCCTGCCCTCCGGGACCGCGCGCTGCCGAAGCTCGGACCCTGGGGCTCCGACGCTGCTCACCCCAGTGGGGTGGGCGGGGGAGGGGGCCCCCGCTTCCGAAAGCAAAGGCAACGACCACCGGAAGAGGCATCCGCCCTGGGTGGGTCCCGGTTTGCAAGTGTGCCTTCCTCTAAGCTGGCTCACCCTCGCGCACCTGTCCTTCCCACCACCCCTGAGCTGTCACCGGACACCACAGACCTCTGGCCAGGACGTCGCCTCACTCCCCAACCCAGCTCTCCTGCCTGCTCCCTGTTCCCTTCCAACCCCTCAGACCACCCCTGCTCCATAGGCAGGAGGATGGGGGGGGTGTCATTCCTGTCCCCTGGCAGCAAGGACCCCAGTGTGGACTGCTGCCGGGGGTTAGTGGGGCCAGTGCCCCAAGTCAGTCTGGTCCCAGGCCTGCACGCCCTGCCACTGGCTGCTGGGGGGGAGGTCCGTCCCTCCAGGCTGCTCTGTAAAAGCCCGTGAGAGAGCCCCCATTGCAGCGGGGGAGCTCTGAGCCTCGGGTTTCCCGTCCTTCCACCCACAGCCCCTGCTCAGCTGCCCAGGTTCTTTGGGAACCCAGGTGAGTCCACATCTCAGATGTCAGCCCCCATTTCTGAGACGACCTCCAACACTCACGCCTTTAGGAGTGTCGACGAGGCCCCGGGGCCAGTGGCAAAGACAGGCCGGCACTCTGAAAAGCAAAGAGAAGCAGTGCGCCCCAGCCGGGGTCCCACCCTGAGGCGGCTGAGGATCTGGCCGGGAGGAGGGAGGAAGGCTCTGCGGTGTCCTGTTACCCTGAAATCCGCACGAGTAGGAACGCGGGTGCGTGTCGTCATCCCGTCCAGGTCTTGCCTCTCACGGAGAAGGATCTAATACTCAGAACCACAGGCACCTCCAGGACTGACCCCTGTTGGCTAAGCCGTGAGCAGGGCATGGGGTCCTGTGGGCGGGAAGACTGCTGGGCTGGGGTCCCAGCTCAGCAACCACCATGCTGGGCATAGAGAGGACCAAGTCTGTCCTCTCTGTGCACCTCTGTCCCTGTTGTCCCTGGGAATCTGAGAAGGCAGGGCCCTGGGGGGGGCAATGAGCTCAGTTCGAATGTCCTGGGAATGCGTGCCCAGGGTGTGATGCGGAGCAGGGTCACCCCAGGCCCAGGAGGCGCCTCGCTCTCCCCTCCTCCAGGGGCACCGCCTCTGCAGGGCGGCTGCCCGCTCATCCCAGGCCCCCCAGCCGCTGGCCCAGGACAGCCAGCAGCGAGCCGGGCGGCGCTGGGGGGCTGTGGCCACCAGCACATCTGCCACCCCAGGCGCCTGGCACATGCTCATCCCCACGGGGAGGGGCAGTGCCCTGCCGCATTCCGCAGCACTGGCCCCGACCCAGGCTCCTGCCACGCCCGGCAGCTGCACCTGCTCCCACATGGGCCCCAGAAAACGCGGGCTGCTGTGGGGACAGACGGCTGCCCACCGCCCCCCGCCAACGCCGGCGACTGAGAGGCAGGCCCAACTTCCAGCCTTGCTCTGGACCTGGGGCGGGGGGATCCTGGCCTCTCATTCCTAAGCTCCTGCTGTGGACCAAATGCTTGTGTCCCCACCCCACAAATTCATGTTGAAGGCCAACCCCCAAGGGGATGGTACAAAGAAGCAGGGTTTGGGGGGTGATAAGGTCGTGAGGGTGGATCCCCAGGACTGGATTAGCGTCCTCGTAAGAAGACGTGATCTTTCTCCCCACCCACCCTGAGGACACAGCCAGAGGCAGCCATCTGCACGCCCGGAAGAGGGCCCCCACCCCAGACCCCAACCAGGCTGGCACCCAGATCTCTGACTTCCGGCCTCAGCAACTGTTGAGAACTGCATCTGTTGTTTCAGCCTCGCAGTCTACAGTATTTCTGTCATAGCTGCCTAAGCAGACTCAGACAGTTCCTTCAGCCGTGGCAGCCAGAGTCGCTGGTGGCAAGTGGCAGAAGCCGACTCTGGTCACTGAAGCGGGAAGGAATCTGTGGGAAGATCGTTAGGCCTCAGGTGGAACCCAGGGCAGGCGGGGATCAGCAGGACCTGCAGGAGGCCAGGGGCACAGCCACGCTCCGGAGACCCGATGCCACCGCAGCTCTGCACCACTGCCCGGGCAGACTCCAAAGCCACGGGCCACGGCTGCTGCCTTCCAAGAAGCCCACCACCATCACGGGTCAGAGCCGGCTGATCACACGGCCGCGGGCGCTGCTGCTGGACGTCACCGCCAAGGACACTGCCACCACGGCCAGACCCTGTGGCCACAGGGCACGGTCACCCCATCAGTGGCTCTGCAGCCGCGGGACCTGCCGTCCGATGCTGCACCTGACCCTCGACAGCCCAATGAACGTTAACCGTCGCACGACTTCTCTGGCCTGTTTCCTCTTCCAGCCTGACGTTATGATGATGAGCTCCTGAAGGACAGGGCTGACCTGCTGGCTCGGACGGTCAAGAATCTGCCTGCAGTGCAGGAGGCCTGGGTCCGATCCCTGGGTCGGGAAGATCCCCCGGAGAAGGGAATGGCAACACACTCCAGTGTTCTTGCCTGGAGAATCCCAGGGACGGGGAGCCTGGCGGGCTGCAGTTCACTGGCTGGCAGAGTCAGATGCGACTGAGCACTCACCTGAATGAGAGGATGTGTGTGAGCGTCTTTCAAAATGATAGTGAGTTTTACAAACACAAGAGAATGCGGGGACCGGGGACAGGCCGCCTTGTCTTGTGTCTCCAGGTGCTCAGTGAGGCTGGAGAAAAACGTGCACCAGCTGATCGTGGCAACACTCCGCCTGACTCCACCCGAGTGACTCCCTGAGTCACCCCTCTGCAGGTCCCAGCTCCCCCCAGGGAGGTGGGGCTACATGAAGGAGTTGTGGCCAGCGGAGCATGGGTGGGAGTGATAACCACCACCTCCCAGCCCTGCAATCTCCCACACTCCTCATTCACCACGTGGTGAGACGGGGTGTTATGGACCCACCTATGTGCCCACTAATCCACCTGTTGAGGCCCTAGCCCCAAGGTGACTGTGTTTGGAGCTGGGACCGCTAAGGAGGCAAAAAAGGTCAAATGAGGTCATAAGGGTGGGGCCCTGACCCCATAGGACTGTGGCCTTTTAAGTAGAGGGAGAAGCTCTCTCTCTCTCTTTCTGCCTGTGTCTCAGCACGTGCACGGGGCAAGGCCGTGTGAGGACACAGCAGGAAGGCCTGGAGGAGAGTCTCCCCGGAAACCACCTCACTGGATCTTGAATTCACCCCCAGAACCAGGAGAAAATCAATGTCTACTGCGTGACTCCCCCACCGGTGGCCTTCTGTTACAGCAGTCCCAGCAGACGGGTACAGAGAGCACGTGAGATTAAAAAGCGCCACAGTGTCTCTGGCCTGCACGCCCCTTGACACGCGACCTCCTTCCACTGAGAGCTGGAGTGTGTCTGTCTACCCCGGCTTTGACGAGTGAGATGCAACGGGAACATTCACACCCACTGTTTCTTTGGAGCCCGGCCTCCACCACGTGACTGGGCCCGAGGTAGCCTGCCAGATGACAAAAGATGTGTGTCCCGGTCACCCTGCCACCCCAGCCAAAAGCCAGTCGGCCCCCAAGGGCAGAACCGTCTAAGACCCACCGATGACCCACATACAGCCCGGGCCACGAGAACCACCCCGTGAGCAAAGCCAGGGACCAACAGGCCCAGCATCGTGAGCCAAGCACAAGGCTGCCTGTGTGTCACGAGTTTGGGTGTCATTTGTGGCACTCTCAAGAGCCCCTTGGACTGCAAGGAGGTCCACCCAGTCCATCCTAAAGGAGATCAGCCCTGGGTGCTCATTGGAAGGACTGATGCTGAAGCTGAAACTCCAGTACCTTGGACACCTCATGCAAAGAGCTGACTCATTTGAAAAGACCCTGATGCTGAGAAGATTGAGGGCAGGAGGAGAAGGGGACGACAGAGGATGAGATGGTTGGATGGCATCACAGACTCAGTGTACATGAGTTTGAGTAAACTCCAGGAGTTGATGGACAGGGAGAACTGGCAAGCTTCAGTCTATGGGGTCGCAAAGAGTCGGACACGACTGAGCGACTGAACTGAACTGAGCTGTGACGCCGGAACAGTCTGACACAGAGTGTCTGTGGCAGACTCCAAGCCTTGTGCAACACTGGAAGCTCTGCAGAGACGGAGCCTGGACCCTGAGTTGCCACGGCCACGGGCACCAGCAAGCGTCCAAGCTGAGCAGGGGTTGGCACACAGCAGACACGACGAGACAGAGAGAGGCCCCCCTGCGCGTCCTGAGTGAGACCACAGCACATCAGAGACAAACACTCAAGCGCCGAGCATCACAGGGGAAAATGATGTCAGAAGAACCAGAATTCACAATTCGATTTTTTTTTTTGCTTGTATGATCTTACTTTCACAACCAGGGATGGAACCTGTGCCCCCTGCATCAGAAACACAGAGTCCTAACAGCCGGACCGCCAGGGACATCCCCACGATTCCATTTAAAGCAGATTTCTCAACAGTAGGAACAGAAGCCAGTGGAATACCTTCCAAGTGCTGACAGGAAATAGCTAACAATACATGTGAGATGAAACGCCGAGAGAACAGCACGAACGATGCTCTGTCAATAAATGTGGACATGTAGACAGATAAATTCACCAAAGTGTAGCTTCCTAAACTAGCTCAAGAAGAAACAGAATTCTCCACAAGTCCCAAACTATTAAAAAAAATGACTCAGTAGTTAAACATCATCCTGTAAATAAGACACCGGGGGCTTCCCTGGCGGCTGAGTTTAAAGGCTCCACTGCCAACGCAAGAGACACGGGTTCCACCCCTGATCTAGGAAGATCCCACACGTCACACAGCAACGGAGCCCGGGAACCACGACTACTGAGCCTGTGCTCTAGAGCCCAGGGACCACAACTAGAGAAGAGCCCACGAAGCAACAAAAACCCAGCAGAGCCAATACAGAAAGAAGAAACAAAACACTGGGCCAGGGAATCTTACAGGAGATGCCACCAAAATCTGAGTGAACAGATGACTGGCTTTCTACAGCCCTCCGGTGGACCGAGAAAGAAGGGGCAGCATCTCTTAAACTCGCTCTATGAGGTCTGAGGGTAGCCCTGCAGACAGTCACTCAAACAGTATAAGAAAGGAAAATTACAGGCCACTCTCACTCAGAAACATAAATGCAAAACCCTAAACAAAATAAAAGCAAATTCTGAAAAAGCCGCTAAAAAGTCAGCGTGTTGGCCAGGGTTCCAGCTGCTGACATGTTAGGACAATTCAGAGAGGGTCTGTATACAAAGGTGTGGTCTTAGAGGGAACCACCAGCAGCGGTGACTGTACGTGTGTGTGTGTGTGAGTTGCTCGGTTGTGTCCGACTCTTTGCTATCCCATGGACTATAGCCTGCCAGGCTCCTCTGTCCATGGGATTCTCCAGGCAGGAATACTGGAGTGGGTTGCCATTCCTTTCTCCAGGGGATTTTCCTGACACAGGGATTGAACCCGCGTCTCTTGCATCGCAGGCAGATTCCTTCCCGACTGAGCCACCAGGGAAGCCCACCGTGACTATGTAGCCCTGGGTTGTTAGAGAGACGTGCAACTGCCTCGAGACCTGGGGGTGGGGGCCCCTGAAGCACGAAGGGGCGGGATGTACACCTTGGGAGGAGTGTGGCCTTCGGGAAGGGACCCAGGTGCGCCCTTTGCTGGACACAGAACAAAGCTCCACAGCTGCTGCTGCTGCTGAGTCGCTTCAGTCGTGTCCCACTCTGTGCAGCTCCACAGACAGCAGCCCACCAGGCTCCCCCATCTCTGGGATCCTTCAGGCAAGAACACCAGAGTGAGTTGCCATTTCCTTCTCCAAAAAGCACCCCAGACTGGGGCTTTAACCAACAGAAATTGTCTCACCGTCCTGGAGGCCTGAAGTCCAAGATGAGGATGTCGGCAGGGCTGGGTTCTTCCTGCCATCGTGAGGACCTGCTCGGGCCTCCGGCCTCGCCTGTGGATGGCCATCGCCCCCTTGCGTCTCTTCACATCACCTTCCCCCCATGTGTGTCTCTGTGAGCACAATTTCCCTTCTTACGGGAACACAGTCATATTGGATCAGGGCCCACTGCAACGATCTCATCTTAACATGACCCCTTCTCTGAAGACCCTCTTTCCAAATCAGGTCACATTCTGCGGTCCTGGGGGTTCAGACTCCAGTCTATGAACTTGGGGAGGACACAATCCAACCTGTAACACTGAGGTCACCCCAGAAGAGGAAGCCAAGGAAATCAGCACCCCAATCCCATGCTACCCTCTCCCCTGCTGGGCTCCCCTCACCCAAGGGCACAGGAGCCCACTGATGCAGCCCATCGGGATCAGCAGACGGGGCACAGTGCAAGGTGGGGAGGAAGTCCAGAGCAGCCCACAGAAGGTAGCTGGCTCCCTCCCTGACTCAGCACAGCTTGCTCCAGGAATACAAGGTTGGCTGACATCGGACCATCTGTAGACCCATGTCACCTCTTTAACAGATCCTCACTCCACACCCACAGGGAACAAGGTCGGGGAGAGCTCACACCAGGCAAAGGTTTGGGGGCACTGAACCCACAGTGTTCCTGGAGGCTGAGAACGGGCGGTCAGAGGCCCCAGGTCCACCAGTGGGAGCTGCTGTGTCTTCCGGGGGCCAGGGGGCCGGCACCGGCCTCTGCCACCCCGGCTGTGGCCCGCATGAGTCGCAGTCCACTGACGGCTCTGAGCCCCACCCACGTGCTGGGCCAGCAGGCACCCACTGTGGTCCTCTCTCTTCCTCTGGCTTTGCCAGGGGGCCGGGCGCCTACCTGGTGATCCTGTCCTGACAACTCTGTTCCCTGCCCTCCCAGCCTCCCCAGCAGCTGGGTGTGGCCACGAGACCCTATTCGGGCAGACAGAGCGAAACACAAAATCCGCTGGAGAAGGGGTTCCAGGGGAAACCCATCCTCTCCTGATAAAGGGGCTGTGGCTGACCACTGTCTGACTTCCTGCTACGGGAGGGAAGCAAAGCTCTCCAGCCCCATCGGTCAGGTCTGAACACAGTCCTGACTGAGACGGGGCCGAGAGGCAAGGGGTCTGTGCCTACCTGTGTGCGTGACGACGGGGAGGGACTGGAAAGGACCTGACCACCAGGCCTCCCAGGACGTCAAAAGACTGAGTGGAGGGGGAGGGGCGGCACGGGACAGAACTTTCTAGGCAGCGGTGGGAGCAGGGTGAGCAAGGGGCCTGGTTGGTTCATGAACACAGGGAGGCTGGGGTGGCCGGAGCAGTTTGGGGGTCAGGGTAGGGCAGAGGAGGGTCTGAGAGCAGTCTGGCTGGGAAGAAGTTCCCACCTGCATCTCTTGACCCGAGTCTCCAGGCCGTGGGGCCAGACCCCTCCTGGTGGGGTCACAGACTCCCTTCTCCACTGAGGAAGGGCAGCTGGGGTGCTGGCTCGGGGGGCCCCCAAGCCCCGAGGGCACGTCATCCACAAAGCTGGGTCGGGGGGTCATGGCCTGGGAGGTAAGGCAGGGCTGGGGGGCTTGGGCAGAGGGGTCGGCAGTGTGGGCAGGGTCTTGGAAACATCTTTATTGGCAGCAAGGAGGGAACACCAGGACACAAGGCCCCGGGGCAGAGGGGGCTCAGGAGGGACTCGCGGGCCGCTTGTGGGGGCGAATCCGGTCGTTGATCCAGTCCACGTAGTTGGCCACGCGGGTGTAGACGCCAGGCTTGTTGAGCCGCCCGCAGCCATCGCCCCAGCTGATGATGCCGTACAGGTAGGCCACGCCATTCTTCTCGCAGGCCAGTGGCCCGCCGGAGTCCCCCTGTGCAGAGCGGCCCGTTAGGGCCTGAGACCCGCCTGGAAACCGCCCACCACCCTTCACGCAGCCTCCCGCACACCGACCCTGAAAGTGCCTCCACAGGGGTCCGGAGCTGCCCTGGGATGCAGATTCTCAAGGTGGACTCCAGCAGCCTGGGGTGGGGACGCACGACACAGGCACCCCAAGCAAGGGAGCGGTCCTGCTCACTCTCCCCCAGCCCCAGAGCTGGCGAGGCCTCCGGCTCCCAGGCCGCCGTTCCGCAGGCCCTGCCCTGCCTCCCTCTCACCTCCACAGCTAGCAGTGCCCTCCTCAGTCTGGCTCTCCACCCACCCACCAGCTGGCACCCTGCTGGAAACGCCTCTTCACCTCCTGGCAAACTCCTATTCACCCCTCAGGACAGGTGCAACTGCCCCCTCCTCCGTGAAGCCATCCTTGACCTTCCACAAGGCGTGTGCTGGACCACGTGGTCCAGGGGCAAGCCCCCGCACTCTTTGCCACTTCTCAGATGGGTAACCCAGGAAAAGCATGCAGACCCCTCTAGGCGTGTCTCCCCACCTATGAACTGGGGAGTAAACCAGTTTCTCCATCTCAGCCCTGAGGCACAGCCCCCCTGAGCAGGCCTTGATAACCGGGCTATTGGGATCGGCAGACCAATTGAGCCCACTCGGGAGAAGGCAGGGTGAAATGGGCTTTGGCCTTTGGTGTCACGTGGACAGTCCTGCCCTCAGTTTGATGTGCCCAGGCTTTGGGATCTGGCAGGGACAAGAATCCACCCTGGGGGTGGCCACCGACTGGGAGGTGGGCCTCTGGCCCCACCTCCTGGCTGGCCCCGCCGGTCTGACCGCTTTCAGCTCCAAGCTCTGGGGCGGTGGGCTGTCCAGGCTAACCTGGCAGGCATCCGACCTGCAGTCGAAGTAGCCGGCACACAGCATGTTCGGGCTGATGTCGGCCCCATACACCTCAGGGCTTCTGCACTTGTGGTCCGCGACCAAGGGCACCAGCGCCTCCCGCAGCGAGGGGGAGTAGCCGCTCACGTCTGCGGGCCGACACGGGGGAGGGGTTGCTCAGGCTGGGTCGGGCCACCGCTCCTGGGGGCACGACCCTGGCCCCCTGCCCGCACTCACTCTCATCCTGGTGGCCCCAGCCTGCTATCTGGCACTTGTGTCCCGGGGGGAAGGAGCTGCCAGGCTCGGGCAGACAGATGGGCTGGACAAACTGGGAGCGGACGGCGCAGCGCTCCCCTTTCTTCTCCAGCCGGATCAGGACTGGGCAGGAGAGAGGTCGGAGGTCAGCCTGCCACGCGGGGGCCCGTGACAGCCAAAGGTGGCCACGGAGTCACATGGGGTGCAGCCCACTGGGCCGTGGGGACTGTGTCCTGGTAGGCCCCGGAGGGAACTGCAGGTAACCTTCCCCCTCCTCCTCACCTTCTCCCTCCCTCCGCCCTCCCCCAGCCCCCATCTCTCCCATCCCTCCCATCCCTCCCGGGAGAGGCTGAGGACTCCCCCAGGCCTGCCTGGCGCCCGCTCCCAGCACACAGCCTCAGGCAGAGCCTCACCGAGGTCGTGGTCACTGGGGTTGAACACCGAGTACAACGGGTACGGGATGTACTTCTCGATGCCAAACGTCTGCGTCACGTCCGTCGTGCGGTTGAAGAAGTGCTGGCCCAAGACCACGGAGACGCTTTCCCTGGGGGGGCTGTGCAGTGGGGGCTGGTGGCAGCATGACCCTGGGCCCCTGAGGTCGGCTCGCCCCTCCTCCGACACTGTGCAGTGCCCCCGCCCCCAAACCCTGGGAGAGACCTGAGCAGGGGTGCAGCGGGCTGCGGTGTGGTGGGGCGTGGCAGGCTACGGCCACACCCACAGTCCTGGCAGCACCACCTCTAAGAAAGCCAAGGCCCGCATGAGCCGGGGGCCTCTCATGTGTCCAGGTGGGCTCGGTGCTGAATGGGGCCCAAGCTGGTGCAGGTCCAGGTTGGGGCACGGTTCTGCCCGGTGCCCCTGGCCTGGAAGCAGGCCTTCCTATGAGGTCACCCAGGGGTCCAGGAGCCTGAGCACTCCTCTCACCTGCTGACCCCCATCACACCTGCCCATGAACGCCCTGTTCCAGCCACCTGCTTGGCCCGGGCCTGGGACCACTGCTCTGGGGCCCCACCTTCAAAGGGTGGGTACCTTCACCCAGCTGGGCCCCTCCTGTGATATGAGGAGAGGATGCCGGCTCCCCTCCTCCAGCCTGTTAACCACCCCCACCCCACCGCGTACAGGGGAGGCTCCAGGCGGCGTTTCACAGGTCCAGCAGGGAAGGAGGCGGCCCAGGCCACAAGCACTCGGCACAGGGCTGGTGCCCACTTCCCCCACCCCCGCGGTGCAGTCCTTAGGGTGACTGGGGGGCGTTGCTCATTTCGGACTCTCATGCAGCCAGACCCCAGCCTGCCCCAAGCCCCTGACCCCTGGGATGACACTGGACCCCTCCCCCCCGGAGAGAGCCTCTTCCCCTCAAGGCAGAGAATTTAGGAGAGGTGGATGGGCAGGCCTTTCCCAGCTCTGAGCTCGCTGCCCCTACCCCTTGGGTGTGGTCGTGGGCCTCACACCCCTGACCCCGACCCCGGATGCCAGCCCCGGCCGTCCTTGCCCACCCGGAGGAGCCGAGCGGGCAGGACCTCAGGCTCCCGGGGCCCCTACATGGGGCCACCTGCTCCTTCTGGGCAGAGGCGGGGCCGGGGCGGGGCCTCAGGGCAGGCCCCGCCCACCACCCTGCCGCGCAGGCGTGCCACCTCGCCACACCCCGCCACGCCCACCGCCCTGCCGCGCAGGCGCGCCACCCCGCCCCGCCCCGCCGCGCCCCAAGCTCCAGACTAGGGAGCTCCCGGGAGAAAGGACCCGCCACAGAGACTGGGGACTGCGCCCCGGGGCAGGAGCGCAGCGGCTCTCGCAGTCTCCGGGCCCAGCACCGGGCTGAGCGCGGAGCCCCACCTGAGTCAGAGGGGCGACGGGGAGCGGAGGGACCGAAGGACGGGGCTTACACGGGTAAGGTGGGGACGCGCGGGTGATGCTTAGGAGCTGCGGGCGTGTGCGCGGATGGCTGGAGGTGGAGCCGGGACGCCGCGTGTAGGGCCGGGCGGGCGGGCGGAGAGGCGGATGGTTGAAGGGGGGACACCGGGATGGATCGTGGACACTGGGGCCCAGGGCCGCTCACCTGTTGGAGAAGCAGTGGGCGGCAGACACCACCCAGCAGGTGTGGACGAGGCTCCCCGCACAGAAGTTGTTCCCGATGTAGATGGCGGCCAGCCAGGGATGGGAGCCGGGCAGCGAGGAGGAGCCGCCGATAATGCGGGGCCGCAGAAAGGTCCTCTTCTTGTGCCTCTTGCCGCAGGTCTGGCGTCCAGCTGGTCCAGCGGCTGCGGGCTCAGGCAGGGTCAGCAGGGCCTCGGTGGGCGGGGGCTGAATCCTGGCAAGGGATTCTGGGGACACAGATCACTGGATCACGCCGCAGGTCCTGGCTGTGTCCAGGATTCTCTAGGCCCCCAGTGGTTCACCTGCCTCCAGCCCCAGCCTAGGCAGCTCCTCTGAAAGAGGAGCCCAGCTCACACCCAGCTCTGCCCTTGGGTGGGGGGTGGTGGCGCAGGGCACAGGACTTAACTCTGAGCCTGTTTTCCTCATCTGCAGGATGAGGAGAACTGTGCCTGATCACAGGCTTTGCAGAAGCCAGGGTGGCCCAGCAGGCCTGGCAGGGGTTCCTGTCCCTTCCAGCAGCCTGGGACCCCAGAGCCAACCCGGGATGGGTCAGAGAGCCCTGCAGCAACGGGGCCAGAGGGCAGGCTGGCCTCTTGGAGCCGCCTACCCACCAGGGGCTGACCCCAGGGACACCCAGCTGTATCTGTGTCCGTGGGGACCGTCCGGGCACAGTGCAGAATGCCTGGGCCCCCTGACCTCTGGTGCCGACCCACTGCGTGGCTTTGGTCCAGCCCTGTTGTGGTGAGCCTCAGTCTCCCCATCTCTCAGATGGGCCCGTGGTCCTCCGGGGAGAGGCGGCTGCACGTGGGGGTGTAGTGGGGAGACCCCAGTGGGGTGGGGCCAGCCCGGTGCCCACCCTGCTCCTCCCGAGACCACCTCCAGCTGTGCGCACCGCAGGCCGCTAGGCGGCAGTACTCCCAGGAGAGGGCGCTGTCCTTCACCACGTAGCACCAGGGCCTCTCGTCCTTGTCTGGGTTCCTGGTGGACAGGGACAAGCTGGTGGGCGGGGGTCACGGCCCCTCAGAAGCAAGGGGGGAGATGGGGACGCCTGCTGGGGGGGTGGGGGGTTCCTGACCCCCCCAGAAGCCTCTGCTCCTGCAGGTGGTTCTGAGCCCCGGCCCCAGCCTGCACTCCCTGAGCAGCCTCCCGAGCAGAGGGGTCAGGGCCGTGGGGACAGTGCTGACCGGCAGTAGGCGTGAGGGCCCAGGCCCAGGAGGGCCGCGGCACCCACGGAGTCCACGTGCAGCTCCTGGTAGAGCAGGTCGGAGTTCCAGGCCAGGCAGCTGAGGCCCGAGGCCGCCGTGCTGGCCACGCCTCGGTACTCGGTGCCAGTCCCCACGAAGCAGCGCTGGGCGGGCACTGTGGGCGGTGGGAGTGCGGTGAGCCTGGGCCGCGGGACATGGGGCGCACAGCGCTCTGAGGCTGGGCGACTCACCGATGTTGCAGAGCCGCCCAGCGTAGTCTGGGGGGCAGGCGCAGACGGTGGTCCCGGTGGCCACGATCAGGTGGCAGGAGCCCCCGTTCAGGCAGGGGCTGCTCAGACAAGCTGCGGGGGAGCACTTGGGAGCTAGGCCTTGGCCCCAAGCCGGAGGCGAGGGTGGGGTGTCTAGGCCTGGTTCCCGCCCCGGTGCCCCTCTCTGCTGGCCCTGGGAAATCCCTTCCCAGAGCGCAGGCTCAGTGACGTGGCCCGCCCCGCCAGGCCGCGCCCTCGAGTACCTGTGTGGCGGGTCCCCTCGCAGCGGATCTGGCCCCCCGCGCACTCGCACTGTTCCACGCGGCCCTGGTGTACGCGGGCCCAGCGATCACCCGGCTCCAGGTACTCGTAGCGGCTCTCGTCAAAGCACTTCTCTGGGGTGGGGGGGCAGGGGGCACAGTGAGGCACTGTTCCTGCCTGTGGCCGGCGCCCCGCCGCCCCGCCGCCCCGCTTACCTGTACCACAGTCCTGGCCGGTGAAGGCCGCAGGGCAGGTGCAGTGGTGTGACTCGGGGTCCTGCGTGCTGGAGCACGAGCCCCCGTGGAGGCAGGGGCCAGAGGCACAGGGGTCCCGAGGGGCTGGGCACACGCGCGAGGGAGGGGGGGGCGTCTGAGAGCCCCACAGGCTTCGGGCCCCCGACCCACACCGTGACGCCCCTTGCTTGCCAAGGGCCTGCCGCCTTCAAGATGCCCCTTCTAAGGCTCCTCGGGGCGTGTGTGCCCTGCAGGCCTCCACCCTCCCCACCCCACCCCTGCCCAGCTCTCAGAACCTGGGCAGAGGCCTCTGGCTCTGCATCCGACACCCTGAGAGCTGGACCCCGACAGGCAGCACACTGCCCCTGGAGCGCCCTGGCCCCCTGAGCAGGTCTCCAGCCTCGTTCCCTGCACGGGGACCTCTCTGGCCCTGCTGGGCCCAGCCTGACCAGCAGGGGGTGGTGTGACCCCAGCAATAGCCAGAGCAGCTCTGTGGACCCCAGAGAGGGTGGGACCCTGCCTTGTGGGTGGGCGGGTGTTCCCCACTCCCCACTCCTCCAGCCCCCAGGCCTGCAGTGGGATGAGCACAGGACAGGACCCCCCACCCCAGTTCAGCTCTGACTCCCCCCAAGAGATCACCCCCACCCCCAGCTCCAGACCCCTGGGCACCCACCTGGGCCCCCCCGGGGAGCGGGGTCCTGCACACAGTAGCCCCAGGCCCTGTCCCGGTCGTAGTTGTGAGTCGTGGCACACCTGGGGGTGAGGCGTGCGCTGATGGGGGAGGGCGCCCAGAGACCGGCTCGTCCCGACCCCGACTCAGGCTGGCTGGCTGGCCGCTCTGGAGCGCTCTCCTGCTCAGGCCCTCGTTCATTCACTCCACCTGCTGCATGCCGGGCTCAGGCCGGAGTTGGGAGGGCAGAGGGTGGGAGGGCCTCCAGGGTGGACTCGGGGGCGCGGGGACCGGGACCCACCACTTCCTGTGGGCGCCTCCCTCTGTGGTGCAGGAGTGCAGCATGCGGCCGCCGTAGCGGAATGGGAAGCTGCAGGGCTGCCCGGCCTCGGTGAGCACTGCTTGGGGGAAACGGGGGTCAAGGGCTCCCGCGCCGGGTGCCTCCTGACCCCCATCACCCACCCCACTCCACCCCCCGGGGCTGCGGTGGTGCCCCCAGACCCCCGTCTGGGGGTCACCCGCCTCCTCCTCCAAGAAGCCCTCCTAACGCACCTGTGCCCCCAGGGCTGTTGGAGGGGGCTCCCCTGGGCAGGGGGGTGAGCCCTCCACCAGGGGGCCCCTCTGTCTGGGGTGCTCCCACGGCTGCAGTGCTGGGGGTCACTGAGGTTACAGGGGTCACAGGAGTCACCGTGCCATTGTGTCCTGGGGGCTCCCTTTGGCTCTGGGAAGGGCCGAGAGGGCTGTGATGGGGGGTGTGGGGTGGGCCCCTCACACAAGGACCTGCCTCCATTTGCACGTCGCGTCCTCAGGCCTTGGAGTGGGGACCAGGGGACACTGGTCTCAGCTGAACACTGTCCCCTCCCCGCCCACCCAGTCCAAGGAGCTGGGACACCAGCGTCACTGCCATCCAGGCTTGAATCCTGGGGGTGGGGTCGGACGAGAGCAGCTGTGTGGCTTTCAGAGCCCCCCCATAACCTCAGACACGTGGACCCAACAGGCCCAGAGGGCAGGGACCAGCCCCTGCGCCCCCAGACAGGGGACCAGCAAGTTGGAGCCCTCGGCCTCCTGTCCCCCAGGCCCGCCCAACATGCCCACCTCGGCCCCGAAGGTCCACTTTCCCCATGGTGGGCCCCTCACCCTGTCCACACCTTGCCCTGGCCTCACCCCAGGACCCGGAGTGGGCCCAGGGAGCCTGTGGTCACAGAGCTGCGGGATCAGCACTCACCCTGGCAGACTGGGGCTGCACCCCGCGAAGCAGCAGCAGCAGCAGAAGCAGCAGCAGGGCCAGCCCAGGTGGGGGGCAGGGGCTGGCGACCCGAGCCCAGCACCCCATGGCTCCTCCTGGGCTGGCGTGAGGAGCGGCGGGACGCGGGAGCAGGGTGAGGGTCAAGGCTGCCGGCAAATGATTAACCCTGGCTGCCTCCCGTGCTGGGAGGTCCGCATGTCCGCCATATCTGCCGCCCAGCTCACCCTGCCTGGGCCAGCGGTCCCCTCTCGCCTCCGCCATGCTCTTCCTGGACCTGACCGCGTCCTGCAGGCACCGCATAGACGCCTCCTCCAGGAAGTCTTCCAGGATGACGTGGAAGGAAGGGGCCTGGAACCCCCAGTCCCAGCTTCCGGTCCCCACCCAGCCAGAGGGCTGGCCACTGTGTACTTATGAGCTGTACTAACCAGAGCAGCTGTACGTGCTGGGCTTTGGCACAGCCCCATGGCCGGCAGGAGGCCCGGCGCAGAGGAGCATGTGCGCACTGGGGTGGGAGTTGAGGACAAGGCCCCAGACAGGGACTTCCGCCGCTGTCCTCCACAGCACTTCTGTCTGTCCCCTCCCAGGGCGAGCCTGGGCTGAGGCCTCCCATGCGAGGGGAGCAGGGAGGAGGCCTGCCCCCAGCCCCCTGCCCCAACAGCTCCTGGACCCACAGGGGCGCTGCCTCAGGAAGCCCAGGACCAGGACCACCCATGCCGTCCCGCCTCCCCCATCCCGAGCCCCTGGCCAGGCACCCGGGCCCATTGAGACCCGGCTTCGGGCCCTGCCCTGGTCTGGGGGCACTTTGTTCCCCGACCCATGAATGGGGACGGGGTGTTGCCCCCCAGACATGGAGTCGTGACCCCAGCCGGCCTGTGGTTTGTGACTGCAGCCACAGGCAGAGCTGCTCGGGGACCCTCTTCAGCAGTTTGAGGGGGTCACGGAGGCCAGGGGGCCCTGATCCCTGTGAGCTGGCTCAGCTGCCGACACGGGGCGGAGGGAAGGGCTGGTCTGGGGGGATTGGCCTGGCGTTGCAGCCACCTCGCTAGGCACTCCAAATCGCCCTCTGGGCCCCCGTTTGCCCTCTGGGCAGAGAGAGGGAGTGCAGAAATGGGGGGCACCCAGCTTGGAGGCGGTAGGCACTGGCCCTCTTCCATGTGGGCACCCTTGGGCCCAGCTCAGGGCGCGGCCCCGGGGGTGCTGAGGCTTAGGGCCCTTCTGCAAGCCTGGAGCACTTCTCTGTGGGCAGGGAGCTCTGCACGGGCTCCGTCCGCCCGTGGCACCATCTCTGCCTCCCTCCACCCCACGCCCTGCCCCCTGGCCTGGCTGCCACCCCTGTCCCCTCTGGATCCCGGCCTCAGGGCCTTTGCACAGGCTGCCACCCTTTCCCAGGCCTTCTTGGGCAGGCAGGGCTCCCCCGACATGGTCACTGCACAGACTGGCCCTGCCAGACCACTCTTCTGGCCCTGCCAGACGACAAGTGGTCCTAGACAGGGCAGGACCTCGGCCCGCTGCCCACACGCTGGGCCCCGCGCCCCCTTAGGTCAACCTTGTTTTCCTGCCTGCCTCTGATCCCGCCCCCCTGAGCTGGTCCCCCGCGACGTGCCTGGGGCCACGGGGGCCACGGCTCCCTGGAGGAGGGCCCGTGCCCCAGGACCCAGCACGAGGCCAACAGTCGGGTCCACTCTGACACTTTATTGCGGGAAGGCTGGGCACCAAGCAGCAGGGACAGGGCCACCAGCCCTCTGAGCCAGCCCTGGTGGGCGTCTGAGGCCAGGCCCCCGGGGGCGGCTGACCTGGCCTGTCCGAGGCCCCCGAGGGGAGCTCAGCTGCCCTCCCTCAAGACCACTGCTCTCCACGCGTGTGTCCCAGCCAGCAGCCTGGGTGCAGGGTCCGCAGGGATGGGCCGGTGGGCGGCAGCCTCAGACGAAGGTGGCGTGGTGCGGGCTAGCCTTGGGCTTGGCGGTTCCCCCGGGGACGGGGCTCGGGGTGGGGCAAGCCAACGTCGGGGCGCCACTGGCCCATGGCCTCCAGGGGGCCGTCCGCACCCCCGGGATGCTGCCGGCCGGCCCAGACGGCGCGCCAGTGACTCGGTCCACATCTGCGACTGCGCTGACCGGGGGGTGTCGGCTGCCTCGGGCCCTGCCTGCTGCCACGGGGAGAGGAGAGAGGCTGTCACCCGCCTGCCCGCCCTGGCGGGAGATCCCGGCCACCCTCTTCGCTCAGACCCTGCCAAGGGGTTCTCGCGCCACCACCCCCTCCACCCCGTGCGTCCCGGGGGCGGCAACCTCTGCCCTGCGGCCCCTCGGCCTGTGCTCCGGGGAGCACTCAGCGAGTACCCTGAGGAGGGTCCCAGGCCAAGGCGGGCAGCAGGCTCCGGGGAGCGGGCAGGGCGAGGGTAGCTGCCGTCCTGAGTGCTGGGGGTAGGGTCTGGGGGTGCCTGGCCTGGGGGACTCGTGTGCTGGAACCAGCAGGGCCCCTCATCTGGCAAGGGGACGCCCGGGGCTCCCTGCCCGGGTCCAGTGCAGGCGGGAGATTGGGGACGGCTCACACAGCAGGGCCTCTGCGGGAGGAGCTCAGAGGCGGGCAGCTCCCCTCCACCCCACCCCCAGCCCCTTGTTCTTCCCTGGGGGAGGCTGTCTGTAGCCAAGGGGTGTTGGGCAGGTGGTTGTGACGGGGGCTCTGGGGAGACACGCGCTTCTGGGCTCGGGAGCGCGGAGCGCTGGGTGGGGCTGTTGCAGACGGGCTGGACCCTGGGAGCAAGGGCCTCCGCAAGCACTTGGGGTCTGCACCCACGGGCCGCGCTGCTGGCTTCTCAGGGCCATGGTCCCCAGGCGAGGATGGGGCAGGGGGCCCCCAGGGCCCTCCCGACCTGGCCCCACCGTGGTCCACGTGCCGGCGGCTGACTGGGGTGCGTCTCAGCTTCCCAGACCCTGACCCCCTGCCGGGTCCCCCTCCACGCTCTCCCGCTTCGCCAGCAAGACCGCAGGCCAAGCGCCCCTTCCTCCAACCTGCCCTCTCACTGCTCAGAGCAGCCAGGCCCTGATTCTAAATACCCGCCTCACCCCCAGGAGCTCCAGGCTTCCTGGGACTGCCTTGGAAGCTTCCAGACACTTTGGTGGGCAGCCACACCTCCCCACCCACCACCCTAGGCAGTCGTCACTGCCCTGTCCCCCTGGCTGGTCCCGGGGTGGGGGTGGGGGGGCGGGCCCTGGCGGGGCAGAGGTGCAGTCCCCAGGAGCCAGGCGGGTGTGCACAGGGCACCACTGGGTGGGCGCCTCAGTCTCAGTCCCGACACGGGGCTCCCCAGGTTCACCCCCAGGACAGGTGCCAGGCTCAGGGCCACAGGCGGGACTCCAGGTCCCAGTCGGGCCAGGTGTTGGTGGGGAGGCACAGCATGTCTGGGGTGGTCTCGGTGAGCCTGAGCCAAGGACCCGCCAATGTCTGGGGTGCGGGGGAAGGCGCCCTGGCCTGGCCCCCAGTGGACAGGCTCGAGGAGGGGGCTCCAGCCCAGAAACACGGGGTCCGGCTCCCCTGACTGCCCCTCCCAGCCTGTGGGGGAGGTGGCAGGAGGGGCCCCCACAGCGGGTCAGCCTCACGCCTCCCAGGGGAGCTGCCCAGCCACACATGTCCCACCTGGGCAATGTGACAAGGTCGGGGTGGAAAGTGGAGACGTTTGCGAGGAAAGGGGCCTGTCCAGGGCTCCCAGGGTCCACATGGAGCAGCCGGGACTAGAAGCTCCTCCCAGACAATCAGTCCTTCAGTCATTCAACAGACATTCCGCTTGGGCCTGTCCCGGGCTTGCCAGTAGGCCCCCAGGGCCAGGAAGCCATGCGGTGGGGCTGGTCTGCCTTTGGATCTGGGGCGGTGGGGAGGGGCAGGGCTGTGCTCCTCAGTTGCTGGCCCCAATTTGGGGCACTTGTCTGGAGCGTTAAGAGGCCTGTGGGCCCACACACACCACGGGGTACGGCCTGCTCCTGTCCAGCCCTGCTCAGACCCTCCTGGACAGAGGCTGGTGAGCGGTGTGGCCCCAGCCACGGGCCCTCTGGTGCCCAGGCAGCTCGCGGGCTCTGGACGGGCATGTCTCAGGAGGGTGGCTGCGGTCCAGGCTCCTCCCGCCGCCCGGACTTGCTCCTCTGAGGCAGCGGCAGCCCCAGGCCTGTGACTCAGTGTCCGGGGCCCAGCCTGAGCGGTGGGAGGGCAGGCGTCACGGCCTCTGTGCCAGGGCCTGCCCGTGGCGACTGCTCTCCTGGCCTCCCCATGACCCTCCTGGCAGGGGGTGGAGCACAGAGGACCCCCATATCCCCCAGAGTTCGAGGGCGACCACTTCCAAAGGAGCCAGGCTGCCCTGTACACGACGCTCGCTCCTGGCACTAGCTGGCCCCAGTCCTCTGTCCCACGTCCCCCAGACCCTGCACGTGGGGCCGGAGCCGGAACCTCACTGCCCACCTCTCAAGCTGCCCCGGGGATCACAGGCCCGGCCCCTCGGCTGACCGGATTCTGTGACTCTGACCAGCACAGCCAGCCCCTCCCTGGGGGCACCATGCTGGAGCCCTCACGGCAGCTGGGACCCAAAAGCCCCTCCCAGGACCCTGCGGCAGCCCCTGGCCAGTGGCCGGTCTGCTCTGGCCCTCAAGGCTCCACATCAGGAGAAGGACCCTCTTTTGGGGGGCCGGCAGGGCTCCCAACAGCCCTGGTGTGGCCTGACCCCTCGGCCACCCCCAGGGTCACAGTCTGGCCTCAGCCTCCAGACCTGCTGGGCCCTCGCGAGGCCCCCGCCGGCCCTGGGAACCCCATCCCACTCGGCGCCCTTCGTGGAGGCTGCCTGGGCCCCCAAGGGCAAGTCAGGGGACAGCCCAGCAGAAGCCCTGGTTCACCCGCGGCTCCCCCCACCTCAGCCCCCAGTCTGCGATGTGGGTGGGTGCCGGCTCGAAGCCCCTCACTCAGCAGATCTCTGTTGAGCACCTACTGGGTGCCAAGACTCCAGCCAACGGCAGCACAGGCTGGGTTGTGGGGGCCACACGGAACCCAGGAGGGCAGACCTGGGGGCGGGGGTGTGGGCAGGGCTGCCCCAGCGGAGGTGGCGGGGGTCGTACTACCAGCCACCATGGGCCCGTGGGTTCCACTGGGAGACACCCAGAGGTCGGGTGGCGTGGAGCACCTGCGGGGCACTTGGGGGAGACACGGAGAAGGGGACGCAAGGGGGATGGACACGCAGCAGAGACCCAGGGCCAGCGGCCAGGAGGCCGGAGTTGTCCTCACCCATGCCGGGGCCTGGGGACGGGTGTTGGGCCAGCTTGGTCAGCCCAGGGGAGGCCGTGGAGGCGGAAGCCCGGGACATCTTGCGGGAGGTCCACTCAGGTCCATCCTGGCCAGGGCAAGGCCGGGGTGCTGTGCTGGAAAGACGGTTCTGAAGAGAGCCCTGGCTGAGGGCTGCCCTCCCGGGACCCCCGAGCACCCATGTGCCCCTGAGAAAGTCCAGCAGCCACCCCGTCGGCCCGGGAAGGTAGGAGTGCGCAGTGGGGGTGCCCCTCTGCCGCCCAGACGGAAGGGCCAAGCTTCCGCTGAGGAGGGGATGGCTGATGGACAAAGTGCAAAGGAGGTGGCAGGGGCGGGGAGGCACCTGGAGCAGGCACACGGGGCTGGGGTCCGGGCTGGGGAGACCGGCGCAGCTGTCCCAGGAGGCCCTGACGCCCTGGCCACAGGCAGCGGCCCACTGCGGAGCCGGGCGGCCTCCCCGGTTGTCCCTGGCCCAGGGCTCCCACCTCACCTGGCCTTAGCAGGTGAGACACGCCAAGGCTGTGGCTGGGGGGCGGGCGGACAGGGGCAGAGGGGCTCCTGGGACTTGGGGCCACCCCGAGGGCACGCAGTCTGGCCGCCTGCACTGCCCAGTGGAGGGCGTGGCCCCTGAGACATGCCTCCGGTTTCCACGGAAGCTGAATTACTAGGCCACAGCGCCCCCTGGCGCGTGGGCTGCATGGCAGCACTTCCTGGATCCGCGGAGAAGTGAGTGCGGGCCCCTCCCGCTCTGGGGACCGGCCGTGCCTGCGGGGGGCGGGGGGGCGGGGTACGCGTCCCCAGGGTGCAGGGCTTCCGCCCCGTCCAGTGCTCCTTGGGCTGAGCCCCCAGTGGGGCCAGGATGGTGGCGAGGGCTCCTCGGGGAGGGTAAGGGAGAGACTCAACCAGGACCCTGACCCAGGCCCCACCACCCAGCTCGCGGGAAGCCTGCCCAGTGCCTGGCTGGGGGGCGGGGGCGGAGGGACACACTTCTCTCAGCCCAGCGCCTGGTTGCAGGTACCACAGGGTCAAGCCTGCACCCAGGTTGACACCCCGCTGAGCGCTCAGCCGGGGGCAAGGCCAGGACCCACCCCGCCCGACACCTGGGGGCGAGGGGGTGCTGGACCGGGCCCCACCACCACCAGTCAGCGCTGCAACAGCTCCTCTCCTCGGCCTTGGACACCTTGCTCTCTCCCTGGGAACATAGGGCCCTTCGGGGTGACTCCCATGCCTTTGCCACACCCATCCACGTGGACAGCGGCGTCTCAGCCCCCTGCTGAGTGAGCCCTGAGCCCTCTGTAGGGCCCTGGACACCGTCCTTGGACCTCACACTGGCTCCATCCGGGCCAAGGACTCACACCCACACCCAGCCGGCGCTCCCTGGGGCGGGACGTGCCCACCAACGCCCAGGGTTTTGCTGGATACCAAACAGGTTAACAGGACCAAATCCACAGCAGGCCATGCGGGAAGGCTGTGCCCTACGTGGGCACGCGTCCGTCCAAAGGCCTCCAGCCCTCGGGCTCTGACAGGCCTCTGAATGTGGGCGCTGGGGACCGAGGCCCACCCTGACGGGACCCTCTCCTCAGGGTGGTGCAGACCTGGCAGCCCGGGGCTCCACAGCTCACGAACTGGCGGCATGGCCGTACTGTCTCTCTCACTCTAGAGAGAAGGGTCTCAGTGGCCACCCTCTAGGAAACAGCTCACAGCACCTAAAACTGGGGATGCACTCTGCGTGAAGCCTGCCGGTGGACCCCAAGAATAAGCACACTGGCTTAAGGGTGCCTGCAGTGCCCCGCTGGCTGGGGAACCCCCGGTGCTGTTCTGAGTCACCAAGGTGAGCCCGAGGCTCATGGGAGGAGCACCCCCCCAGGACACCCGAGGAGGCAAACATCCAGGGCTCCCACCTCGCTGGGGGTTGGGGGGCAGTGGGGGTGGCCACGGTGGTCAGAAGCAGCTGCCGGCACTGGCATGACCTGGGTGCCTACCCACCAGTGCGCGGGGGTAGGGGTGGGGATGGGGCTCACATGGCCCCAGTAATGTGCCGGGAGACGCAGGGACCCACCCGTCACCCTGCCCAGGCTCCGGAGAGAGAAGCAGAAGACAGAGGCCCCACTGGGTAAACCGCGTGGGCCCGATGCCCAAGCAGAGTGTGGAGCCGGGGAGAATGTGGCTGGACCACGGGCAGCCAGCACGCCTGCGCTCTGGCTCACGGGTGACCAGGTGGAAGGATCTGGCCGCCTCACCCAGCAGCGCTGGCACCCCCACCTTCAGCCATCCGATCCCTAACCCCCGGGCTCAGGGAGGGGCGAGCCATGCCCTCCGTGTGTTGTGTCTGCCCGTCCAGCACTTCCCGCCCCCCGCCCTCATGCAGCTCTGTCTGCAGATACACCCGAGGCGCCCAAGTGTATCTAGAGTGATCTATTTTCAAAAGCCAGTATATTAAACAATGAATTACATGGAAATGTACAGTGTTTGCCATGGATTAAAATACATCTATCGTTTTCTAAAGAGAAAACAGGTTTTCAAATGAAGGAGGAAAGAGTTTTCAAGCAGTCTGATGGTCAGACGTAGAGTTTATTTCTCCTGGAGGAGCACAGACTCAGCATAGATGCAGCTGCACACGTGTGCAGGGGATGGAAGGGGAGACAGGGTTGCAGAGCAGGCCACATGCGAGGAGGAGGCCCGGCTTGGTCTCCGCAGGGAGCCCGCTCACACAGCCGGTCCTCCAGAGCCACCCCGCACACCGAGCCAGACCACCTCGGCCCGGGGTCCCCAGAGATGTGGCTGTGGGTCCTGGAGGACCCATCCCAGGCAGGACTCAGGCAAAAGAGGCCTTCCCGGCAGCGGAGCAGCCCACAGCGAGGGTCCGCGCATCCTGGGGCTCAAGGAGCTGCCCCGCGGGCTTGGCCCTCTCCAGACAGAGCGGTGTGCCCCCTGAGCCCCTTCTCCAGGAGGCCGGGGGCCTCACTTCCCCAGCCAACATTCATATGTCTCGGGACCAGCTCACGTGACACGTTCACACTTTCGTTTGGAGGAACCCCAGGCCCGTGGGCCCCCACGTGCTCTGACCAATGTGCAGAGGGGGAGCAGGCCCCCGCGGCCAGACCTGCGGGCTCACCGTGGGCCTCGGGCTCTAAGCCACACAGGGCTTCTCCCACTTGCTCAAGACACATACTCTTTTTTTTTTTTTCAGTCTTGAGATTAAAATGCTGAAAGTGCTAGTGATTTAGATTGTAAAAATAACACACATTTTTCAGAAATCCCCAGGGCCTTGCTTGGAGGCATTACTGCCCTGGACTGGGGAGAGGCACAGGGGACCGCGCCGTGGCCCGGTGGGGGTGAGCGCCCCCCACAGGAGGCCTCCTCGGTGCCCGCCGCCCCCTCCCACCATCCTGGCCACTCTCTGACCTCAGCGGCGCTGGGTCCTCTCAGAGAGGGCGGGGCAGCCAGGACAAGCACGGTCACCGAGGAGGAAGCACTCTGAACCCTCCCTTGAGAGACTCCGGGCGGGGGGTTCACTTCCCACCGCTCTCTCGTTTTAATTGGAAACTGTGTGGACAATGCCAGCGCCGGGCGGCCAGCGTGGGGCCAGCGGGAGGAGGGCAGTCAAAGGGGAGCAGGGGCGGCGCGCCCGGAGGTACCTGGTCTCGGAGGTGCGGCCGCGTCCCGCGGGGCGGGGGGCGGCGGCAGGAACGTGCTGTTGGGGCTGCTGATGTCCCCCTCCCCCGTGAGCGTCAGGTCGGCCACGTGCTCGCCCTCCTCGGTCTGGACGCTGCCGACCTCCACTTCCTGCGCTGGTGGGCTGGGGGTCCCGGGGGCCCCAAGGGGCAGGCTGTCGCCGGAGCCGGGGCTGCTGGCCGGGCTTTCTCGGGGCAGGGGTGCCTGCTCCTCGCCGTGACCCGTCACAGGTCTCGGGCCGAAGGCCTTGGCAGCGGCTGAAGGGGAGGGGGCGAGCCCTGGGGGGCTGGGGGGCAGACGCAGGAACTCGGGCAGCACGAGGTCCTCCTTCCTCAGCAGCCCGCGCTGGTCGTCTGCTCTGCTGCTCTGAGCTTTGGAAATGAGCTCAAAAAACTCTGGGAAGAAATCCCACATTGACCAGGTTTAGAGCGGGTCCCCTCTGGCCCAATGCAAGTGCGCATCTAGAAAGTTCTGTCCCAGTGCCCCGGGGCCTCCCCACCCTCTAGCCTCCACCCAGAGCCCGTGAGGCTGCAGGCCACGGGCACGGCTCTGGTCCTCCCTGGACTAGCTCTGGGCACCGGGGCAGCAGCCACCTGGTTCCCTTCTGAGCAGGAGGGAGGTCGCTGACCAGACGCCACGGCCTGATAAAGCCAGGAGGCCGGGTGTCCAGCGCTGGTGAACCTGTGTGCGGGCTTCCTCGGGCACCACCTGGGCCTGCGAGCAATGCCCGGCCCTCGACCCCCTCCTGCAGTCCCGGCACCCCCGGCCGGGTACTCTATCTTCCTGGATGCCCCCCAGAACTTTTCCTGTTCTTGAAAGTGGAAGTGTTAGTCGCTCAGTCGAGTCCGACTCTTGGTGACCCCATGGACTGTAGCCCCCCAGGCTCCTGTCCATGGGATTCTCCAGGAAAGAATACTGGAGTGGGGTGCCATGCGTTCCTCCAGATCGTCCCCACCCAGGGATCGAGCCGCGTCTCTTGTGTCTCCTGCACTGCCGGTGGGTTCTTTTTACGGCTAGCTGCACCTGGGAAGCCTGTTCTTACCAGGGTGGGTTCTCAACTGTAACTCAAGTCCACCATCCCAGGTAGATGGTTTCTACACTGAGCCTTTTTCGGGTTAGCTTAGCTAACTAAGGTTACAGTCTTAGCTTCTGACCACCAAGGAGCCTGAAACCTCACACCTGAGGGTGCGCAGAAGGCGGGCGCTTCGGCGCAGGCGCGGCCGGGCAGCGCAGGCGCTGCGACGAGCCAGCCGAGCGGAAGCACTGCCGGGTTCAGCCGTCACAGGGCAGCTCAGAGCGGGGCTGCTCCTAGCGTTTCTCTTGTGTTACAGGCTTCTGGAGGGAAAGCTTCCCGCCTCCCTGTCTTTCACGCGCTGCCCTCCTTCGTCCTGCAGTCCGGGGACAGCGCGGGCGGCCGGCCCCACGGCCTGACACACAGCGTCTCCTCCCGGCCTCTGCAGCCAGGGCTCCGCCTCACCTGGGACCCGCCCCCGCGAGGGCCCGCCCCGTGGAGAGGACCCGCCCCCCTGGCAAAGGCCCGCCCCCTGACAGGACCCGCCCCTGGCAGGACCCGCCCCCTGGCAAAGGCCCGCCCCCTGACGGGATTCGCCCCTGGAAGGACCCGCCCCCCGGCAAAGGCCCGCCCCCTGACGGGATCCGCCCCTGGAAGGACCCGCCCCCTGGCGGGATCCGCCCCTGACAGGGCCCGCCCCCTGATACGACCCGCCCTCCCCCGCGAGGGCCCGCCCCCTGACGAGGGCCCCGCCTCCCAGGGACTCTCAGCAGGACAGCGCTGTGAGGGGGACACAGAGACCACCTGTTGCAGCCCCAGGCGGGGGCTCCCTAACTCCCAAAGGGCCCGGCCTTCGGTCTGAAAACTGGGTCCTTAGTAAGGTTACACCGACACGTGTAGACCCACACGGGTGACTTCTCAGTGTGAAGGGGCCACAGTCACCCCAGTGGCATAACCCAGAGAAGGTTCTAGGGGTCCTACGCATTCACGAAAAACGTGCAAGTTTTAAAAAGTACACGTACCCTCTGCTTCGTCCAAATTAATTTTCTGATATTTTTTTTTCCCAATCTTTGCAATAGATTCTTCTCTCTTTGAAAGCCGGGGCTCCCTAGCATTCTTCCCATTTTCTCCTTTAATTTTAATAGAATTAGACTTGCCTAGTGTTCTCTCCTCTCCCTGCGTCAGAAGGAAAGTCAAAGTTCCACTCACGTTGCAGACACAGCAGCACGTTCATCAGTTATATAACAGGGGACTTGGAAACACACACTGCACGGATTTGGACTTTACATGAGTTGCAGAAGTCAGTTGCAATAAAGACTGCGTGTGAGGCACACACACCCACCCAGCGATTCCCAGTCCAGTGGGAGCGGGCACCACAAAGGGGCCCTAGAAGAATCCCCCACCCCGGGGTGCAGGCCCGACTGGAGCAGAGGGCCGCGGGGGCCACCGCCCCCAAGCATCGCAGGTGCGGGGTGAGGAGAAATTACCGTAGCCGAGTGATTCCTGGAGCTGGCGTTTACAGCTGTGCTTTGTCTGACCGGCGCACTTCTCTGTTTATCTGTGGACACCGAACACAGTTGAGATAGACTTTATACTGCAGTGAACCGCAAACCCACCTCCACATCAATACAATGACGTTTATACATCTTTGAGAGCAAAGCTGCACAGAAGCCAAGGTACGAGAGGTCCCTTATCTCCATCACGTTCAGGCCGAGGTGCCCGCACAGGGCCAAGGGCCAAGGGCCAAAGGACCAGCGCCCCGGACTGGCCGCATCTGGACAGGGCGGGGTGAGGGTGACCGTGCTCACTGGGCTCTGCAGTGACAGAAAGGGCCTCCTGGGGACTGTTTGGCACGAGTGCCTTTAGAAAGTAGGAGGCTATCACATTCATTATGTATTTTCAACCACGGCCACCGCCCCAAGTCAGGGCCGCAGGCTGGCCCCCAGCCCTCACGCTGCATGGCCACTGCTCTGGCCCAGGACGGGCCGGCGCAGTCCTGCCATCCCATCTGTGAGCAGCGTTCCGCACCCGGCACACACCTGCCTGCGGCTGCACCTTCAGGCTCACCTGTGCACATGGGCCAGGGGGTCCAACCGCATCAGACCCTGGAGGGGGCGCTGAGCACCCGCACCCTGCTCAGGCCACTCGCCCCCAGACCAGCCGCCGGCCAGGGGGAGAGCGCACTGCACTCTCAGAACCCAGATGGGCCCAGAGGGGGACAAGGGGCTGCGCTGGAGCCCCGAGGGCAGAGAGGCCACCACAGTGCAGGTCACCTGGGGGGACACAGACGAGTGACCAGTGCCCCACTTCAGAGCTGAGTCAGCCTGGGAAAGGGATGGGGCAGCTCCCCGCACGGCCCTCCACTCGCCTTGTTCAGTGGACTCCAGGGACTCCCTGCAGGAGACACGGCCCCGCTACCCTCCACCTGGGAGGGGCTGAGCGCTCTGGGGAGTGCCAGTCCCCGAGACTCAAGGCGAGGCCAGGTGACCTGACAGAGCCCCGGCGGTCGCACTGCCGCGGGGATCGCTCTCCCTGAGAGGCTGCGCGGGCAAGGCCAAGGCAGCGAGCATGGGAGAGCTCAGTGAACCGCTGCCGCCCTGTGCACAGGCGCTCCGTCACCGCCCAGTCTCCACCCAGGCCCCACCTCAGCCACCGCTGGGCCCGGAGCAGCAGCAACACCCTGGGGTCCTGGGCCCTCCTGCAGAGGATGGGGGCCCTCCAGGAGCAGAGCACATGCCAGGACGCCCTGGGGCGCCCTGGGGTCTCGGCAGGGCTTGTCGCCCTTCTCCCAGCAGAGGAGACACGCTCGGCGAGGCCCCAGCGCTCCTGCCCACAGTCAGATGCCCGTCAGGCTTGAACTTGGCCACGGTGGGGAGCTGCCGGGCCCCAGGAGACCCTAAAGCCGTGAGCAGCCTTCTGCAGCGTCACGCTGAGACCGGACAGCAGAGCCCGGGACCCGGCATCTCTCCGCTCACCTTTCCCTCGGGAGGGGTCCTTCTCCTCCAAGATGACCCGCTGTCCGTCCAGACTTGAGATGGGGGCCCCAAGGTCCAGGGGCTCCTTCTCTCCACTCTAGAGGCAGAGATGGTGTAATGAGCAGCCCACGCGGGCTGGAGCTCTCCGGAACAACCATGTGTGGTCCATCTGCCAGCAAGACCACCCCAGGCTTGATGGAGTCACATAGGCCAGCTGACCCCAGGTCCTGCCACCTCAGCAGGGCTGGCCACAGACTCCTGACGTGGAATGACACGGATCCCAAGCGCAGGCACCCTGAGGAACCCGCGTGAACGGGGCTACCACCTGGAGCCAGCTGCGGGCTACACCGAGTCGGGTTGAAGACTCAGGGGTCGAGGTCACACGATGGTACCACTAACATGTGCGTCCCCAAGTCAAGCTGGCCGAAGTCTCAGGGCCTCTCTCAGCCTGCAGGGGGCCACCCCGAGCCCGCCTCGCTGGTCCTCAGTGCGCCAGGAAGTGCGTGTAGGGCTTCGCGCCCCTCCCTGAGAGCAGGGAGCAGGCAGGTCTGAGGCCCAGGATCCTGCCCTTCTCCCCTGGGGGACTATTTTGCTGTTCGAGTCCCGCAGCTTCTGTCAAAAAACAATCTGAACGTGCAGTCTGGCTCTTGAACTCCTAGTGACCCTACACTCAGCCAGAGCTCCAGCCAAGTGGGGAGCGGACAAGGCTAGCAGGTCCAGGTGGCTTACGACCTCCTGGCCTCAGTGGCCCACAGCTCACCCAGGAGGGTCTGCGAGAGGGTCCCAGGACAGCCGTAGCCTCGTGTTCTACCCTCCCCAGTTCCCCCAGCCTCTCCCCTGGAGCGGCTGGACTGCCCTTCTGGCTCAGGCCCCAGCAGGGAAGGAGCCCTGCCTGCCAGCCAGCCCCCTGGGACGGAAGCCCCACAGTGACCCCACGAGCAAGCTGCCCTGACTCCCCCACTTTACAGATAGGTCTACAGGCACAAAGCATTAGCCATGGCTTAGGATCTCAGCCAAGGGAGGGCAGGGAGGCCACGTGGCACCCAGGCCGTGCCCCTCTCCATTGGGCATATGCTAGACTCCAGATTCTGGGGCAGCACTCCCCCCATCCCCTCCCCCACCGTCCCAAGCTGGGCGGGGGGGAGCCCTGGGTTCTCCTCGGGACTGGTCCTCTGGCTCAATTCAAAATTTCTGAACAATTCTGGAGCTCATCTCAGAGAAAATAAAAATCCTAAAAATACTTACAATTGTAGTTCTGATACAGTATATTTTGTAAAGAAAGAACACAGGCCACGGGCCATAAGTGCATGCTCAGTCACTTCAACGTGTCTGACTCTTCATGACCCCATGGACTGTAGCCCGCCAGGTTCCTCTGTGCATGGGATTCTCTAGGCAAGAATACTGGAGTGGGTTGCCATTTCCTCCTCCAGGGGACCTTCCCCACCCAGGGACCGTGTCTCCTGTGACTCCTGCGTTGCAGGCGCATTCTTTACCGCTGAGCCATGGGAAAGCCCTCAGTGGGTCCTGAGTCACATCTCAAAGCAAACATGTGGTGCGTGTGGGGACAGGTCCGAGCCTGCTGGCCCGAGTCTCCCCAGATGCCGTCTGGCGACAGGGTAGGGCTCTGCTCTGTCCCTCCTTAACCCGTTCACCAAGTAACCCGATGGCCGGCTGGGAAATGCCAGAGCACCATCAGACCCTCAGCGTGTGGGCAGCCGGGCAGTTAGCGGGCGCGTGAGGGGCTGGTGTGGATGGACCGACGTCTGGTCAGGTGTGCAAATGGCGGGACGCTGCAGGGTTTCCCTTTGTTGCTTTTCTTGGCCTCCTTGGGCCAAAACCCCCAAATCTCAACCCAAACCCAGAGGGCACGATGGAGGCAGGAACAGCGAGCGTGTCCACTGCAGGGTGACAAGCAGGCGGGCTGGGGTGACGGCCTCTCAGGGCTCCGGGCGCCGCCAGCCGCTCCTCGCCCGCCCCTTGCGACGCCACAGCTCACTCTGTGGACGACTGGGGGCAAACTGCACCCTGGCAGGCTGGAGCCCGTGGGCAGCTCGGAGCACAGAGGGCCCTGTGTCCCTGGTCAGCCTGGTTACTCACCAGCCGGGCCACCAGTTCATTCAGCCGCAGGCCGTACTTGGCCGCCACGGGACGCAGCACCTCCGTGACGGGCTTGCTGGGCTTGGCCTTGAGTCCCACGGATCGGTTAATCGGCACCAGATCCAGCCTGGGCAGAGGGGGAGAAACAAGCACGCCTTTGCCACATGCACGTGCAACCCTCGCGCAGACACTCTCCCTCGAGAGCACAGCGGCACCCACAGAGTCACCGTCACCAGGGCGGCCGGGGTTCCACAGGGAGAGCCTGCGGGGGCTTCTCCAGGGCCTGAGGGCCGCCAGGGTGAGACGGCCCTACACTGGGTGCAGCCTGACGGTGGTTGCCGGCAGGGAGCGTGACCCTCTGGCCCCGGGGGCTCCTGCCCCTTCCAAGCTCACAGTGGGGGTGTCAGCCCTCCCGTCCCAGCAGAGCGGAGGCCAGCAGAACAAGTCGTCAGAAACAGCCCTGTGACTCTGGAAACCTTATGGAATCAGCAGCTGTATTTTTCTTACCGAAATAAAGTGCGTTTTTCTAGGCGCAGGTCCCTGGACTCCAAGATGCTACTGTCCTGATGCAGCACCAGAGGCTTCGAGCACACGGAAGGGACAGAGAAGGCTGTCAGCGGGGGCCGGGCACGCGGCCACTGGGAGCACAGCGCCGCTGCGGAGCCCGGAGAAGGCTGCCTGCCAAGGGAGCTCACAGCCGGGCCGGGCTCCCGGCCAGGCCTCCAGCAGAGGTGAGGTAGACAGACGCGGGCGGGCCGGCCCCCCATCGGCAGGACCCCCACAGGACAGGCACCCCCCAGAGAAAGGCCCGAGGTCTCTACAGCCGCACCTTGTCCCCGCCCGCCAGGAAGAGGTCCACGGCAGCCCCGTTGATGCCGTGCCGCTCACACAGCCCAGCCAGCACGTCCTTGATGGAGAGCCCGGCCCTGACCAGCACCACGCAGGCCGTCCCGTCGGGCAGCTGGATGCTGCAGTGCTTGGCTGGCTTGTCCCGCTCGGGCGCGAGGGTCCTGCAGGCCTCTGGCTGGGGGCAGGGAGACACGGGGTGGGCACAGGGCGGGGCTGCTTGGGCAGGGCTGGCGCTGCTTGCACACGCGGGGGGGCAGCAAGGTGCCCCCCGTGCACACCCAGCTCCAACACACAAGCACACGACCTGCTCTGACAAGCGTGCTGCGCTGCAGGGCCTCCAGCCACACGGGAGGGAGCCAGCACCTCTCGGAACCTCAGGCGCCGTCCGGACAGGCCCACCCTCCATCCTATGGGTCTAACTCACAAGGGTTAGGCTGACAGCTAACCACACAGCTTTCCTGCTCAGAACAGGACGGGTCTTTACACTGTGGTTTCTGGGGGTCCGGTCGTGGCCTCCCTGACCCAGAAGCGCATGGAGTCACCTCTGGAGCCCCGTGGGGCCTCTTGGGGACCACGAGCTGCGCTGCCTGCTCGCCACTCAGTCTGGGGGCCGTGGACACGAGGCGGGCTGGATCAGCGCTGAGGGCCTGCAGCCCAACCTCTGCTGCTTCTGGTCGCTTTTCTGGCTCTTTCTGCCCAACCTCCCAGGATTGGAGGCCTTTCTGGGAGGAGCAGGCTGACGGACAGCAGGGCAGGTGGGCGGCCTGGCCGAGGCTCAGGGCCGGCAGCACACGTCCGAGGTCAGAGGAGCACGTGGGGGGAGGTGGCGTGGGGTAACAGGGGCCCCAGGCCCTTCCTTCGGGGGGAAGGCTGGGGGGCTGCCGCCTGCAGGGCCCGCAGCCCAGGCCCCACAGCGGGGAGCCCTGTCTGCCAGGGGAAGGGGCCGGGGCAGAGCAGTGCTGCGGTGTCTGTGTGGTGCAGAGGAAGCGAGCCCAGGTGCACTCAGAGCCGGGTCCCAGGGCAGGACAGGAGCCACCCAGCAGCCCAGCTGCCCGGGCAGATCCCAGGTCCCTCCACGATGCTCCTCCGGGTCCCTGAGCCACAGGAGCCCCGCCTGCTGGAAGGGGCTCCCCACATACATCCTCCTAAGGTCTGACCTACCCTGCTCCTCAGGTTGGTAACACACTTTCCTCCTGGGGTCAGAAAATCCCTTTCACTCAAATGTGACTTCAGAAAACTAGTCTGTAGGTGGCAGACAGACAGAAAATGGCCCCAGAGTGCCCTTCGCAGATGCATGTGTGATATACACGCCCTTTGAAGCCGCTGGGCCGCGGGTGCAAGGTCTGCCTGCCAGCTCTACCTGGTACTGCCTCAGCTGGAGAAGAACGCGTCCTACACTAACCGTTGCCTGACCATTTCAAGAGACCAGGCTGCTGACAACAGGGTTTTCCAAAGCTGGCATTAGACAGCAGCTAAGAAGCCAGCCAGTCTGCTGATGCCTCCTCCACGTCACTGGAAGTGGGGGCCCGGCGGGCGGCTCAGCAGAGTGAGGGGCGCGGGGCCGGGCAGGTTGGGCACCACCCCCATGCACGGGCGCGGCCGCGGGGCATTGGAGCTCACGGCCCTGCGGGCGTGCAGGTTGGGCACCACCCCCCGTGCACGGGCGTGGCCGCGGGGCATCGGAGCTCACAGCCCTGCGGGCGTGCAGATGCCTAGACAAAGATGAGCACCTGCTGCTCCCGTGGGCGTCCAGAGACACGTGCCCGCAAGAACAAAGGCTGGGAAATAAAGCCCGAGATATTCTCAGTGCTCTGGGGCGCCCTCCCACCCATCCCCACTCCTCCCGGAAGCCCCGTGGACAAGGGCGGCAGCTCTGCGGGCACTCACCAGGTCCAGGCTCCCGGCCGAGGACACAGAGCCCTGTGACTCCCGGCGGCCCAGGCCTCCATTGGCGTGCAGGGCATCTGCGGGGACACGGGCACTCAGGACACGCGACCGCACCAGCCTCACACCTCCTCACTTAACGCAACCACCCCCCGAGCATGGCCAGGCCCCCACACCCCCAGTGGCTCAGGCTGGACAGACGTACTCGGAGGACAGAAGCCTGGCACCCAGCGGAGCCAGGAGCCCAACCCAGGCCTGCGCTCTGCTCTGTCTGCGGCCATGCGCGCCTCCCCCCCCACCCCCTGCCCCTGCCCTCCTCACAGTCAACGCACGAGCGAGTGCAGGGCCTCGTGGCCCCTCACTCATCCGCAACTGTTCTCTCTGCACGCAGCTTAACACGCAGCGGGTCACTGCAGCTCCACCGCCAGCCCCCGGGAAGTCCTAAACCAGCGATGACGCACTGTCTGATGTCACTAACGCAGCTAATTATGGTCTGAAAGTTGCGACCACTGTGTTGCGGAAAGGCCCTTCCAGAGCACAACACCGATTCCCAGATCAGGACTCTGTGCAGGGGCCTGGGGCTAAGCAGGGGCCCGATTAGACTCCAGGATCAGGCCTCTGTGCAGGGCCCTGGGGCTGAGCAGGGGCCCGATTAGACAGAGGCCCCCAGGGTCCATCAACCACCTTCCTAAAGCAAAGATGGCCAGGCAACCGAGTCAGAACTCCTGGGGAGGGCCCTGGACTCAGGGTTTAGCGCCCTTCCAGGTGGCTCTCTGAAGATCGGGGTGTGGGGGCCCTGGCCTCCTGGGGTCCTGCCTGGGGGCACAGCCCTAGAGAGGCAGGCACAGCCCCATCTCGGGTCCTCGGGGGTCCCTGGCCCCACTGGCCACAGCGCCCCCATCCCCCAGTCGTCTGCCCTTCCTTGTGGTAGACTGCTGTCCCCGCGGCCCCGGCTGGCCCGGAGCCTGAGGGCCCCACCAGGCGCACAGCCCCCTCAGCCCTCTGTAAAAGGGGTGCAGGCCTGCTTCGCAGGCTGCTCCGAGGAGATGAGCACACTCTACCCACCGTCCGGCACAGCACGGGCCTGGCCGCGGGGAGGCCACCTCCACCCTGTGCTCAGCTGCTCCCTGTCCGAGCCCCCGACGGGCTTCCAGTCTAAACCTGGGGACCAGGCCTGAAGCCTCCAGGTTACTTGCTGGAAAATAACCCCGCTCGTGGCAGTCTGTGGGGAAGAAGCGGCCCCGTCCTCTGCTGCCTTGCACCCCCACCCCACCACCTCCTCCCAGCAACGGCCCCGCCCCCCTCACCCTCTCTTTCAGCCACACAGGAGAAAGAAGCATGGGGGAAAAGCTCTAGACTGCTGACCTTTAAGAATTGCAATAATACAAGGACGACTTTGGGAAAATGCCCGATAACCCAGCTATGGTGTCACATTTTCTTTAAAAAATGACAGGCTCATGGACCCCGGCACGCCCAGAAAAGCAAGAGCAGACACCTGTGTTCCTGTTCTCCTGGTTGTGTCCTCCAAACTTTCTACAAAGAGCATGTGACCGCTCGGGCAAGACGGGGGTTGAGTGGCGGGCACCAGGCCCCCCGCAGGGCGCCCGGGCTGGGGGGGCGGGGGCGGGACATACCCCGCGCCTCTCAGAAGACCGGAGCTGCCCCACGGCCCCCGCCGGCCGCCCCACAGGCCAGCGCACGGCACAGCCCGCGCTGGCTCCTCCGTGCCCCCGCCCCCCGCACAGGACAGACCACGAACCGTTCGGACGGTCGCCATGGTCCTTCTTCTTCTGGGAGCGCCCGGTGCTCCTGGTCCGCGACCACGAGAAGAAAGCGCCTTTCCGCTTCCTCTCGCTGTCCTCATCCCCCAGCTCTTCATTCAGGGACCGTCCTGATTTTGATTTTCCGCTCAACTGCCGTCAAAGGGAAAGCGCTGTTAAAACAGTGTGAGGCTGCTGTACTGTCGCAGGAGAGGCAGGGGAAGGGAAGTGGGGCAGAACACCCAGGCCGGGGTCTCCAGGGAGGTGCAGCCCCGCCCGGAGCCCCGGGAGTGCAGCGGGAGCGCGCGACTTTCAGGTTCTTCGAGTGAGAGAAGACGCCAGCAGGGACGTCTGCTGTCTGCAGAATGCCCTCCCAGGGAAGGCCGGCACGCAGACGGGCACCTTCTTGGGCGTGGACGTGTTGGAGTGGTCCGAGCTGGCGCTGTGCTTGGAGGCAGGGCTGCTGGGGACCTGCTGCGCGTCAGGCAACGGGCGGCCCTCCACCTCGGCCAGGATGCACTCTTGGTACAGCGGGGATTTCAGGAACCGCGTGTAGCTGTCGAACTTCATCAGGTTGAAGATCTGCTGGGAAACGCAGCACCGTCCCGTCACACACAGAACCGGACCCTCGGTCCCAAGGGGGCAAGCCTCTTCCCACAGCCCCTCGTCTGCCCCAGAGGGGTCGCCCAGGCTCCTCAACATGTGATCACACGTCTCATAACACACCAGCCCCCGGGGTCACGCTTACAACCAGCCCGTTCCAACACCTACATGAAGCCAGCGCCTGAGGGGACTCAGGACAGCCAAGGACAGTCATGAAGAACCTTGACTTTGTTAAATAAGAACAAAACCAAAGGCAACCGGAACCTAAAGGAAGTGAGATCTGCCTTGAAAATACTTTCCTCCGCGACTTCCCTGGTGGCCCAGTGGCTAAGACTCTGGGGTTCCAATGCAGGAGGCTCAGGTTCAACCCCCAGTCAAGGAACTAGGTCCCACACACCGCAGCTAAGACCCGGTGCAGCCGATATATAAATACATATAAAAAAGAAAATACCTTCCTCATTTGTTTCAACCTTTGTGACTAGGCAACAGAAGGAACCTCTACTGAGGCCAGTGGACACATGCTCTAACACCAGGTCCCATGGGGACGCGGGCTCTAACACCAGGTGCCATGGGGACGCGGGCTCTAATACCAGGTCCCATGTGGATGTGGGCTCTAATACCAGGTCCCATGTGGATGCGGGCTCTAACACCAGGTCCACGTGAACATGCACTCTAACACTAGGTCCCATGTTTTACACGGGCTCTAACACTAGGTCCCATGTGGACTTGGGCTCTAACACTAGGCCCCACACACACTTCTCATCACCGTGATGTCCTAAAGCTGAAAAGACCCACACACCTAGGAGCTCTGTGTGTGTCAACGCCCATGAACCTGTGATCGTGTGCAGATGCATACAAAGAGCAGCCAACAGACAGGGACGCGGTGCTGGGTCTTCCTGCTCTGGGCCCTGCTGAACCCTGGCCCTGAGCTGGGAGCCCAGTGTGGGGAGGGTACCATTGCACTCCTGCAGGGGGCTGGCGCCTGTGGGGGCAGCCCTCCAGGACCCCACCCTGCACCCCCGCCAGGGCCATCACCTGGAGCTGCTGCTCCTTGAACATGTCAGGGTGGGGGGCGTTGAGGATGTCGTCCGCCAGCTGGGCCTGGCTGTCGATGTTGACCGGCGTGGTGGCCTTGCTGCTCAGGAACTTACCGAAGATCTCGCGGGCCCTGTAGGAGAGCTGACGGGGCAGCGTGTGAGCCGGACACACAGACCGCACACGTCTTCCGTGCCCGCCCACCAGTGCCGCCCTAACGCCTGACATGGCTGCAGGCCCTGGAGACACATTTTCTTGGGACCTAATAACCATCTCTTGGTTGAAATCTGACTGAAAGTATCAGCTGGCATGAAGCTTTTCAATAAATCGGCTCCTCTCCAAGTTCTGTCAAAGGGCAATCCGAATGCTCAGAAGATCTGGGCTGGGGCTCCTGTCACGTGGTCCCCGTGGCGCCGAGCGTGGGGGGCAGAGGGGAGGGGGGCAGGCCGCCTCAGGGCAGGTCGCACCGGGACCCAGCCCGCCCCACGCGGCCTGCACGTGGCTGCCCAGACGGAAGCTCCTGGAAGGCGCCCCCACCCCCAGATTCTCTCCCATTTCCCCTTCCACTCTGGGCAGCAGGCAGTACACGTGCTGAGCCAAGCGTCGGGCTCCAGGCATTTATGCTGAGTGTAGGCAAAACTAAATATCACATATATTAAGAAACATTCTGAAAGAAGCATTTTTTTAATCGTGTGAAAGTATCTGTGCGTAGACTTTTCAGCCAAACTAGGTGTGAACCTCCGCTGAAACCACCCGCCCTCCAACCCCCCCACGTCCCCGCCTGAGAAACCTACCTCCTTTTTGTCGTGTGCGGGAACATGGTTAAAGTATTCGCAGGCCTGCCAGAACAAAATGTTTTCTTCACTGAACTCCTTCCTTAGAAAATCCTAAGGAAAACACCATTGATTAACCGTCACACAGTCATCAGAAGAGGGCCAGTCAGCGGCGGGGGGACCTCCCCTTCCTGTGCTATCTCCTCCCCACTTTACTCTGATTTTCCCCCTTTCACAGAAACCAGAGGTGCCAAGCACCTCTCCAGAGCTCCCCTGAAGATAAACCCAAAGGCTGGGGACGCCCGAGGAGCTGAGCATCCCTCCCGAAGTGGGGCCGGGCTCACAGGCAGCTGCTGAGGGTTCACGGAGGCCCTGACACAGCAGAGAGAGGCTCCCTTTGACCCTGGAACTGAGTGTCCGGGGCTGAGGCAGGAGGAGGAGACACTTGCCCTGCCTGCCCAGTCCTGCTCGAGGGGGTGCCTGCTGCCCATCAGACTCACGGAGAAGTAGCGAACGCCGAGCGGGTCCTGCAGAAGGCGCTCGAAGGACACGGCCCAGCTGGCCACTCTCCGCTCGCGCAGACGCCGGCAGCTCTGCACGCTGGGCAGGCTGGCATTGCTGCTCAGGCTGTGGTTGCTCACGCAGTCCTTCAGGTCAGCGCCAGTCAGCTCTGCGGGCCACACACACCTCGCTCACTGCGGCCCCTGCCCTCCCGCCCGCCGCCTCCCCAAGCTGTCCCCTCTGGGCGGGGGGGAGCGCCCACACTGCCGCCACGCTGTTCGGGCGCCCGGGGACGAGACGGAATGCACCTCCTGCGGCAGAGGTGCACCCCGACAAGGGCGCCCCCGGGGTCACGGCCGACCTGGCTGCCGGTGCCACAGGGAGGGAGCACTGAGTCCGCGCAGGGTCCCGAGGCGCCTGGGGCCGGGGCCAGGTGATGGTGGGCAGAGCAGAGGGCAGGGGGCACGGGCGGGTTCCCAGGACCCGGAGAGGCACACACATCACTCAGCACGCCGCGGTGCCCAGCAGGGAGCAGGGCCCACGCACACAACTGCCTGGACCTGCTCTGCTGGAGCCCGACACACAGAACCCCAAGAGGAGAGCTCTGCTTCTGCATGTACTGGCCGGAAACACACTCGCCACATGCACTGACACACTCACAGGCCAGCTCACACCCACACACTGACACACTCACAGGTTCACACACACACACTGACACACAGGCCAGCTCACACTCACACACTGACACACAGGCCGGCTCACACACATTCACGGATGCACTCACAGGCAGGCTCACACACACACACTGACACTCTCACAGGCTGGCTCACACACACACACACTCCCCACCCCTCCTCCCTGGGGCTGGGGTCCTGGAAGACCCCACGGCTCCACGGTTGACTGAACCTCAGAGATGCTCACCCCCCGAGTCAACCTCTCCTCCTGACACACTTCCCCACGTGTGCTTTATCAGATCTGGACAAAACCGCGTGTGGAGGAGTGTGGAGGTCCGTGAGGACAACTACATAAGACAGAGGCAGGACCACCCCCCCCACCGATGCCAGACACGCTGCACACGCGTCCTGAGCGGGGTGGGCGCGGCGGCTGCTGCAGGAGCGTCCACTCCACCCACAGGACACCCCGGTCACAGGGAGCGCCGCGGGCCAGCGGTGGCACAGGACACCCTGGTCACAGGGAGCGCCACGGGCCAGCAGTGGCCGCCTGGACAGTAATGGGGCAGGGCTCTCCCAGCGCGCTCCAGAACAAACCCCAAGCAGACCAAAGATTCAGGCGTGAACGGTGAAGGCAGAGAAACACTGGAAGGGAGCATAGGAGAGCCCTCCGAAATGCCAAGTGAGGGCACCCAGAGCCGGGGGACAGACTCGGAGTCTCCGTGTGTGAGCACAGGCTGCGTGGTGCCAGCGCTGGCCGCGTGGGGGCGGGGCCCGAGGGCACAAACGCCAATCCCAAGGTGAGCCGTCCCTGAGACGGGACACACGGTGAGCAAAGCCAACACGCGTCTGAGAGCGCGGCTTGAGGGCAGGCCGTGACGAGCTCCCCGCGCGCACTCAGTGTGTCCAAGTCTGCGACCCCGGGGACTGCAGCCCGCCAGGCTCTCCTGGCCATGGGATTCTCCAGGCAGGGATACTGGAGGGGGTTGCCATGCCCTCCTCCAGGGCATCTTCCTGGCCCAGGGATCGAACCCGTGTCTCTTACGTCTCCTGCAATGGCAAGCGGGTCCTTTCCACCAGCGCCACTGGGAAGCCCTACAACTTCTCATCTCAAAAGTTCTGCAACGTGAGCGGTGGTTCTTTTACAATATATACACATTTTGAACCATCGCTGTACACCTGAAACAAAGCTGTCTGTCAACTACTCTCAACAAAATAAAGTAAATCTCAGTATGTAAAAAACATTGCAAGCAAAGTCAAAAGACAAGCAAAAAACTGGAAAATACAAGTAACACATTACACAGTTGAAGGACTAGTTTTCTCTATCTTTAAGAGCAACTAAACATCATAAGAAAAAAGATCAAGACGCCAAAAAAAAGCAGGAGAAGAGCACAGTCAGTCACTAGGCAGGAGCTCGGGAGGACCCCACCCCATGGGGCCAAAGCGACGGGAACCGAGAGCCAGCGTCGGGCCGTGGGGGCTGAGCCAGGAGGCTCTCCTGCCGCGCTCCACGCTGAGAAATGGCTGTCCTCATGAGATGAGCAGTCTTCCTGAAAATACGATGGACTGTGAGCACCGAGACGCTCTCCAGCTTTCCTCACTTGAGGCCACGTGGCTGAGCTGAGAGCTGAGGGGTGCACAGATGGAAACCGACCTGAGAAAAGCCTTCAGTGAGGATGAGCACGTGAAGACACACGGCTCGCAGCCGGGGTGGCTGGGCGCCCGAGCGGCAGGACAGCCCCCAAGGCAGGGCCAGCGGGGCCGGGTGGTGGACACCCGGGCCGTGTGGGCTTCACCCTGGGGGGCAGCGATAAGCAAGGGAAGGGCAAGATGGCAGAAAATATTTCCAAACAAGGCAAACGACAAGGCTTAATCTCCAAAATAGAGAAGCAGCTCATACAACTCAACAGCAAACGACCCGATGGGAAAGTGAACAGAAGCCTAAACAGACATCGCTCCACAGATGGCCTGCAGACGGCCTAGGGCTCACAAAAAGGTGCTCAGCATCACCATCAGGGAAACGCACATCAAAATTACAAGGTGTTACCTCACACAAGCAGAATGGCCACCATCAAGACATCTACAAATGATAAACGCTGGAGGGGGTGTGGAGAAAGGGTGTGTTGGGAACGTGAACTGGCGCTAATGTTACGGAGAACAGACTGAACTCGGATTTGGAACGGCACGTGCACCCCTACGTTCACAGCAGCCAAGACATGGAGGCCGCCTGGGTGTCCTCTGACAGGCGCGTGGGCACAGAGGACATGGCACACACACACAGTGGAATATTATTCGGCTGCGAAAAGAACAAAATAATGTCATCTGTGGCAACATGGATGGACCTAGAGATTATGACACTAAGAGAAGTAAATGAGACAAAGACAAATATCATGTGACGTCACTTACCTGCAGAATCTAAAATATGACACGAACGGACTTGTCTGCGAAACAGACGCATGGACACAGAGGACAGTCTCGCGGTTGCCAAGGGGGAGGGCTGGGGAGCGGTGGGTGGGGGGCTGGGGGAGGGCTGGGGAGGGGTGGGTGGGAGGCTGGGGGGAGCAGATGCAAGCAACTTTGGAAAACTCAGCAGTGGCCATAGGACTAGAAAAGGTCGGTTTTTAATTCCAATCCCAAAGAAAGGCAATGCCAAAGAATGCTCAAATTACCGCACAACTGCACTCATCTCGCACGCTAGCAAAGCAGTGCTCAAAATTCTCCAAGCCAGGCTTCAGCAGGACGTGAACCAAGAACTTCCAGATGTTCAAGCTGGATTTAGAAAAGGCAGAGGAATCAGACTGCCAACACCCACTGGATCATAGAAGAAGCAAGAGAATTTCAGAAAAACATCTACTTCTGCTTCACTGACTATGCTAAAGCCTTTGACTGTGTGGCTCAAAACAAACTGGAAAATTCTTAAAGAGATGAGAATACCAGACCACCTGACTTGCCTCCTGAGAAATCTGAAAGAGGGACAAGAAGGAACAGACTGGTTCCAAATGAGGAAAGGAGTACATCAAGGCTGTATATTGTTACTCTGCTTATTTAACTTATATGCAGAGTACATCATGTGAAATGCCAGGCTGGATGAAACACAAGCTGAAATCAAGATTGCTGGGAGAAATACCAGTAATGTCAGATATGCAGACGACACCACCCTTACAGCAGAAAGCAAAGAGGAGCTAATGAGCCTCTTGATGAAAGTGAAAGAGGAGAGTGAAAAAGTTGGCTTAAAACTCAACATTCAAAAAACGAAGATCATGGCATCTGGTCGCATCACTTCATGGTAAATAAATGGGGAAACAATGGAAACAGTGACACATTTTATTTTCTTGGGCTCCAAAATCACTGCAGGTGGTGACTGCAGTCATGAAATTAAGATGCTTGCTCCTTGGAAAAAAAGCTATGACAAACCTAGATAGCATATTAAAAAGCAGAGACATTTCTTTGCCAACAAAGGTCTGTAGAGTCAAAGCTATGGTTTTTCCAATGTATGGATGTGAGAGTTGGACCATAAAGAAAGCCAGGCACCAAAGAATTGATGCTTTTGAACTGTGGTGTTGGAGGAGACTCTTGAGAGCCCCTTGGACTGCAAGGAGATCCAGTCCTAAAGGAGATCAGTCCTGCATATTCATTGGAAGGAATGATGCTGAAGCTGAAGCTCCAATACTTTGACCACCTGATGCAAAAAGAGCCAGATGCTGGGAAAGATTGAGGGCAGGAGAAGGGGACGACAGAGGATGAGATGGTTGGATGGCATCACTGACTCAATCGACATGTGTTTGAACAAGTTCCAGGAGATGGTATAGGACTGGGAAGCCTGCTCTGCTGCAGTCCATGGGGTTGCCAAGAGTCGGACACGACTGAGCGACTGAGTAACAGTAACAACAAATGTGTAGAGTGGGTGAACGACGTGGCCACTTGCACAGCGCAGAGAACTATATCAATATCCTGTGATAAACCAGTGAGCAAGAGCATTTTTAAAAGAGAATGGACATATAAGTGTGTGTGTGCGCGTGTGTATGTGTTGGTATGTGACTAAATCGCTTTGCTGTACAGCAGAAATCCATACAACATTGCAAATGAACTATACTTCAATAAAAAATATTGGAAAAAATCATCACATCTATGTTAAAAAATAAGACAAGTAATAATAATAATAGTAACAGAAGGGACCTGGTCCTCCTGGCTGCCCGTGGAGAGGGGCCCTGAGCGCTGCCCTGGCAGAGGTGCGGCTGAGCGCACTGTGGCCTGGACGGTGGGTGGGGAGGGGGGCGCGGGCGGGGCTGAGAGGACTGCAGGCGTGGACTGTGGGGAGGGGGGAGAGGTGGGCAGCAAGCCGCAGAGCAAGCAGCTGCACCCTTCAGTGTGAGAGCTTCTGCTTGTCAAACGCGAGACGTCTGGATTCCAACACGGAGCAGGCACGGAGCAGGCGCACAGGGCGGGAGGGAGACGGGCGCGGGGCCCACGCTGCAGGTTTGCGGAGGGATTGAGGGAAGGAGAGGATGAACGCTGAATACATGTTTTAGGGGAAGACGACCCGTACACTGACTCGTTTCTATTAAGACTTGGCAAATACGAATCGCTTTTTAGGACTCACAGATCAACAGGTGTCACTTTAAAAGTCTCATCGAGGGCTTCCCTGGTGGCCCGCGGTAAAGAATCCAGCTGCCAACACAGGAGACACAAGCTCCATCCCAGATGCGGGAAGACCCACGTGCCTCAGAGCAGCTACAGAGCCTGAGGTCCAGAGCCCAGAGCCGCATTTATGGAGCCCACGTGCGGCTCACCACAATGAGAGAAAGGCCGGCAGCTATAAAGACGCAGCACGGCCGAAAATAAGTAAGATTAGTTTTAAAATTCTCATCCATAAAGACACTTTACAGTCAGAATAAAAGGAACCTCCTGGCCCTTGGTGTGGACCCGGTAGGTCAGCGGTGCACTCTGGGGTCTGCCTTGACGGACTCTTGGCGGGACCTGGGCGGTCCCCGCATGAGTCTTAGGGGCGCTGGCATCCTGCACAGGAAGATGGGGTAGTGGAGGGGTCAGGGAGGCTGGGGGGCTCTGCCTGCAGACAGAGCCCCCCCAGGAAGTCGCTTCGGCTGAAAACTCCTGCTCGCCTGAGGGGCGTGGGGACCCACAAGGTCAGAAAGGGGCCCCGCACCCGCACCGCCCCATGAGCCCCTTCTCGGTCTGCAGGAGACACCCCCCTGCTGCAGGTTCTGGGACCCGAATGCCTGCTCCCTGGGTCTCAACTCTGGCACCGGGGGCTTGGAGGGTGGATGGCAGAGACCATGCAGGAGCACCCCAGGGCCAGGCCACGCCGCCCCCGTCTGCGGACCTCAGCCAGACCTCAGGGAGCCAGCACCCACTTCAGAGGGGAGAATGAAACACCCCGGGCCCACACAGCATGTGCATACGGTTCTTGTCACCATAAGACCTCCTGGTGAGCCTTCGCGTGGGACCCGCCGGGCGGGTGCAGAGCCCCTCGGGGACGACAAAACCCAAGCGCGTCCGTGTCCACAACACACACAAAGATCCCCTGGCCTTTGACATCCATTGTCAAATTCTGAATTTCATAATTCACAGCACCTTTCCGCTCTCAACACACGGAAAACGATGCACATTTGTGGCAGGACTGCCCTTGAACACAAGTGAAATTCCTCCCAAGGCCAGGATTCCCACCCCAACTCCAAGGCCAGTACAGTCTCTGGGGAGTCCGGTGTTTGGAAAACCCACAGGCATCCTCCAGCCCAAGGGGAAGACCCTGTGGCAGAGCCCGCCCTCCGCCTGCCAGCCCCGTGGGAGAGCCAGCCTCCCGCCTCCCAGCCCAGCTTTAGAGACGCTGCCTGGGCTCTGTCCTCACTGTGTTTTTTTTTTCTCCCTTTCAATCAGTTTGAGTCAAAGAAACGCTTTCCTGGTGAGGAAGTTTACGAGGTCTGTCAAATTTGCTGAGAACGGGAATGCCACGACCCCTACATTGGCTGGACGAGCACGCAGGCTACCCTCTGGCGAGTGCCTTGAGGCCCGCCCCTGTATGAACATTTCGTGGGTAATTCTGTAACTCGAGGCCCTCTCCCATCATTATCTCACCAGAATATCTCATCCACCATAACCTCCAGCACTGTAAAGACTTAAGTCCCAGCTCACGGTCAGGCTGTAGGCTTAACGGCCACCTGCCTGGGAGCCGACCCCCACCCCCGCACACATACCTGGAGCCCGCGCGGTCTGCCTGCCCCCGCCAACCACGACAGGGCGCAGACCAGAGGGACTTTACCTGGGCAGAGCTGATAAGAGCCACTGTGATGCCACTTAACCAAATACTTCCAACCATTCACCGCAAACCACCCCTCTGAATCCATACCAGGCTCAGCCGGCACAGCCCCTGGGGCCCCGGGCAAAGGCTGAGGCCACACACAGAGACATTGCTCCTGAGCTCGGCTCCCCGAGGAGGCAAGTTAGTGCACTTTCTCCAGAGATGCCCGGCCCCGGGCTGACAAGGGCGAGTCTCTCCCTTCAGCGAAGGGAGAAGGAGGCGCAGTACACTTAACACAAAGCCTCACAAAGACGCATCCATAATTCAGAGCAGACCTTTCGCCCGCGGCTGCGAGGAGCCTGAATTATTTAGCAGGCGGAGCAGCTCCCAAGGCTGCTCTCTGAGGCTCCAGGGCTGGAGCTGAAGCCCTGGGGCTTCGGGGAATCCTTTCTGTTAAACCAGCAGTGGTAAAGGGAAAACAGATGTTCCACAATAAAACTCTTATTTCCCTATTAACAAAATTTCAGTCTCATAAACATGAAACCTGTCTGTAATGAGAAGGTGACCACCCAAAGCTCACAGCGTCAGGAATAAGCCTTCCCTAGGTGATACGCAGCCAGCCCAGACTGAACCACTTCTAAGCCCTCAGGAGCACTGTGAGGTCAAAGCAAAGCACACACGTGGCTGCGGGGAAGGCTCTGCTCACCAACACGGGGGTGGGGGGTCTGCTCCGGACTCGGATGGACACTGCAGCATAAACTGGGAGACGCTCTGTTAAACAAGACGTCAAATCAGTCTCAGCGTCCTCCAAGGGGACAATTCGGGGAGAGGCTAGAAGGCCGCAGCCCAGCCCCTGGGAGCCACCTTCGCGGCAAGCCCTTTCTGATCTCAAGTTTCCAAGGCGCAGCCATGTGCCAGCGAGAAGGCGGCGGAGCTCAGGAGGGCAGGTGCGGAGTCGGGCCGTGCCCGCCGTTTGTCCGAGGGCTCGGCCACGGGTATGGCTGACACCCCCGGGGACAGGACGCTGGCTGAAGCACGGAAACACCTCCCCTGGCACCCCTCCCTTAGGGCCACAGGTGCCACCCTGTGCGGGCAACTTTTTGTTCTGGTATAAATTAGAACTTGCGAGAGTTACAAACACAGCAAAAGGGCCCTTCTTGTGCCCTTCACCCCGATTCAGCGGCGTCTAGTCCTTCCCTGTTGGCTGTGTGACCTCTCCCCGATCCTGCTCACTCCCTCCCCTTCTTGTCTGAACACAAACGCTGGTAGCTCGTCCCAAACCGGAGATAAAGCTGGAGCCAGCGTACCTCTGGGCCCCTGGACACTTCGGTGTGAATTTCTAAAGAGCAGGACATCCCCTTTCATAGCCAGAGCGCAGCCATCAAAGCCGGGAAAGTCACACCACGTGAGTCCCCGTTTCATCAACAAGGCCCTTTCTGGCTACTTCCCGGTCCAGGGTCCAAGTCAGAATTGCTCAGGGCTCGGGCCTCTTTAAAAGCTCCCGGTCCCTCTGTTCCCGAGACGCAGACGTGGGCCTGTTATGTGTGCATGGCCCTCAGTCTGGGCCGCCTGGTGTCCCCTGCTGACCTGGATGGTGCCCCGCGTGTGGGTTCTCCTTGTGTGTCTCTGCAGGAGGGTGGGGGTCAGCCCATCGCAGGTGGCGTTGGTGTTGCTGGTCAGGGAGCCAGGCTGCTCCACAGTGGAGGCTCTCACATGGTGGACGGAGCCTGCTCCTGCATTTCAGCATCCAGGGGAGACTTCCTGAGGTCGCCGGTCCTCCTCCACGCAACTCTGCGAGAGCGTCCCTTCTCCCCACTTGCTACAGCTCATTCATCTACATCAGTATGCACTCAGCGGGCCTGTTTCATCCAACGGCATATAATCCACAAACACCTGACCTGTTTTTCTTTAATGCTCGGCCTTCCTTGAAGCTGGTGCTTGGTCCTTCTGGTAAGTCCTCGGCATGCACCGAGCGCCTCTTTATTTTCTGGTAGAAGACACACGTGCGGGGCTCATTTCATACTTTCCCTGCTCCAGCCCAGAAAATCAGTCTTTGCTCCTAGGAACCTAGTTCCTTTCACTGAGGAGTGGTGTTTAGACACCAAGATCTGGACACAAGGGCTACTCATTGCTGCTGGGGAGTTTCATTGCTTCCTGGTCCTTCCATCAGACAGACCTAAGAAATACTAACACACATACCCACACGTGCCTATGATACACAGTTCAGTTCAGTTCAGGTCAGTCACTCAGTCATGTCCGACTCTTTGTGACCCCATGGACTGCAGCACACCAGGCTTCCCTGTCCATTACCAACTTCCAGAGTTTACTCAAACTCATGTCCATCAAGTTTGGTGATGCCATCGAACCATCTCATCCTTTGTCACCCCCTTCTCCTCCCACCTTCAGTCTTTCCCAGCATCAGGGTCTTTTCTAATGAGTCAGTTCTTCCCATCAAGTGGCCAAAGTATTGGAATTTCAGCTTCAGCATCAGTCCTTCCAATGAATATTCAGGACTGATTTCCTTTAGGATGGACTGGTTGGATCTTCTTGCAGTCCAAGGGTCTCTCAAGAGTCTTCTCCAACACCACAGTTCGAAAGCATCACTTCTTACGCTGAGCTTTCTTTATGGCCCAACTCTCACATCCATACATGACCACTGGAAAAACCATACCCTTGACTAGACGGACCTTTGCTGGCAAAGTAACATCTCTGCTTTCTAACATGCTGTCTAGGTTGGTCACAGCTTTCCTTCTGGGTGAACACACAGGGGCACATCTATTTATTCATTTCTACCTGCTCACATCCACTGAAGCCATGAGTTCACAGTGACAGCTCGAGCTCCGACCCAACGCCAGGACATTCTCCTCTGCCGGTTCTGTAACTCCGTCCCAGCAGTGGAGAGCTGGGCTCCCACGATTTTTGGTGTATTTACTCATTTGCTGGAGCACACAAAACATACTTTAAGAACCGATAAACACACGCTTGCCAAAAACTAAACCACTAATGAGAGTTTGGTCTTTCTTTACAGTTTTTGAGATAAGATCCACGTACAGTGAAATGTACAATCTTGGGCGCAGGACTCTGACAGTTTTAACGTCATATCATTTACTTTTTAAAGCCTGTGCTTGCCAGTGAACTGGTCCACCCTCCAAACCGACCAGACCTTGAGAATACCTGCCACACGGTCCCTGCAACGGTGCAACTTGGCTCTGGGGGGAACCCGGGGGAGACTCGCGCCCACGCTGGTCACTGTGGCTCTGGGCGGCATCGCGTGATACACTGCATGGACTTGAGTATCATTATGCCTTGGTTTCCCTTATTAGGGGAAAAATGAACAACTACAGGGCTTGGGCCAAGAGTAGATCTTTACACCGTGCATCCAAATATTGAGAAAATGTCAAAGAAGCTAACGCACTGTTAGTAAAACTCTTCAGACGACCTGGAAGGCCAGCATGGACTCAGAATTCTGGGCCATGCCCGAGTCCTGCACCATGAGGCGGAGGCCCGGGAGGGCTGCCTGCCCTCAGCCCAGCCCTCCCTCCCCCGCCGCACCCTCATCGGCCGCGAGCTCACGTCTGCCCCGTCCTGCCCAGGCCCTGCAGCAGTCACCCGGAGCGTGTTTGCTTCAGTCCCCAGCTGCAGCCCTGGTATGCTTTATAGATGTGAAGATGCAGCCCGTCTTTCCTCGAAGAAACCGCACAGGCAACCCCCATGAGTGGCCAGGCCACTGGGGAGGAAGAGGACACGGGTAAGAACGGGCAGGACGGACCTCAGGCTGCATCCTGCTTGACCTGGTGCAGCCTCGGGCAGGCAGCCCAGCTCCTCTCGGTGAAAGGCCTGCCCCTGTTTAGAGCCCTGCTGACAATTAGAAGGTGTGCAGCATCCTTGCATGCACCTGCCAGGGCCACCAGACACGTGCGCCCACACGGCAGAAACCTACATCTGAGACCCTCCTGGGGTCAACGTCAGAAAAGTCGAGTTATAACTATTCTGGCAGAAAGCAGCACAAACTCCCTGGGTCTGAAATGACACAAGTCCTTCTGGAGACTGAAATGCCAAGCAGATGGGGGTGAGACGCTGGGAGAGCTCGCGAGGCCGCGTGTGGGCAGAACGGCAGCCAAAAAGGGGCAGCGTGGGAAGTGGGGTGACACGCGGAGGGGACGCTGTCACTTGTCACGTTGAGGGCCCAGGACGCGAGGCGCGGAGATGGCAGCCGCGGCCACACGTGGCTGCCCACTAACCGGCACCTGACCACAGAGGGCCCCCGGGACGCACCAACAAGAGACAGGGGACGCTTTTCAAAGAGGAGCCCTAAGCAATTTCGTTGATTTGAATGGAAAAACTTAACATTATTCACTTATAAATTATTTTGTGAAGTTAATGTATTTCATTTCAGTGATTAAAATCATATACTCCATGAAGACCTCCCTTCATTTGGGTGCCAAGGGCCACACGCGAAGCTTAGACCCCCCACTGTGGCCTGACCCTGTCTGCAGGCCACTGCTCAATGCAGAAGCCCAGGGACCCCAACTGGGGGCTCCACAAGGGAGACTCAAGCCGGGTGCTGACCCCACGCTCAACTGAGGCACAGAGACCACAGCCACGGCTGGGCCCGGGTTTGCATGGAGACCACATCACTGGGCACCAGGTGCCCCCCAGGACAGGGGTCGGCGGGCCAGCCAGCAGAGAGGGAAAAGGGTCCAGGCTGTGGGATCACCTGGGTGCCCGCGCCTGCATCCCCCCCAGGACAGGGATCAGCGGGCGGGCCAGCAGAGAGGGAAAAGGGTCCAGGCCGTGGGTCACCCGGGTGCCCGGGCAGGCGCCCCCCGGCCCCGCAGGGAGGGCGCTGAGTGCAGAGGAGCCACTGAGACAAGGAGAGGCCAGCTCTCACCTCAGGTGCAGCCTGTGCGACTCTGACCTGGGCTCTGGGACAGCTAGATTTCACAAAACCTCGATACTGAAGGCAATACGTCAGGTGCAAAACTAGACAACACTTGCGGCTTTTATGTGATTTTCAGATGCAGCAATCAGATTTAATAAAAAGCCATTTATCCCAGGCTCACAAAATCTGGTCACCAGGCTGGCTCCTGCTCCATGGGGTCTTCAGGGCCCACGTCCCGCTCCCCCCGCCCCCCACCCGGGGAGGCAGGCAGCTCTCCTGCCCCTTCTCCTGCGGGAGGTGGTGCTGACGATGCGTGAGTGTCCCAAAGCCCCCGCCAGCGGCCTGGCTGTCTCCAGTGGGCGGAGCAAAGGCAGAGGTGACCCACACTGAGGTAGCACCTACGCAGGGAGCGGTCTGCAGTCTTCAAAAGCAGCATGAGTGTGAAAGGCAAGGGCAGAAGGAGGAACTCTTCTCCTGGAGGAGACAGAAAAACCACGGCAAGTAAAAGCAAAGTGTGATTCTGAACTGGATCCTTTCATTGTAGAGTTGAAATTTACCACGGATTGGTGAAATGAATAGACTGTGAGGACAGGATCATAGTAATGTATCGGCGTTAAGTCCATAATTTCAACAGTTGTATTTTGATTTTGCAAGAAAATGTATTCCTCTGGAACACTTTAATACTCTAAAGTATTCAAGATGATAAGCGCATCATATCGGCAACTTACTTTCAAATGGTATAGGAGAAGTTCTTTCTGCTACAGCTGCAAATTTTGAGTCTGATATAGTTTCAGACTAAAAAAATAATTTACATGGTGCAAAAAAAATAAAGGTTAAAGTGCCCACCTGGCTGGTGTGCCCTCTCTCCCCTCACTGGCCCTGGGGGTCACTCAAGCCTAACTCTTCCATGGAATAAGTCAAGATCGGGGCTCCACCACACCAGGAACCAACCATTCTTCACGCTGCCATCCTAAAACTGGACGGGACACTAAGATGGACATTTCAACATATATTTGTTTAAAGTCTGCTTTGTGGCAAGCTACGTCTGAGGAGCAGGAGTCTCCAGCCCAGCTCTACCTGACGCAGGTGAGTGCTGGACACAGCACCCCGACTCCTCCTGGCTGGGCAGGGCGCTCTTCCTTCTGCAACACTGCAGTCATCAGTCAGCTCAGTCGCTCAGTCGTGTCCGACTCTTTGTGACCCCATGGACTGCAGCACGCGAGGCTTCCCTGTCCACCACCAACTCCCGGAGCTTGCTCAAACTCAGGTCCATCGAGTCAGTGATGCCATTCAACCATCTCATCCTCTGTCATCCCCTTCTCCTCCTGCCTTTAATCTTTCCCAGTGTCAGAGTCTTCTCTAATGAGTTGGCTCTTTGCATCAGGTGGCCAAAGTATTAGAGCTTCAGCATCAATCCCTCCAATGAATATTCAGGATTGGTTTCCTTTAGGATTAACTGGTTTGATCTCCTTGCTGTCCAAGGGACTCTCAAGGATCTTCTCCAACACAGTTCAAAAGCATCAATTCTTCAGCGCTCAGCTTTCTTTCCAATTCTCACATTCACACAGGACTACTGGAAAAACCATAGCTTTGACTCTACAGATCTTTGTTGGCAAAGAAATATCTCTGCTTTTTATTATGCTATCTAGGTTTGTCATAGCTTTTCTTCCAAGGAGCAAGTGTCTTTTGATTTCATGGCTGCAGTCACCACCTGCAGTGATTTTGGAGCCCAAGAAAATAAAATCTGTGACTGTTTCTGTTGTTTCTTCATCTATTTGCCATGAAGTGATGCAACCATGATCTTAGTTTATTGAATGCTGAGTTTTAAGCCAGTTTTTTCACTCTCCTCTTTCACCTTCAAGAGGCTCTTTAGTTCCTCACTTTCTGCCATAAGTGTGGTGTCATCTGCGTATCTGAGGTTATTGATATTTCTCCTGGCAATCTTGACTCCAGCTTATGCTTCCTCCAGCCCGGCATGTCGCATGATGTACTCTGCATAGAAGTTAACTAAGCAGGGTGACAGTATACAGCCTTGACGGACTCCTTTCTCAATTTGGAACCAGTCCTTTGTTCCATGTCTGGTTCTAACTGTTGGTTCTTGACCTGCATACAGGTTTCTCAGGAGGCAGGTAAGATGGTCTTTTATTCCCATCTCTTGAAGAATCTTCCATAGTTTGTTGTGATCTACACAGTCAAAAGCTTTAGCTTTAGCTTTTTAGTCAATGAAGAAGTAAATGTTTTTCTGGAACTCTCATGCTTTTTCAATGATCCAGTGGATGTTGGCAATTTGATCTCTGTTTCCTCTGCCTTTTCTAAATCCAACTTGAACATTGGGAAGTTCACGGTTCACATATTGCTGAAGCCTACTTTGGAGAATTTTGAGCATTACTTTGCTAGCGTGTGAGATAAGTGCAATTGTGCGGTAGTTTGACATTCTTTGGCATTGCCTTTCTTTGGGACTGGAATGAAAAATGACCTTTTCAAGTCCTGTGGCCACTGCTGAGTCTTCCAAATTTGCTGGCATATTGAGTGCAGCACTTTCACAGCATCATCTTTTAGGATTTGAAATAGCCGAGCTGGAATCCCATCACCTCTATTAGCTTTGTTCATAGTGATGCTTCCTAAGGCACACTTGACTTCACATTCCAGGATGTCTGGCTCTAGGTCAGTGATCACACCATCGTGATTATCTTACTCGTGAAGATCTCTTTTGTACAGTTCTTCTGTGTATTCTTGCCACCTCTTCTTAGTATCTTCTGCTTCTATTAGGTCCATACCATTTCTGTCCTTTATCGAGCCCATCTTTGCATGAAGTGTTCCCTTGGTATCTCTAATTTTCTTGAAGAGATCTCTAGTCTTTCCCATTCTATTGTTTTCCTCTATTTCTTTGCACTGATCACTGAGGAAGGCTCTCCTTGCTATTCTTTGGAACTCTGCATTCAGATGTTTATATCTTTCCTTTTCTCCTTTGCCTTTTGCCTCTCTTCTTTTCTCAGCTATTTGTGAGGCCTCCTCAGACAACCATTTTGCCTTTTTGCATTTCGTTTTCTTGGGGATGGTTTTGATCACAGCCTCCCGTACAACGTTACGAACCTCCATCCACAGCCGGGTACCAATGGCACAGGATGCTGCCAAAACTCCTCAACCAGGCCGCTGGACCATTCTGTAAACCCACAGCAGTCACCGTATACAGGCATCATAACAGTACTGCGACAAGGGTCTTCCCTGGCGGTCCAGTGGTTAAGACTCCGCCCTGTGGAAAACAAGGGAATTCCAGAAAAACATCTACTTCTACTTCATTGACTACACTGAAGCCTTTGATTGTGTGGATCACAATAAACTGTGGAAAATTCTTAGAGACAGGAATACCAGACCACCTGTCCTGCCTCCTGAGAAAACTGCACAGAAGCAGCAGAACTGCACACGGAGCAACAGACTTGCTCAAAACTGGGAGAGGAGCACAAGGCTGAATGCTGTCCCCCGCTTATTTAACTCACATGCAGAGTACATCATGCAAAACATCAGCTGGGTGAAGCACAGCTGGAGTCCAGACGCAAGAAGTATCCACAGCCTCAGGCACGCAGATGACACCGCTACAATGGCAGAAAGAAAGGGGAATTAAAGAGCCTCTCGATGAGGCTGAAAGAGGAGAGTGAGAAAGTTGGTTTAAACTCAACATTCAAAAAAAAAAAACAACTAAGATCACGGCATCCAGTCCCATCACTTCATGGCAAATAAATGGGGAAAAAGTGGAAACAGTGACAGATTTTCTTGGGCTCCAAAATCACTGCAGATGGTGACTGCAGTCATGAACTTAAAAGACACGCACTCCTAGAAGGAAAGCTATGAGAAATCTAGGCAGCGTATTGAAAAGCAGAGACATCACTTTGCCAAAGCTGTGTTTTTTTCAGTGGTCATGTAAGGATGTGAGGGCTGGACCAAAAATAAGGCTGAGCACCAAAGAATTGATGCTTTTGAACTGTGGTTGGAGAAGACTCTTGAGAGTCCCTTGGACTGCAAGGAGATCCAACCAGTCCGTGCTAAAGGAGATCAGTCCTGAATATTCATTGGAAGGACTGATGCTGAAGCTGAAACTCCAGTACTTTGGCCACCTGACAGGAAGAGCTGACTCATTGGAAAAGACCCTGATGCTGGGCAAGATTGAAGGCAGGAGGAAAAGGGGACGACAGAGGATGAGACGGTTGGATGGCATCACGGACTCAATGGGCATGAGTTTGAGCAAAGTCCAGGAGATGGTAAAGGACAGGGAAGTCTGGTGTGCTGCAGTCCATGGGGTCACAAAGAGTCGGACACAACTGAGTGACTGAACTACAGGATATTATGTACAACACAGGATACAGCCAATGCTTTGTGGTAACTATAAACGGTGTATATCCTTTAAAAATTATGAATGAGTGTATTGTACACCTGTAATATATAATATTGTAAATCAACTATATTTCAATTAAAAAAATAGAATGGGGGCTTAATTTTATCAGATACTCCCTTTACTCTCTATTGTGACAATCATATAGTCTTACCCCTTTAATCTATTCATACAACACAATCTGCCTATGTGACTGTGATATTACCTTGAAAGTTGAAAGTTAAGCTGAAAGTTAAGTCGTTCAGCCTTGTCCAACTCTTTGCGACCCCGTGGACTGTAGCCCACCAGGCTCCTCCGTCCATGGGATTCTCCAGGCAGGAATACTGGAGTGGGTTGCCATTTCCTTCTCTGGGGGATCTTCCCGACCCAGGGATTGAACCCAGGTCTCCCGCATTGCAGGTAGATGCTTTAACCTCTGAGCCACCAGGGAAGCCCGTGTGATATTACCTTACTGAAATGTAAATCCCATGAAGGCAGGGACTTTGTTCACCAATATATCCCCAGTGCACAGAACAGTTTTTAGAAGAAAGTAGGAGCTCTAAAAATAACTGTTGAATGGATGAATCAGATGCATTCATAATCAGATGCATTAGTATAAAGTTATTCATAGAATTTTCTGGTAACTTTACTTCTCTGTTGTATTTGATGTCACTTTGTCTTCTTTCTTCTTCATTCTTGATACATTTTCCCTCTTTTCCTTGGTCATACTTGCTGAAGACTTCTTTTTTTGTCTTATCAGTTATATACTGTTTGTTTTGTTTGCCGTTTTGTTAATTTCTAATTTATCCTTATTATTTCGTTAATCTTAATTTGAGTTTGTTATGCTTTCCCCACGTTATGTTTTTATGTTGAAAGCTTATTTCCTATATCTTCCAACTTTTCTTTTTTATAATATATATATTTAATACTGCAAAATTTCCTCTGAAAACCACTTTGACTATATTCAATGGTGTTAATGTATAGCTCTGTAATCATTAAACAGTTCTAAACTGTGTTATAATTTCCATTTTAATTTTCTCCTTGACCCATGGATTATTTGGAAATATAGTTTTAAACTGTAAAACATACAGATTATTTTGTATTGTCTTTTTTTCCACTGGCTTCTACTTAATTACCGGAGAAGGAAATGGCACCCCACTCCAGTACTCTTGCCTGGAGAATCCCAGGGACGGGGAGCCTGGTGGGCTGCCGTCTATGGGGTCGCACAGAGTCAGATACAACTGAAGCAACTTAGCAGCAGCAGCTATTTAATTACACTGCTGATAGTAGATGTGACCTGTATGCTATAAACATATTTTTAATTTGTAGGAACTGCACTTCTGGAGTAGAATATTGTCAACTTTGGTAAATACTCCATGTGCCTTTGGAGAAAAAAGTATATTCTCTACTGGGTGTAATATATATGTGTGTGTGTATAAAATGTAATACATGTGTGTATATATATATATACACACACATGTAATATAAGTTGTCTGAAATACTCTGTGGTCTAATTCTCTTTCTTAGTTTCTGGAAAGGCATAGCATAGCCTTCCCCTAAGAATACCTGTCCGCGTTTACTGCAGTCCATTTAACTTTGTTGATAAGTGAGAGACTCTTATTTTTGGTGCATATTGCCTGCTTTGTTCTTTTTATAGGTTTTTAACTTGAATTATTTTGTGTGATGTTATTGTCGCCATACCAATATTCTCTTTTCTTAGAATCTACACAAGAAAAAGATTAATTTCATTTAATTTTTTCAATCTTCCTGTGTGTTTTAATTTTGAATTTTAAACAATCTAAACGGAGAGCTTTTCTCCTCTGATGCCGTTTCCTCCTTCCATTTGCCCTGTGTCCTGTCCTGGATTCTTCTCTCTGCCTAGTCCTTCTAGGAAGTCTTATCCCCTCCTAGAGCCACTTCCACCGGAAATGCAGTGAAGACAGCAGCAGGGATGCTAACATAAACTGGCAGCTCCTAATCACGTGCGTGCACGTGCTGCTCCAAGGGCATCGCGGCTCTCACAGTGACTCTGCACAGCGGGTCCCAGTGCCCACATTACAGAGACCTGAGCCGCCCGCACCCGAGACTCGCCGAGCGTCCCGGCGCCTCTCACGACGCCGTCCCCAGCCGTCCTCTGCTGCCCACTGATCGCGCAGGGTTGGGCCTCGTCTTTTCTTATGACCTCCCACCACTCAAGCCTCCCACAGCACTAAACCCGCCCGCCGACTGAAAACCCCCAGCTCACACTTCCAGGCCTGACCGCTTCTAGCATCCACACTTACTCACCCCACTCTCGACAACCATGGTCCCATCTGGAGCCTGAGAAGCATCTCCAGAGTCACAGGTCCAGAGCAGAGCGTGTCTTCCTGCCCCGTTACCCGTTTCTCCCAGGCCTGCCCCTCTCGCCCCGCTGATGCCGTCACCGTTGCCCGTGGAGGTCTCTTCGCGGGCACAGCACCATCCTCTCCAGGGCTCCACAGCCCCAGCGGCTCCTTCTCGGCTTCTTCCTGGCTCCTCCCACCCCCAGACTCACACCAGGGGTCCCCTCAGTCCACCGGCGGGGCTTGGCTCCGCTTCCACACGCAGGCCCCTGGTCCGACCAGGCCCTGCCGCCCAGCTCGGCAAGTCCCCCAGCGCCCGTGGGCAGCAGACCAGCCCAGCCATCAGCAGAGGCAGACACGGCCTGTCCACTGGCCTCTCTCGGATAACTGGTCACCTTACACACAAGTCCCCACAAAGCCTTATACGCTACAAGACTCTCCCTCCCTCCTCTGAACAACCGCGTGTCTGAGGGCGACACACGGGCCCAAAGTCAGCTCACCTCCTGCCGGTTTTAGATAGTGGTAGAGGTTAACTCATCTAAAAGGGATGGCTGTTTAAAAGGCAAACAAACCCAGCCAGATTTAGCATTTACTCCTGGGAGAATGACCTGAAGATTTTTAGAAAACAAGACAGAATGAAGATCACAAAGGTACGGTCACAAAACAGAAAACCCAGCTGTCCTAATATCAGCGTGGCTTGTGCCACCATTTCCAGCGAAAGCATCACACACAAATTCCAAAAGGCCTGTGTCTCCACCAGCTCAGACAGAACGGTGACTCTGGAAAACCGCCAGCAACCCACTAATGGCTCCAAAATGTGCAAATAAATGCCATCTCAAGACTACACCAGCAGACTTCCGAGTGCAGACAGACGACAGTAACCACGACCCAAGGTGCCGATCCAACAACACAGCGACCAGCGGAACAGAGGCCAGAAACAGACCGCAGACATGTGACCACCTGACAGATGCCACGCCTGCTCGGTGGGCAGAGGGTCACCTTTTCAACAGATGGAACTGGGCCACCAGCTTCACAGGGAAAATGAAGCCGGTCCCCTAATTCACACCATACAAAAATCAGATGGCCAGAGGTTTCACCGTGAAAGATAAAACCTTCATGGTTTCACCTCTGTGGTGAAGGGCAACCGCTGCTCTAAAGGATATAAAAGCATCAGAAAAAAAGGAAAGTGATGAGAAACTCACGGTCATCAAAAGAGCATGAGGAGACTGAACAGCAAGCTGCAGGGAGCTCACCTGAGCATATGAGCCCAACGTGAGAATCAATCCCAGGACACGTGTCAGCACTGCCCACAAACCAGTAAGGAAAGGCAGATGGTCCATGAGGAAAATGGGCAGAGGCCCCGCTCGGGCACTTCATAAGAGGGGACATGCCAGTGACCAGCAAGACACGAACGGTGCTCAAGCCACCAGTCGTCACAGGCCTGCAAGCTAAACCAGAACCTAGCGCCGTCCACCATCTCCAGGAGTGTGCGCAAATTCACGTCCACTGAGTCAGTGATGCCATCCAACCATCTCATCCTCTCTTCCCCTTTTCCTTCCGCCTTCAGTCTTTCCCAGCATCAGGGTCTTTTCCAATGAATCAGGTCTTCACATCAAGTGGCCAAAGTATTGGAGCTTCAGCGTCATCATCAGTCCTTCCAATGAATATTCAGGACTGATTTCCTTTAGGATGGACTGGTTGGATCTCCTTGCAGTCCAAGGGACTCACAAGAATCTTCTCCAACACCACAGTTTAAAAACATCAATTCTTCGGCGCTCAGCTTTCTTTATGGTCCAACTCTCACATCCATACACGACCACTGGAAAAACCATAGCTTTGACTATGCAGACTTTGTTGGCAAAGTGATGTCTCTGCCTTTTAATACACTGTCTAGGTTTGTCACAGTTTTTTCTTCCAAGCAGCAAGTGTCTTTTAATTTCACGGCTGCAGTCACCGTCTGATTTTGGAGCCCAAGGAAATAAAGTCTGTCGCTGCTTGTGCTGTTTCCTCCTATTTGCCATAAAGTGATGAATGTAAAACGTAACTGTGTGTAACATTTAATCGCCCGGCTGTCAGATACTCTCCTTCCTAGATGTGTTACCTACATTTTATAAATCCAAACTGGCCAAGCTGGCATCTCAGGTCACGAGTGAGGGCGCCTTGCATGTGCCCTCAGCTCCCGTGGTCGGTGGGGGTCGCTACGCAGACCCTGACCTGTCCAGGAGGGGCTGGCGCTGCCCCAAGGAGGGGGATGGAGCCAGGAGCGGGCCGGGGCGGGGGCGCTGGCTCCACGTGCCCCGCGGCCTCCTGCCACCAGCAGGACACACGCCGGGAGCCCGGCCAGGCCTGTCCGCCCCACGTTCAGCCACATCTCCACTGTCGGCTCTGGACGGGAACTCGTCGCTGGTGTCGGCAGATTGCAGGAAGCAGGAAACCACACCAGGACTGTCAGGCTTTGCTGCTCTTAAACCTCTGAATGGAAGCTCTGAGCACCTCACACGGGGATGGGAGAGAGGACCAGCTCTCTCCTGGGCCAGCAGGAGCCACACGCCAGCAGGGCTCCAGGCTGCATTGAGAAGGCAGGAGTGACGGGGTATGAGGTGTCCTGAGGGCTCCTGACCACAGCCCGGCATCGCCAGAGTCCCCACACCTCGGCATCACCACCCACAGACCAGCCCAGCACCTAACTACGCCTCTGCTCTCTCCACATGGTGCTAGACAAGCCAGAAATCCCCCGAGGGGGCGGGCCCCCAGTTTCCTCCCGTCAGAGGAAGGGCACTTCCTGGGCCCCCTGAGGTCTCTGGAGAGACACTCCTCGGTATTCTGGGAGACTTCAGCGCTCACTGTGAAAGTCAGCAACAGCACAAACGAGGGGCTGCAGGCCAGGCGGCTGCCCTGACTCCCAGGAGCTGATCGCCTGCAGTCGTCCTGGGCTGTGCCCAAGCTCTGCCTCTGGGAGGGCGACACTGCGGCTCGCCGGTGCCGGTCCGCAGAAGCTCAGAGCTCTCAGGGCTCCAGGGCCAGGCGTGTGCTCATCACGGGCTGCTCAGTGCCGAGCTAAGCGGTGGACACGCCAAGGACAGGCTGCAGGTACGAGCCTGGGTTCTCTGGGTGGCGAGGCTCGCTCTTACACTACAGGTAACGGGCGGTCACTGAAGCTCTTTGTGCAAGAAAGTGTCATGACCTAAGGTTTGCTCTGAATTTTACAGGCTGTCATGAGAAGGCTGTATCTGGCTAAGACGGAGTAACTGAGACAGGACATCCCCTCCTGCCGGTGACATGTCACTACAAAACGAGGCAAGACACACGCAACGATGGCTTTCAAAGTCTGGACTCTGGTTTCTGGTGGAAATCAACATGGCAAGCCCTGAGCTGCCCGGCTGTCTGCCAGGAGGCGCTTTCCACACGCCCGCACAGGGAAGGGGAGCTCATGGAGATCACAACTCTTCACTCAGCGGAAGAGACCAGAGAGTAGGATTAGGCCAGGCCAGGGTCGCTGGATTCGCAGGTGCCGGGAGGAAAGAGCAGTGGAGAAAGCAATCTGGGAGACCCGAATCTGTTGCTGAATTCTAAGCCGTGCACACACAGGATGCAGCCCTGGGAGGTCAGGAACAGCAAAGCTGGGAGCTGCAGACTTCATGCTCCCAGAACTCGCCCAGGTTTTGAGATTTCTGAGTCCCCAGTAGCTCTGGCTGAATACCTGGCCTTCGAAGGAGACCACATGTGTCAGCCGTAAGCAGTGGGGCTAAGCTTAGAGTGAAAGCTACTTTAGATCTGTCCTTTTAAAAAGCCTAAAAACAAGCCTCAAAGGGATAAAGCCAATCCCCAAGTAGCCTGACAGCCAGCTAAATCAAACCCCCACACTCTTCAAAGGAGGATAACAAAATCAAACACCCACTGGAAAATCACTAGCCAAGGAAAGATGCAGAAATGAGAGCCACACCCAGGGGAAAAATCAGTCAGTAGAACATACCCACGAAGGACAGTAAGGATGAGTCTGCAGATACAGACTTGAAGACACTCTGAGATGCTGTAAACGTGCTCAAGAGTTTAAAGGAAAGCATGAACTTATGAGGAGAGAAGTGAAGGGTTACACAAGGTCAGAGAAGGACTGCTGGAAATAGAAAACCAACCTCTGAAGCAAGAGTCCCCAGGAGGGAACCAATGGCATATTAAACACTGAAGAAGAGATCAGTGAACCCAAAGCAAAAGAAACTATGAGACATGAAGCACATGGAGAAGAAAAAAGGCTGAAACTGAGCAAGCCCCAGTGGCTTGCAGGAAAAGCCCAAGCCCCTAGAGCGGGAGAAGAACGAACAATCTTTGACCCTCAATGCACCCCAAGTGGCAGGCACACAAGACCCACCCAAGACTCTCCATGATTAAGCTGCTGAAGGTCAGCAAGAGAGAAAACCTTACAAGTAGAGGAGGCAGACCCAGAGGCATCCACTCTCTCCTCACAACCACAAAAGCGCCCACAGAGAGCCCTGGAGACAAGCCACTGAGCCCTCCCCAACCTCAGGGTCAGCTTTTAGATCTCTTCCCCTCAATGACTTGGGCAAATCAGATTTTCAACCCAATCTGTGTGATACTTTCTCTCAGCGACTCCACACGTATTCTCCCGAGAGTGAATCTAATAAAAATGTCAGACCACGTTGAAGGTTCTTGGGTAGAGACCTTCAAGCATTTAAACCAATATTAATTATTTTAGTAAACTCTTCATTGAAGTGGAACACGTACCCCGAAAGGACACAAACCCTGAGTGAATACTCGTGTGAGGGGGGAGCTCAGGCTGCGTGCGGGGGGAGGGCTGCAGGGCAACCGCTCCCGACGGGACACGCGGCCGCTAAGCCGTCCTCACACTGCCCTTCAAGCCACGGCTCCCTAGGAGACGCCGCCCCTCGGCAATCGAACGGACCATCCCTTGCAGCGGAAGGACACACACCCGGGTCCAGGCAGGGCCTCTGAGGAAGGACGGGGAGTGGACAGGAGGGACACAGAGCGGACCCTCTCCACGGGGACAGCAGCATCGCGCAAGAAAGGCCTCAGGCAAACACGCCCGAGTGTCAGCAGCGTGGCTTCCGGGGCGAAGGTGTGAGGCCACTGGGTTATGACTTCTGAACTTCTGTTTGCTGGAAACACTATAAATAATTACTAATAAAAACTCTCTAGCAGAACTTGAAAGAAGCACGTTGCAAAGAATCTTGGCAGAAATCAAGATTCCATGCTTCTAAAAGCGAAAATCTAAGTCTGACGCGTATTTACAAAATACTTAGTACTTCAAACCCTATAAATACGCTATGTTACTCTGGGTATAATTTTTAGGTTCAAAGCAAACCATAAGGAATGTGACATATTAAACCAAAATAAAGACGTCTGCTTTAAACAACCCCTCTCACACAGCAAATTACAAATTACCATTCCATCTCTACTATTTAGCAAACATTTTTGAAAATGAGCAATTAGGCTGCACTGTTTTTCTGACGAGGAAAATATGAGTTCACCAGAATTCTACACAAATCCTACCACGGCACTACCCTGGAACCTTTACATCAGTCTTTCTCTTTTGTAATGTTTGAGAATGCAAATTCATTTACACAAACAAGAGAGGCTGTAGTACTTGACATTCTGAAGAAGGGGGCAGTTTAACTCCCTCAGCTATTAACAGGCCTGCAGGCCTCGCTGCCAGGCCCACCACAAGAGGCCAGGAAGCAGCCTGGCCACAGGGCTCGCTGCTGCCCGCCACCCACCAGGCAGGGGAGGAGATGTCATGAGTGAAGACGAGACACAGAGAGAGGCTCCAGCCCGTGAGCTTCCCTCCAGGTGTGGTCCCGCTGCAGGCCCATGTCACTGGGCTGGGGGGACAGGCACCCCACCAAGGAGCTGCGGGGGAGTCGGCCCTTTCCAGCAAATGCCCAAAGGCACCAGGGCTCCTCTGTGCATTGATGTAGTGTCTCACACGGGAAGGTGTTAAAGGAAAGACCCGCTAGCCAGCACCTGAAGTAACGAGCCCTTCTGGAAATCACAGTTTGCCGTGAATGTAAGGCGCAGGGAAAGCGAGTGGAGGGCTGGGGCTGGACTTGGGCGGGTGGCGGGAAGCACCCCCAGCCTGGAGGCAGGGAACGGGGACTCCCGGTTGGATCTGACCCAGATTCTGCTCAGCACGGTTCCCTGGGTGGGTGTCCAGCAGGTCACAGAGCGGGCAGAACCCTGGCAGACGGGGCCCGGCAGCCAGGCCCCTGAGCTGGGTGCAGCCCCGGCCAGGAGTGTACAAGCTCTTGGGGAGGAGCTAGGCCCTCCAAGTGCTCTGCCCGCCCAGGACACTCACCGCACGGCTCCTGGAGGAGCAGGAGGACAGGAGGACCGGGAGCGCCACTCGTGACCACCCACTGTCCTCTTCCGCTTCCTACTGAACGTCATTTCAAGACAGGACCAAACAAACCAGCAGCCAGCAGCCCCCGGGTGAGTGTGGGCACCTGAAGAAGAGCCAGACTGCTTCCCGGCGGCCAGCACCAGTGGACTGGAGCGGAGGGACTGCAGATCAGCCACCGATCTAGCAAAGCAACCAAAACAGAGGGCATGGTCTGAGGCCATTAGCTTCAAACAAGAAAAAGAGGAAAGGGGAAAAACGCCAAGAAAAGGTAAAGTATAAGAAGGTTCTGACAGGCTCTGTGTCTGACCCACCCCCGAGCCCCTGGCAGGCGTCCTGGGAAGCAAGGTGCACCAACCAAACTCTAAGCATTCCAACCACGGCAGGAGAACAGGGATGATGGGGAAAGTCAAGGACACACCCTCGTGCGTAGAGCCCAGCTGGTGCTGAGGGGCTGGCTGAGGCAGGAACGACAGGAGCCCAGCGCTGTGGTCTCTCTGGGCTCAAGAATGTCTGTGGCAGAAAGCACAGTGATGGGCTGTGGGGCCTGCGCACACCCACGGATGGGAGGACGGGAGGACGGGCTGACAGGCGACGGGCGGGCTGGCGGGTGGATGGATGCATGGAGGGATATATGGGTAAGTGGATGAACGGTGGATGGAGAGATGAATAAGTGGGTGGATGGGTGAATGGATGGATGGGTAAGTGGATGGATTGATAGATGAGTAAGTGGATGGATGGGTGGATGGATGGATGGATGGGTGAGCCGACAGATAAAGGAAGGTATATAATATGCAAAAAACAAACACAAAGTCTGGTCTGGAAGAAAACATAGCCTAAAGAACTTTAGAAGTTTTTAAAGAGACAAGGAATACCAGACCACCTTACCTGTCTCCTGAGAAACCTATATATGGGTCAAGAAGCAACAGTTAGAACAGAACATGGATCAGTGGACTGGCTCAAAATTGGGAAAGAAGTATGACAAGGCTGTATATTGTCACCCTGTTTATTTAACTTCTATGCCAAGTACATCATGCAAAATGCCAGGCTGGATGAATCACAAGCTGGAATCAAGATTTCTGGGAGAACTATCAATAACCTCAGATATGCAGATTATATCACTTTAATGGCAGAAAGAGGAACTAAAGAGCCTCTTGAAGAGGGTGAAAGAGGAGAGTGGAAAAAACTGCTTAAAATGTAACATTTAAAAAACTAACATCATGGCATCCAGTCCCATCACTTCATGCTAATAGAAGGGAGGAAGTATATTAAAAAGACAGCACATTAAAAAGCAGAGACATCATTTTTTGTCAACAAAGTTCTGTCTAGTTAAAGCTATGGTTTTTCCTATAGTCATGTATGGATATGAGAGTTGGACCATAAAGAAGGCTGAGCACCAAAGAATTGATGCTTTTGAACTGTGGTGTTAAAGAAGAGTCTAGAGAATCCCTTGGACTGCAAGGAGATCAAACAAGCCAATCCTAAAGGACATCAGTCCTGAATATTCATTGGAAGGACTGATGCTGAAGGTGAAGCTCCAATCCTTTGGCCACTGATGTGAAGAGCCAACTCATGGGAAAGACCCTGAGCTGGGAAAGACTGAGGGCAGGAGGAGAAGGGGACGACAGAGGATGAGATGGCTGGATGGCATCACTGACTCAATGGACATGAATTTGAGCAAGCTCTGGGAGATAGTGAAGGACAGGGGAGCCTGGTGAGGTGCAGTCCAGGGGTCACAAACAAAGAGTCAGACATGACTTAGCAACCGAACAACAATGAGAGCAAGGGGAAAACACATTCTATGAGCGAAAGAGGGAAACACAGAGACGATGAGACTGAGGACAGAATCAATGTTGTTGCAAAACGACTAAAAAGCAAAAAAAAAAAAAAAAAAAAGAGGCAAGATGCATCTGAAAAATCAAACTAAAGACACAGGAAACAACCTCTACAACAGAACTGCCTTTGAATACAGCTGACACGCCTCCCCAAAGAAGAAGGGGACACAACACTCTCAGGCTCTTAGGAGCTGGCCTGGGGTGGGGGCACAGCAAAGAAGCTGAGGGTCTGAACTGCTTCCCGGTGGCAGCGTGGCCAGGATTCCTTCTGAAGGCTTGCAAACCTATCTGAAGAAAGATTAGTATCCAAAATATACAAGGAATGCATACAACTCTATAACAAAACCCCAAATAATCAGGTTAAAAATGAGCAAAAAACCTGAGTTGAACATATACTTTGACAAACAAGACATGCAAATGGCCAACACGTGCATGAAGAGACGCTCACCGTCAGCAGTCTTGAGGAAATGCTAAGCGGAATCACGAGGCGGCACCTCACGCCCATTAGTGGGCAGCCGTGTCTGTTACCAAGCGGACAAGAGAGAAATGCTGAAGAGGGTGTGGAGAAAAGGGAACCCTCCCACACTGCTGGTGGGAATGGACACGGGTGCAGCCGCCGTGGAAAACAGTAGGGAAGTCCCTCAAAAAAATCAAAACTAGAACGACTACATGATCCAGAAATTCATTCCTGGGCATTCACGCAAATGAAACAGAATCTCAAAAGCATCTGCATCTCCACGTTCACTGCGACATTACTCACAACAGTCAAGATATGGAAACAACTTCAGTGTCCACGGATGAACGGACGAGGAGGTGATGGCGTTATAATATTCCGTTCCAAAATTCCATTAAAGGAATATTATTCAGTCTTTAAAAAGAAGGGAATCCTGCCTGCGATACAGCGTAGATAAATCTGGAGGACATGCTACATACAACCCCGACACAGGACAAATACCGCATGCTCTCCTGTCTGTGGAACCCACAGCATTCAAGCTCACTGAAGCAGCGGGCAGGACGGTGGCTGCCGGGGCTGGGGCGGGGGACGGGGAGATGCAGGCCAAGGGATCAGAGTTTCCGCTGCGAGGGGAGGACCTGTGGTGTGGTGGCTACGGTTAAGCACGGTGTTCTGTACATGTGTCTGCGAGGATGGTCGGCCTCGCGGGCCGCGTCACACACGGCAGGCCCCATGTGCGGCAGCACGGGTGTCAATCAGCTTCATCGCAGTCACTCTGCCCACGTGTATGGATGTCAGCGTATCACATCATGTACCTAAGCACACAATCTTTTATCAATTATACCCCTGTAAAGCTGGAGAAAAGCAAAATAAAACAATTTTTAAAAGGGAAAAAGAAAGCCTTGTGCAGGAAGAGGCTGCTGGCATCAAAGGTGGGTCAGGGCGACACGCACGGGCGGGCAGCGAGCAGGACCAGGGCGCTGGGCTCACCCACAGCCTCTTCTCTCTGAGGGCACCTCACAGCCCAGCTTTACGACAGGGTCCTGGTCCCTGAAAGCATCATCGGCTTAACCTGATACACCCAGCCGCACTCCATATGGACCACAACCACCACCGGTCCTAACCAGCTAGCACAGCGCTCAGCCACCAGGTACAAAGGAACAGGCCAGCACGCGGTGCCCCCAGACCTCGGCCCTCCCCACGTCCTGGGCCCCCGGACCGCGCTGGCTCAGGCCAGGCCCAGCTCACGGGCCAACGCCGGCGCCCCTCGCTGGGCGACACCCCGGGCTGGACGGCCAGGCTCCTCGGCTGCTGGGGGCCACGGAGCCCCGCGCGGAGGCCTTCTTGGCCTCTTCTAACCTGCCCCCTTCTTCACTCCCTACTGCTTGACCAAAGCTGCGCGTTGTCGGAAAAAGGCAGATGGAGAGGGCAGGGCAGGGGGTACACACAAACTCAAAGAATGTCTCCGTTCAGCAAACAAACAGAACTAGAGGACGCACGTCTCTGGTCTCAGGTATTCTTCCCGATTTCTGAAGGCCAGTTTCTGTTAGAACAATAATCGAATGTTGCAAAGTACTGCTGATTCATTTATGGCACGGAGCTCACACTCTACCCCGAAACTATTTGTCTGTTAATCAGAGGTGGTAAACTGCAGCTTCTGGAGAAAGACAAAGGAAACTGCGGGTATCCCCGTGGAAGCTGGCTGCCTCGGGTCCCCCGGCCTTGGAAGCCGGAGCATCATCAGAGGGTGGGCTACACCCCACGAGTCCAGAGGACCCGTCTGCTGTTGCGTTTTAACAGATTCTACCGAGCTTGACTGGTTTTTTAAGAGGATGTTACTAAGAAGGCCACCACCCTAACAGCCTAGTGCAGGTCTTACTGAGCCGCCAGGCCCTGGCTGTGGCTGCCACACAGTAAAACCTGAGCTCCACACTCACGCACCCGACACTCCTGTGTGACTGCTGTGCTGGGGGCCGAGGCCAGCCCTGAAGCCACGCACAGGGGGCTCGGTCTCCGGGTGGCGGGAGCACAGCGACGGGCAAACCGTTAGACGGCGGCGCCCTGCCAGCACTGTCGGGGGCTGCAGCCTGGCTGACCCTCCGGCGAGCGCTGGGTGGCCAGCGCAGCGCTCTGGGGGGCTGCCCCCGGCCGGGGAGACACTGGCAGCAGACGGCGCTGTGCGAGGCCCCCGAGGCCCCGTGCGTCTGCGCACCCAGGGGAGTCCTGGGGAGGAAGCCTGCCCACCAGGTGGGCAGCGCCCAGGTCAGCAGTGAGGTGGGCTGAACCGGGGAAGGAAGCGGGAGGTGCCAGGCTGCAAGAGGCAGAGACGGAGAAAGGTGGGGAGACCCTGGGACCAGTGTACTTGGAGGCCGGAAAGGTCAGGCCGGCGTGTCTGCAGCAGCCAGAGAGGACGCGCCGTGTGGACATGCCCCCAGGTGCCAGAGCCACGTCCCCAGGGTCACAGCCCGACCCGTGCCTGCAGATGGGCGCATCCACGCGAAAGCTCCCGAAAGCCCCCGACTGCCCAGCCTCAAGGGGCAGGTCCCGGGACAACAGGGACAGTCGGCCCTTCCAGGACGTGGGAGCAGGGTGGGAGGGGCACCCCGGCAAAGCCGCTCAGTCCAGAGTAGGAAAAGAAGGAAAGAAAACAGGAGAATGAGCTTCTACTACAACAAGGCTGCCTTGCACCAAAGCCCAGGTCCAGGGGCTGCAAGGCTCCTTCCCCCCAACAGGGGAAGGCTTTCCCCCTCCCCCCAAGCTTCTGCCTGTTCAGCTCACAGCGCTGCCTGTCCCAATGCTGGGGGCGGCAGTGTGAACACACGTGTGGATGATTTGCCACAAGGCAGATCCTTGCATTTTTAAATGTCGCTCAAGGGCTAGAATGTTCTTCCTGATCTTGAGGCAGAATCTGCCTCCTTGACTCAGCCCAGCTCCGGGTTTGCCCTCCACAGAGACTGACCTCTAACCCTCCATACAGGGTGGTCTCGGGCTTTGGGCCCCTCTCCTCCAGAGAAGGTGAAGACACACTTCACGTTGACAAAGACTGCAAACACAGCATTGTCCAAGCTCCTTAAAATAAAGCCACGAAACTAACTATATGGCAAGAACAGACACAGTGAAAATATAAAGTGTGAAATGAGTCCAACAGGTAAGTAAGCCCAATGATCTCACCAACAAGGTTAACTGAACACAAAATATCTAGTGTTGACCTATTAGTCACCCACACTAGACGGGATGACTAGGTGGGAACCATCCCAGCCTGTGAAAAGGCCGCTCCCCAAAGCTGGCTCCTGAGTCAGGGCAGGACGCGTTTCCCACGGCAGCTGTGTGCTCCTGGAGCGCCCGGCCCCGGAGCCGGAATCTCCTGCTCGGCACGAACGTGAGACGTCTCTGCGTGGAGACACGTTCCAGGCTCCCACCTAGATCCTCTCACCAGCTGCCGACCACACAGGGGAAGGCGACCCCAGGAAGCAGGTATCGGGAAGTGAAGGGTCCCAGGTGGGGCTGGGACACTCAGGTGAGAGGGGGAGACCCCAGAGCCTGACCCCCGCCTCTTAACTCGGTGTCTGTGGGGCCCTCTTTCTGCCCAGCTGCTTTTACTTGTAAAGATGGCAGAACATATTTAATAATACATACCTCCTAGGACGAACATGTAAAATAAATGAGATCACTTCTTCTCCTTATTTATGATCAGAAAAGAAACTAAAGGTGGGAAATAATAGAAGTGGGGAAAAACTCATCAGAACACATATACTTGACTGTCACCCGCAGCCCCTGCACCTGAAGGCATGCTCATGAAACAGCGGCCTTGCCCAGCCCTGTTCTCCACAGAGGGGCTCACGGAGCAGGGGCCGTCCCGAGCGGCACCGGGCCCGGGGTAGGGGGAGAATGACGGTGGGGAGGGGAGCCCCCCAGGGCAGGGGCCACTGCCACCAGCCGGGACCCCACTTCCTTACGGAGGACACGCGGCAAGCTTTCCAGAAACTGTAAAATGCAGTATTAATGAAACGCTGTGGGGTTCCTGTGTCTACTGCTGACAGAAGAAAATTTAACAGATGAATACAGCTTAACATCTATGATTAAACTGAACATATTAAATAAACTTCTCAAACAAATAAATTTTTGCAGAAACAAATGCCTTCTACCAGAAAAGCTAAATGAGCACACAGGAGAAAGGCTAACGTGAACAGAACACTGTAAAACCGCTCACTGCTGCCCTGGGTTTGGTTACATCCTATTTCCTTTCATTAAGGACGTTTTTCCCACTCTTAGCTTAAGGTGATTAAATGACAAGATTATCAGTGTACATAAGGCAGGTTAACATAATTCCTTTTGCTAGAAAAATAAATCTGCGAACACAACCTTTAGGACCCATCTGGTCTCAGTGTCGGGTGTCAGCGCGTTTCTCGTACTTCCCACGCTGGACATGGACGGACCCCGACGGGCAGAGGGTGACTGGTGGCACTTCCTGGTGGCTCTGTGCCCACCCGCCTTCCACCCACCAGCCACCCTTTCTAAGGCCCGGGACTGAAGTCAGCAGTTGTTGGGCAATAGAAACCCAGAAAACCTGGTTTCTCTTCAGCTCACAATAAAGAGGGTAACCCTGACCCCAGCTCTGGCACTTCTTGGCCCCCAAAGTTAACATATAGATGAAAATAAAATGCTGATACTTTTTACATTTTAACAAACTGTAAGATTCAACTGTCATTAGACAGAATAGAGTCGTTAAAAACACATAAAAAGAAACAAACCTGTGAGCACAAGGACTTTTATGAGTGTTATAAGGAACAAGGAACTTTCGGGAGAAACCCTCCAAGTCAGTCTGGAGAGCTTTTTAAAACTCACTGAGCCAAAGGGATAAGGGTTACATCAGAGGAATGACTTAATGAAACAGGAAGTCTCTGGCCACCTCCTTTCAGGTCAGTCCTAGTAAAAGAATCCCCTGAACGGAATCACTTAAAGGCAGAAAGAAAGCTTTTTTCTCTTTGTCCCACAGGTTCCAATCATCTACTAACTTTTCCTAAGAAACGGAAATTCAGCCACTGAGCGTCTCGCCGAACCCCCAGAACCGCCCCAGTCCGGCGAGCGCTCTGAAGCCTGGCTCGCTGGTCTAACAAGCTGCTCCACCGCGCGGGCGGCAGGTCTTTACTTGCCCCCACGGGACGCGCGGGGACGAGCCCAGACGCTGTCACGACAGCGCGTCCTCGACAGACAGCTTCCCAAACACGGTGGTGGGCCCGGCGGTGACGGCCCCCCAACAGGCCCCGGTGAACCACCCCCACCCCCCAGAGGTGGAAACGCCGAGACGACAACGTCAGAGTGAGTCAACAGCAAATACACCCCACATTTGAAACTTCGTCAAAAATGATAAAAAATAGACATTAGAAATTGTGACTTACCCCCATCGGACACAGTTGCGGACTGAAAGAAAAGAGAGAGAGACATGAGTTAATTGGGCCTCATGACCGGTCAAAAGGCAGCACGTCCGCGTGAGGAGTGCAGCCAGCCTCTGGCCGAGCCCACTCTGGGAGCAGGTGCCCGGGCACAGCCGCCTCCCGAGGAGTGGCCCTCTGCTTCCTGGGTGAGCCCCGCCCCGCCCCCAGGCCAGGACGCTGCCGAGCGACCGTCCCCTTCCTCCCTGGAGAACAGATCCTGGCACGTCTGACACCGCAGGCTTCGTAACCGCCTCGGAGCAGCCTTAGAAGTCGGGCTCACCAGCCCGGGCTTGAGTCTGCCAGGCACACCCGAGCCCAGGAGGCAGGTCTGCCCTCCGTCCATCCAGAGTGACGCGTGACCCGGGGCACATGGCAGTCCTGCTCCGCGCTCTCACCCCAGGCCCACCCAGGGGTAGATCCGCCTCGGTGGTGATGGCAGAGGAGGACTGGCCTGCAGCCAGCCCGGACCTCTGACCCAGCCACCCTGGGCAGGCAGGTGGGGACAAGCCAGGCCTGGAGGGAGGAGGCGGCGGAGAGAGGTCTTGGGACAACAGGAGGGTCCCGAGAGCTCCAAACAATTGAGCAATTCTCTGATGGGGACGGCTGAGCAAGTCCTCCTGAGAACGCAGTTCTGAGGCTGTGACCTAGGGAAGGTGCCTGGGATCGTGGAAGGAGGGCCTCCAGAGAAGCCAGGAGAGGGGAAGGAACCTGTGGAGGCAGCACAGATACCAGGGAGCTGCCCCGCGGGAAGGGAGTGGGTGCAGCACCTCTGTGACAAGTCCTGGTCACAGCCCAGGCACAGCCTGGCAGGCCAGAGGCAAGCAGGGCCCCACGGCAGCCACACGGGGCCTGCACGCCTTGGGGCAGGCAGCACCCCTGGCCTCTCAGCCCGCAGTCATGCCCCGAGAAGAAGCCCGCTGCAGAAGCCCCGGGCCTCGCACGCCCTCCTCTCTGCAGAGCGAGGGGAGACCAGAGCAGGGCGTGGAGAGTGACGGGGGGCCTCTTCCCAGGTCCGGGGCCTCCCTAGTCAGCGGGGGTCACGTCTCAAGACCCCCAAGGCCAAGAGCAAACAGGTGGGGAGAAGGTGCCAGACCACTGCTTCCAGGGACAGCCCCCCACCCGGGGGTGAAAACAGGTGTTCGTGGCCCAATTGTGGAAACGGTGGTCCCTGTCGACTGCACACCCACACACTGTGCGGCCCCCCCTGACCCTGGTGCCAGCGCCCCCCACCTGGAGGGCGGAGCCCGCACCTCCTGGGGCTCACCCCTGCCCAGCCCGGTGAGCCGCCCTCCTCCCCCGGGGGCCGGCCTCCAGGGTCCTGCCCTAGGCTCGGGTTCGTCACGGCTTCACACCATCTTGAGTCCTGGGTCACAAACACTGCACAGGCTACAGGGCAGCCAGCAGCCCCGCACAGCAGGGTCTGTTCTCGGTGGAGAAGCGGGGGCCCTCCCCAGGGTGGACGAGGGCTCCCGGACACTGTCCTCCTGCCACGCTCACCACAAGTCACCTGCGAGCCTGGGAAGATTCAGTAATATCAAAGGCAACTCACTCCCTGAGACTGCGAGAGGAAACTCTGCAAGGCCATACACAAAAGTAGAAACACCATCAATAATAACTTCTGAAAAGCAAGTCAGAAAATGTAAAATCCACCAACGTGAAGGACGTGGTTCACTCCATGTATGGTCACAGCTAAAGCCGAAACTCAGGCTTTAGCAGACTGGACAAAATGCAGTAATGAATCTCTACACACATCCCCCAAATGCACGAAGATCCCGGAGAGAAGAGTGTCTCTGAAGCTGAGAAGGTGGCCGGTGAGCACAGGCTGCCCATGGGGAGGCTGGGCCGGCTGGGCAGAGGGGACAGGGCCAGCAGGGCAGACCTGCGGCTGCAGAGGCTCTGGAAGGGGGCCCTCTGGTACAGGGTGAGCAGATCCAGGTAAAGGTCCCCAAGCGTGCTTTACAGCAGCTGTCGATTTACAGAAACACTGTGGAGCGAGCATAGAAACTCGCCTGCTTTCTAACACAACACTGCTCTAAAGGAAGCAAGGGCCCCCTGCAGGAGGAGCGGTGAGGGAACGGAGGCCCTCAGGGCTGAGGGGTGCGTGTCCCCTCACTTGGACGCTCCCGGAGTGAAGAGCCCCAGCTCCACAGCCACAAACACAAACCGTCTGGGAAGAAGTGGCCAGGCAAGGCCCACAGAAGTTCCAAGAGCATGAGCCCACCTAGAAATGAGCTCAAAACTCCCCTAAGCCTAAGGGAAAACCCCCTGAGAAAGAACAAGCAGAAACAGCAATGAACAGAATCTCAGATACTGCAAAGGTCAATGCAGATGTCAAATGACTACGAAATTGTGAAGACACAAAGGTTTCAAAAAAAAAGAGAGAAGCAGGGTGGTAGATTTAAAAATAATCCTACGGGATGATTGACGATGAAATCCACAATTGTTGGAACTGCAGAGGTACTCCGTAGAGTGGTTACCAGAGATCGGAGATGGAAGAGAAAACCTGGGAACTCCAGACAGACCTGAGAGAAGCGCCCTGACAGCAGCGGCGGGTGGCCGGGCGAGGCGCTCCTGCGCACGCGCGCCCAGCACCTCGGGCCAGCCCCAGCCCGCCCGGACTCCTCCAGGACGCCCACCGGGACAGGCTTCCTGGTGCAAGTCTCAGTTGTTCAGCATTTTCCAGAGGGGCTCAGAGTCTGTAAGCCACAGCCTCAGATGACGAACTTCCTGCCCTGTCTGAACTTTGGGCAACTGTGCCGAGAGGACTTCCCAAGCTCTCGGCGCCTGAGGAGTCACAGCTGGTGGCCCTTGTGTGTGTGTGTGTGAGATGTGTGTGTGTGGTGTGTGTGGTGTGTGTGTGTGTGGTGTGTATGGTGTGTGTGTGTGAGATGTGTGTGTGTGGTGTGTGTGGTGTGTGTGTGTGTGGTGTGTGTGTGTGGTGTGTGTGGTGTGTGTGTGTGTGGTGTGTATGGTGTGTGTGTGTGTGATGTGTATGTGGCGTGTGTGGTGTGTGTGTGTGTGGCGTGTGTGGTGTGTGTGTGGTGTGTGTGGTGTGTGTGTGTGGTGTGTGTGGTGTGTGTGTGTGGTGTGTGTGGTGTGTGTGTGTGTGGTGTGTGTGGTGTGTGTGTGTGTGGTGTGTATGGTGTGTGTGTGTGTGATGTGTATGTGGCGTGTGTGGTGTGTGTGTGTGTGGTGTGTGTGGTGTGTGTGTGTGGTGTGTGTGGTGTGTGTGTGTGGTGTGTGTGTGATGTGTCTGTGTGTGTGTGTTGTGTGTGTGTTGTGTTGGTATGTGTGTGTGCGTGTGTTGTGTGTGTGTGTTGTGTTGGTGTGTGGTGTGTGTGTGTGTGTGTCTGTGCACTCAGGGTCCCCCTGCAGCAGCTGGCATCCCTGCCCACACTGGCCTCTGCCAAGGGCCCCTGAGGAGAGGCAGGCTCCCAGGGTGGCTCCTGACAGGACGCACTGGAGACCGGCCGGGAAGCAGCCGCACGGCCCTTCCTCACCGTCTCCCACGTCTGCTCACGACTTGTTAACCTGGCAACTGTTTCCGGCCCAGCCCGAGGTGAACCCGGACGTGAAACCAGGGAGAGCGCCCTGTGTCATCCCCTGGACGGAAAGCCTCGGCCTCCTCCAGGTTTCACACTCCTGGAGAAGCAGGTGCTGACTCCCTCCAGACCACCTGCCATCTAGCATCTGCTCCGTCCACCAGTACACACCTGGAAGGGCGGCCGGGACACCTCTGAAGTGGCATCTGACGCCCGGAAGGGGCCCCTGGGTCCCTCGTCGGCGCCTGACCCCTGGCCCTCTCGAGAAGGACGCAGAAGCAGGCTACGGGGCATGCAGGGGGCTTCACTGTAACCGGAGACGAGGCTGGACGGGGTGGCACAGGGCGCACAGGTGACAGGCGCTGTCGCGGGGGCAGGCGGCCAGCGCCCCACGTAGGAACGGACGAGGGGGTGCAGGCCCGCAACTTGCTGCAACAGCTGGGGGAACGCGGCCAACCCCCAAGTCGTTTCTATTGGCCTTGGGACTGACATGCCCAGTTCTGACCAAATCACCCTTTTCAAGCCTTGCTTGCAACACTTCAGCACTTCTGAAGTGAGGCACCCCCAAGTTTCTTGGCATTCTTAAACACTTTCACAAGTTAAAACTCCACACGCCTAACTGTCCTGATAGCCAGCATAGTCTGTATTAATGATGAGTTTTCATTAGCCTGTCCGCCTTGCGTTCTTCCCACATTCCCATGTTGGCATGCTATTCTTATAACAACGGCAGCCACAAAAAAAAAGAAGAAAAAGCCGCTAGCTAAAAGGTTCGAGAAAGTGAGCATTTCTCTGTGCTTAAGATTTAAACACAAACCATAACTAAACAGCCCTAAAAAGGTCTGCGGCTCCCTAAGCCTGGAGTTTACACTAATGTAAAAACATTTGCTTTTAAAAACTTTAAAGTATTTTAGATAAGTAATTTAAGTTCAAACAATTTCTATTTCTTAGGTCAGCCTGACAGTTCAGTGCTGACTGATTGGGATTTATTCCCAGCAGGAAATTCATCTGGACCACACACACGTGTGGATATTTTATTCTGAATTAACATTTTGAAAGTTTTAAATTATTTACATGAAGAACGCTGATTCTGATTTATCAAGGCTGATTCTGTCAGTAACACTGGGACCATTGCAGTTATTACAATATATAATTTCATAACTACTTAGTATATAGGAATACACAGTTGTATACATTTTCAATTTTGAGCCAATGAAAAAATTTCCTACCTTGGGCATAAGAAATATTAAACAACCATCTCTGACTCCTAAATAAGAGACAAAGGCCTGCAACTTACCCATTGGTACCAAACATTTTGAGAAAAAGAAAAGAAGTTCAAATAATCCCAATGAAAAAAAAACCTTAAGAATTCAACAATCCAATCTGCATCTAATATATATTCATTTCGCCTTTGAAAGTCTTGCTCATCTAAGTTTTAAGGCGACTCCCTGCTGGACAGAGCACAGAAGAGAGCAGGGCATGGTGTGGGGGGGCAGGGAAGACCCCCAGGGGTGGGACAGAGGGCCACTGAACCGGGGGGGCCCCTCTGCGCCTCGAGCGCAGGGGTCTTCACACTCAGCTTCAACACTTGAAGGAGCTGTGAAATCAATCCAGTGGGTTGTAAGCAGCATTTATGAGAAAAATGGGATAAGATGGACTAGACCAACATGACAGGCTCACGCGCAGGCCAAGAGGAGGCACTTAGTTCACCCTGACTCTACCACAGAGGGTGCCCGTGACCCAGAGGCCGGGGCGGCAACACAGCCACGGTGCCACGGGTGTGTTCAGCGCTGCCCAGCGACAGACGGAGCGGCTGGACACAGGGCGGCGCGGGGATGGGCAGGGAGGCCCGCGGCCAAAAAAGGCAGCGCCCAGCTCAGAACGGCTCTGAGCCTCCCCTCTGCATGTGTGTGTGTGTGTGTGTGTGTGTGTCCCAAAGAGCTCCTCAAGCCCCAATAAAATCAAGAGAAACTGAAAACCCACAATCACAGCATTTTCCTAAGAATTTAACAGCTAGTATTTCTGCCCTGCCCTTGGAAAAGCCCCAGATCACTCATTACAAAACCTTTAAAAGTCCAGCGTCACACAGACGAGGTGGCACGTGGGCGCCACGTGAACACTGCGGGCTGGGGGCAGCATCCGACTTTACATGAGGACCCTCTGGCCTTCCTGCCACATCAAGACAGAGACCTTCCCCACCGGCCGGCCCACCTGCAGGAAGACCTGCGCCCCACTGCATGGCCAGGGCAGGCGTCACAGAGGGCGCGTCCCTACAGACAGCTGGACACCCACAGCGCGGGTCAGCACATACACGCACTGCACAGCCTTGGACAGACCCGCTCGTCAGAAGCACCTTCTACATCAGCAGCCACTGACTGCCGCCAGAGCCCAGGGCCCCTGGCAGCTGAACTTGAAGCCCAGCTTCACAACACGCTTTCTCATGAAGGTGAGACCCAGCCATGGGGTGGGGGTGGGGGTGGGGTGGGGTGGGGCTGGCCCTGGGTCGGGGGCGCCAGAAGTGGGGGGATTGCTGGGACAGCTTCCACTTGCTCAGCCAAGCTCAGGCTCCTCCAGACATGGGGTGCCCACTGCCTTAAACCTGCCACTCGGGCGCTCCTGCCAGGGCTGGAAACCAACCCAGCAAGTTAAGGCCCAGCCATCCGGGGTAGGGCAGGGGGGGCGCGGGTGCCCCAAAGCACATGACACAGAATTAGGGTCCCCAGGGCCCCAGGCAGGCAAGGAGCGTGAAGTCAGATGGACTCAAGAGGGTTTCGGAGGGCCGAGCCCAGGGGCCTGCTGACCTCCGGGCTCCAGGGTCGAGCCTGAGGCAGGAGCAGGCACATACTGCGGGGGGCACGTGCTCGTCTCTGGGTCTGCAGACGCAGGTAGGAAGGGCGGCCCCTGGGTGGCAGCTGGGACGCGACGCCAGAGGAGGTGAGCCCAGCCTCCACATCTGCCCGACGAGAACTGCTGTGGGCTGGAGGGGAGAAAGGAGCCGCCTGTGGGCACGCGAGGAGACCAGAGGCACGACAGTGTGGTCTCGAGAGTGGCGCAGGGAAAGCCCAGCTCAGGGTGACCGCCTCCGAGAGAGAAAGGGGAAGACGTGGAGAATGGGGAAGACAACAGCTTCCCTCAGCCTTCCTCTCACGGGGACCAGAGCCTTAAAAGGTAATAAAGGCGTCTGTGCAGCCCACAGACCAAGGGGCAAAGTGGCCGGTCCAGACGGACGGACGTCCCCGCTCCGGGCAGCTCTGGGGTGAAGAGGCCTGGGGCGGGCGGGCCCAAGCCGCTGGGGTGTCCCACTCGAGGGCCTGCCCACTGGAGCAGCCCCCTGACCCGCAGCCCCAGCTCTCTGCCCAGCGCTGCCCGGAAAGGCCCCGGGCCACCCGGAAGAGACGCCGGTGCTGTTCCTCACGGTACAGCCTTCTCAGTCCACGTGCCACCCAGAGCCCAGCACACAGAAGTAAAGCTGGCCGAGGAGAGGGCCACACACTCATCACGTCCGACCCTTGCAGAGACCGCCTGAGTGACAAGCCCGCCACTGCACGACGTGGCGTGACTGTCTTCACGCCCAGGACCCCCAGGACCGACTGACCTTCCGGCCCGGCCACCCGAGCAGGCGCCCCAGGGGCTCAAACGTCTCCGCCTGGTGGGCACGGAGGACGCTGACTGCGGGTCTGGCCGAGTGAGAGCACAGCGGTATCAGGTCACAGAGGGCAGTGCCCAGGCGGTGCCCTGAGGCCCAGACCTTGAGAGGGGGGCCTGCGCCCGCACCCCAGTGGGCAGTCTGAAACCCGAGAGCAGCGGCGGTGGCCGGACCCTGGAACTCGCCAGCCCTGCACAGCACAGGCTCAGGCCCCAGACCGCTCAGGCCGGGCGAGCTCTGTGCCCGCCTCCTGGACGGCAGCCCAGCCACAGCACGGACAGCCACGGCCCCACTCCAGCAAGCTGATCAGACACGGCAGGGGGCTCCAAGGGGTCCACGGAGAAAGCCCACCTAAGCTCTCTTTCTTCCTGCAACAAATCCTGACCCGAGGCTGGACCAGCACGTCCCCCGCCCCCCGTGCGGTGGTTGAAGTACGGTGGATCGCTTGGGACCGGCAAATAGGCGGGTCCTAGAGTCCAAAGTCCGCTCCGCTGCACCTCGTGCCTACAAGACGGGGACACGGATGGGCCGACGGCAGTGAGAGCCTCGGGTCACACCCAGCCTCCTTCTGGGTCACACCCCAGGAGCATCTCAAGTGGTCCTGGGAGATGCCTCCTCTCAAGGCCCACGGGTCCTCCTCTCCAAGGTGAAAGATGCTTCCGAGTCACAGTTCTTCAGTCACGGCTTTCCTTGGGCCCATCCACTGAGGACAGGGCCCCAGAGCGCCCGAGACACCCCCACTCTGATGACGGACAATCTGAGGCTCAGAGCCGCCAAGGGCAGGGGCCCCTCCCACGTGGCCACCCCAGACCAGTGCCCTTCACCTCAAGACTTCTCTCTCGAGGACTGAGCTGGAGGCCACAGCACTTTCTGCCCTATGCCCCCTGCCCCTGGCCCGCGGGCAGAGCCAGCCAGCGCCTCAGGACTGCCCACCACCCCACCACCTTCCTGCAATTTTCTGTTGCTTAAAACAGGACCACACCAACCAGACTCGTTCACACCCTCGGCGAACAACTTATTCGCTGGGTTGAGCATTTGCAAAATTTCAAAATGAATCCAAATCATTATGCAGGCAAATAAAAGGCAGGTTTCTAGTGATTTTTTTTTCACTCAAAATAAAAAAACAACCTTTTCTAAAACTTGCCTCTGTATACTATGGGAACGGAAATGCAGCCTACATGTAATACAAATTAGTACTGGTTAACCGGTACGTGTGTACGGGACCCAGTATTTCCGAAGTTCACGTTCCAGAGAGACACGAGTGGACAAACAGGAGCCCAGTCCTGCTCCTGCAGGGACGGCCAGAGGCAGCACGCAGCAGGCACGCCCGTAAACATCAAAGCGGCTCCCCACCCTCTCGAGGGAGCTTTATTAGCACAGGGAGTTCTCAAAATACACACGAAGTGTGTTTTTAAAATCCATTAACACCTGCCCTTCCTTCATAGGCACAACTCTCGACCTGCCCGGCAGACCTATTTCTGTTTCCTATTTGAAAAGCCGATGCAGTCATGTTCCTAAACCCAGCATCCCAACCAGTCACCTCTAAGTGAGCAGCTTCTCCTCTCCTCTCTACAGAATGCTCTAATTAGATGTCCGGAGATCATGCTAGGATGAAACAGCTCCCAGGAAAGGATGAATTTAAACCAGTCCCCGGTAACGAGGGACGATCTTCTGTAAATAATAGCAATGTGGTTTTGCCTTTACTTCAACACAACGCAGCCAGATTCCTACTCTCAAAGCTTTTCAAAACGTTTTACAGTAAGTTCACGTTTATAAGCTCAGATACTAATCAATCAGGAATAGGCTTGCCAGTAGTTTCCTGCGCATGTATATGAAGCACAACCAGCTCGGTCCATTTTAAAATACTACATACACAACCAAGTCACTTGGCTGTACACCTGAAACTAACAGATTGCAAATCAATTTTTTAGAAAAAGAAAACTATACTTCAACTGTTAAAAAAGAAAAAATGTTATAAAACAGCAATTTAAAAAGTAAAAGATGATTGTAATACAGATATGTCGTCGAAATCTAAATTCACTCATCTTGCACATCTGTTGCAGTCTCTATGGTGAGGACGAGGCTCTGCTGCTGCTCCCCGTGCGGCTGACTCGGGATGCGGGCAGTGTCTCCCCGAGGGGTTGAGGGGACTTGGCGTGAGGGACTCCCAACCCAGCCTCACTCGGGGTGTGGGTCTGTGGTCCCAGGGCCGGGCTTTTATTATCTCCATGGGACACACTTCAAGCTCCAAGATGCAAACACAAGAAAAACATTTTCAAAGTTTACACTTAAAAGCCACCATTCACTAACAGGCTGAAAATAAAGCTGTACCCGAGACGCCAGGCTTCCTCAACAATTCTGTAAGCGACAAAAACATCTGGAGTGGCCTACCTGCTGGCTGTTTAAAACGTGGGTCTCCTCCAGCAACCCTTTCTCCGAATTCATCCTAAGACTGGAGGACTTCCTACCCACTCCAGGCACGCAGCTCTGAAACACAGCACTCAGCCTCGCCGCACGCCTGTGCACGTCAGAAAGTTTAAAGGCATTTCAGATGAAGTTCCATCCGCTCCCTCCGTCACCCTGGCAACAGGACACTGCAGGAAGCTGTGGTCTGCCGGGATTCAGGCTCTATCTCAATTGTCTCCACAAAGAAAAAAAAAGCCGTTCACATAAATCATGCCGTGAGATCATTTTTAAAGTATTTCCTCTCCCAAATCAGAAGAATAAAACTTCAGCTGATAGGGGCAGTTTCTCAGTCAGCACAGCAGCTGCAGAGAATTTGTTTTCTAGCCGCGTGGTGCAGGGCGCAGCCTTAATTACAGCCGCCGACGGGTCTATTATGAGCTCCACGTGCACACGAGCGTGGGCCCAGCCCAGAACGGAGGGCTCCTGAGACCTGGCCCCAGCAGGGCCTCTGCTCCACCTTCAGCTCGGTCTGGTCCCACCACCCGGCATGGCCTCAAAGTGAGAGAGCCGTGGCAGGTCCTGTTTTAACTTAAAAGGGAAGCAGGAAGAGAAAGAGCCCTGTGTCCAGAAGCAAGGGAGCCCTGCAGGGCACCTGCTCAGCTCTGAATGTGCGGGCGCCCAGGGCCTCATCCGAGGGGCTCCTGGGGGCACCCTGCCCAGGGCTGCGGGCAAGAGGGCCGGCCTGGGGCTCCACCTTGTTCGGCTTTGGGGGAGAAAGGCGCAGGCAGCCAGCGGGAATGTCTGGTGCACAGACTCCACGACGCCGGCCGTGTTTACTGCAGAAGCGCAGGGCGCGGCCAGGACGGCAGCTCGCAGACAACAGGCGGCTCCGGCCCGGCCTCGGACCCGTTCTCACACGATAAACACACGGAAGCAGGAGTGGGGAACGAGCCGAGGCCGCCACCTCCACCTCAGGGAGCACGGGAGGGCAGCCAGGAGCAGGGAGGACACTGGGGGCCGTGAGGGCCAGCGAGGAGAGGGAGGGAGCAGGCACCTGGGGGGCAGGGAGGGCACGGCTGCCCCGCCCAGGAAGGGGGCCCCGGGACACAAGGGCCTCAGGCACCTGCCGGACTGGAGGGGCCTCAGAGCCTTTTCCTGGGCAGGGCCCCGTCTCTAAGGAAAGGGGGTGCCCTCCAGCGCGTGGAGGTCCCCTTCACGCCCATGGTGGCAGGACTGAGACACAAGTGGGACGCGGCAATCTCCTTTGCACTCCCCGGCCTCCCCTTCCAGCATGCACACACACACAGGCACACGTGCAGAGGAAACCCAACTGGGGGGTGACCCTGCGGTTTTCGTGGGGATCAGCCGAGCCCCTGACTCTGTGACCCTGACCATCCTCCTCGCTGACTTCCGAGGGCTGTGCACTCATTCATAGGATTTGGGGGCAGGCGGTGACCCCTCGCCAGAGCAGAGGACAGCAGTCTGCAAAGGCCTCCAGACAGAGCCTAGCCACGACCACCAGGGACCAAGAAGGAAAAGAGGTATGGGACAGGCCCGCCCACAGGCACAATCTCCTGGTACGGCGGGAAGCCCTGCGTCCCGGAGCTCAGCCACTCAGGTCCCCTCTTGGTCTGTCTTTTCAGCGTCTTGCACAGACGTCCCTGTGAGCCTGCACAAGCAGCAGGGCGTCACTTCACGCATCTTATTATCACACGCAGCCCGAAAGGCGGCCCAGCCCCGCCAGGTCCATGTGGAGCTGCGCCCTCCGGGTTCCTCTGTCTCTCTGGGGCTCTCTATGTCTCCCCTTTGGCTATCAGTCTGCCCCTCCTCTGCTGTCCACAGGGCGAAGAGAGAAAGAGAAGAGGTGAGAATCGGGCCACAACGCCCCTCTGCCAGGTGGCACCCTGGGTGGCAGAGCCTGGCGGGCCCCCTGGAGCGAGGGACCAGACATTCTGAGCACCCACCACACCCCCCACCGGCTCCTGGTGGTGTCGACCTATCGCCAGATGGGGTGGGCTCAGAGACGGACGGGGCGAGAAGTCCAGCACGGCCCCAAGAAGCCTGGCACATGCCAGTGGCATGGAGCTGTCCGGCTTGGCCGAGGGGACAAGGGTGGACAAGCTCAGAGAGGGCCCTGGCTCCCACCCCTCCGAAAGGAGGCGGGCCCCTAACCCGAACCAGGAGAAGGAGGCCAGCGAAGGTCAGACTACCCACCCTCGGGGATGCCCAACACTTCCCGAGGAAGAGGCGGGGCATCCACAGTGACCATGGTGACCATCAGGGGAGGTGCCCGGGAAACCAGCCTCGCCTGCCCCCAGCTCCTCCCCGCTGGCCTCCTGCAGCTGCCTGGTGTCAGCTGTGACCCCCGGGTGGGACTCTCGAGTCTGAGGTGAGACATCTGACCATTCGCCGTCCACTGGCCCAAGCCCCCCATTCCCTAAGCCCTCCCCTCACCCAGACCACCGCATGGCCCCAAAGGTAATCCTAAGGGCCCCTTCCTGCCCCAACGTCCCTCCTGTTTACTCTTGGCAAAGCAGCCGAGGGACCCTTTCTAAACCCGACGGCCACCGCTCGCGTCCACCCGTCCGGCCGGGAAGCCAGTCCTCCGGGGCAGGGCTGGCAGCAGTGTCGGGCAGGGCTGTCCACATCCAGCGGGTGTTCCATAAACAGTCCCTGAAGGAGGAGACAAGGCACTGGGGGACCCCAGCATGTGCCCGAAGTCAACAGGATCTCAGCGAGAGGTAAGATTCTTTCCTACGTAACGAATTCAAAGAGTACACTAGCAGGGACGGACCAAAAGAAGCAAAAATCCAAGTTGAATTTCCCTAGAAAGAGCAAAGCAGCAAAAGTAAGAAACAGGTAAAAAGAGCTTGTTTCGAAATGTCTGGGGAGATTTCACCCCAGAACATGTGAACTCTGTAAATTGCCCAGAGTACCCCAGAGGTGAGCCAGGGGCTGGAAGGTTGAACCTCTCTGTCAGTCTCAGATCTGAGGTCCAGCTCGGGGTCCCCTGCCTTTGCTTTGGTGGGTCATCTCCACAGAGCTCACGTGTCCAACACCAGCATTGGAGGGACCACGGAGAGCCACCCTCCTCCCCAAGTGCCCCTACCCTGCTCCCCAGAGGAGAGTCTGGACTCGCTCCCGGGGAGGGAAACGCATGGCCTCAGTGCCCCCTGCTGTCCAGACTGGGCACTGCCAGTCCTGTCACAGCTCCGGGACCCACTCACAGGTGGCCCTTGGCGGAGGGAGCAGGCGCGAAGACTCCTGCCCACGGTCAGCAGAGGCCCACCCGGCTCCACACACAGCACGGCTGGCAGTGGGGGCGAGAGGGTCAGCTCCTGGGAGCTGGGCTCCAGCGCCGCTGCCCCCCCAGGCCTGTGCTGCTCAGCTCGGATTCCCACACCTGGACCCCCCTTCAAGGTCCTGGGCACCTTGAAGATGTCACGCAGAGGCGAGGACCTCCTTCCGAGGCCGGCTGTACACCTGCGGGCAGGGGCGGACCTCTGCTAACCCAGTCTCCTGCCCCACCTCTCAGGTCCCTGTCTCTCAGTGACTGCCTGCCATGGTCAGGACCACAACATACAGAAACTCACCTGTTGCTTCCACACCTCCTGTCTCAGGATCCCCCCAGGGAGGAACCCCCACGCCTCCACCCGCCAGCGCACCTCTCCTCTCCCTGGCCTCCACCCCCCTGCACAGCCCTCTGAGGCTCCCTCCTGGTCCCCTCCTGCACATCCATCTGAGGCGCCCTCCTGCCCCACCCCCCTGCACACCCCTCTGAGGCTCCCTCCCGGTCCCCTCCTGCACATCCATCTGAGGCGCCCTCCTGCCCCCTGCCCTCCTGCACACCCCTCTGAGGCTTGCGGGCTGCACTGCCCACTCAGCACTCACAGGCCCGGAGGACACACGATCGTGCACGTGGCACTCCCGGGAAGCTACCCGTTCAGAACAGAGAACAAGCAGAGCCAGCGTGAAGCCCATAACGCCCCCGCAGGTCACAGGGAAAAGCGTCACCGGTGCCCACTTCTCTCTATGGTTCTGCGCTGGACATGCCACCCCGGGCCACAGCTACGTGGACGGAGCGTGCAGAGAGTTCTGCAGTGCCCGCCTGCCGCGTGACACCTGCCCGTCCATCCCGAGGTGGCTGGGCGTCAGCCCGCCCGCCCCGTGACACCTGCCCGTCCATCCCGAGGTGGCTGGGCGTCAGCCCGCCCGCCCCGTGACACCTGCCCGTCCATCCCGAGGTGGCTGGACGTCAGCCCACCTGCCCCGTGACACCTGCCCGTCCATCCCGAGGTGGCTGGGCGTCAGCCCGGTCATGCTGCAGTGGTCAGGCGGCCTGTGGCGATGCTGCCTCGAGTCACTGCCTGTCTCCTGATCACAGTCTGTCGTCTCAGAAGGGAGGGGCTCGTGTGTCTTCAGGGTCGCTGCGAACAGCGAACACTCACACCCACTAGGCAAGAGTCCGGCTGCTTCACATCCACACCAACACATGCACAGTCCACTGTTCTTTCCGCATCGGACATTCTGCAGCATGGACCTCGTGGACTGCCATTTGCTTCCCTGACAACTTCTGTGGTTGGATCCCCCAGAGCTGGGTCTGCCACTGGGTATCATCTCTCATCAAAGGCCAGTGTGCATCTCTTGCCGGTTTTGCTTTCTTGCTGGGCGTCATGGGGACACAGGGCCTCCGAGAGTCACTGCACTCATGTGCCCCCGGGCACCCTAGGCATGGGGTGCTGGGATGAAGGTAGGTTCTGAGCATTCACTGGGTCAGAGTCCATCCTGGTGTTTACAGTTTGTGTTCAGCTTAGAAAGTCTTTCCCTTCCCAGCAGCACGAAGATGAGCGTCTACTTTATCCTCCACTAACTCTCGCTTTGCCCTTCCCAGGAAGATTTCCAACACAGCTGGATTAACTCTGTCTGCACAGCATGTGGGAGAATCCAGCTTCTTTCTTTCCCTATTTTTCCATGTAGACCTGTCCTCACCTCAGCACCACTGAAAGACCATGCCGTCCCAGCTCTGCACGCAGCCGGCATGTCCGCAGGCACAGCTCTGTCTCTTGCTCTCTCTCCTGCTCCACTGTCTGTCCGTGTACTGACACTTAGTCTTCCCTGGCTCTAAGTGCATAAGTTTTGGAGGCTGATAGAGGACGTCTTCCTAACTCATTCCTCTTCAAGAATGTCTTGGCTACTACACTTGACCGTCTGCATTTTGACAAATTTTTTAGAATTATCTTCTTAAGCTCAACAAAACTACCTGTTGGGATTCTCATTAAAATGATATCCAATCTATACATCATTTTCTAACTGTATCTACAACTGACTTTAAAATTGTTTTAATTGACTGAGGGTTAGGGTCTCCTTTTAGGTTAGGGTCTTCTCTGCTGCACATGGGCTTTCTCTATTTGCAGTGAGCAGGGGCTGCTGTCTGGCTGCGGTGCACAGGCTTCTCGTGTCGCCGAGCACAGGCTCCCGAGTGCACGGGCATCTAGCTGTGGTGCATGGGCTTAGCTGCCCTGTGGCATGGTCCTTCCATATGCCACAGGGATGGCACCCACGTCCCCTGCACTGGCAGATGGATTCTTACCCACTGGACCACCACGCAAGTCCCCACAGAGCTGACTTTTGTATCTTGACCATTTATCCAGCAATCTTCCTAAATCGCTCATTAATTTTCAGAATGAACTCATAGATTGTTTCAGATTTTCCATGTTACAACCTCATCATGCAAGAATGATAACATTGTCATTTTCTTTTGCAAGTTTTTAAACTTCAGTTGTTCTACACTAACCAGGACTTGCAGAAAACATTTAAATTGAAATGGTAGTGACAGATATCTTTCCTCATTCCTGATCCCAAAGGGAAAGCTTAAGTCTGAAGCATATGATGGGTTTTTTTTTTAATACCCTTATCAAATTAAGGAAGTTCCCCTTAATCCCTATTTTAAGGGTTTTTTTTCTTGACCATGAACAGATATTGAATTTTACCAAATGTCTTTCCTGCTTCTGTTAAGATGATACATGATTTTTCTCCTTTACTCTGTTAATGTGGTAAATTACATGACTGATTTGTAAATGTTAAAAACACTGTGTCCTTAGAACAAACATGAGGCTGGACCCAGTGACGTGTGTAGCTGAGGACCCTCACGTGTCTCACCAGTGGGCTGCCCCACAGCTCTCCTTTCCTCTCAGGTGTCCGTCAGGTTTGGGTTCAGGGTTTTGGAGGCCTCACCCAACGAGCTGGGAAGTAATCCCTCTTGAGCGATTCTTTGTTGGTCTGCTGGCCAGCTTCCTGTCTCGTTCCTTTCTGCTTTGGCTTGCGTCATTGTCCAGCTTCTACTGCCTCTGCATCACAGCTGCTTTCCTAAGCTCTTGATATGACTTCCCATTTTTCTTCATTTCTAACATATGCAATGAGAACCTATGAATGTTCCTCTACGTACACTTTTAGCTACATCCCACAGGCTTAGATGTATCTTCCTTATCATTCAAAATATACTCTAATTTCCAAACTGATTCGTTTTTAAACTCTGGACCTCACGATGAGTGTGAGGCACCTTCGCTTTGTTGCTGGTTTCCGCCACACCTGTCTGTGGCCGAGGACAGGCTCCGAGTGAAGAGACGTTCGCGTCTGCTGAGACTTGCTTTACGGCCCAGCGCTCGGTCAGCTTCACTACACGTTCCCGGGTGGAGGACGCCTTTGCTGGGTGCCTCACACACACGGGTCCTGCGGGTCATGCTGGTCAGACCCTCTACTTACTGAGCTCTCCCTGCCCACTGCACCAGTCACTGAGCAGGGAGGGTGAACCTGCTCTGGTTCAGACTCGCGGTTCTGCTCCTCATTCTTTGGGTTTCTGCTGCAGACATGTGGAGACTGTGTAACAGAATGCACGTGAAATTTACACCGGCAGCTCCCTGCGGCCGCCGTGACGACGGCTCCCTGTCCGCCTAAGGGCTGTGCTGCCTGGAGACGGCTTTGCGGTCACTACCGCTCCACTGCCATCGTCTGGTCAGGACCGCGGCATCTCCTCTTCCATCGTCTGGTCAGGACCGCGGCGTCTCCTCTTCCATCGTCTGGTCAGGACCGCGGCGTCTCCTCTTCCATTCTCTCTCTCACGTTTGTCTCCCAAGTGTTAGAGGTGCCCCTCGTAAACAGGCGACCAGATTTCTGATGCCACCTCACAGTCTCTCCTTTCTAGCTGAGCTATGTGACCCCATTAGCGCTGACCCAACAGCAGCATGGCTGGACTGAAACCCCCCCAGAGGCTGCCTGTCTGTCCTTCCTGCCCTCTGCCCTTTGTCTCCCATTTCCTCCTGGCTCACCTTCTTTCAAATTTAATATTTTTCATTATTCCATGTTTTCCTTTTGACAATGTAAAGTGCATTTATTACTTTACTGTCTTATATTACCCTGGAGATTACGTGCATCCTTACCTTATAAAAATCAAATTCTGATCACCCCTCATCCTCTTCCTAGTGGAGTGGGTACCCAGAAATACCTGACCTCCATTCACCCCTCCCAGCGCTCAGCCTGCTGTGCTGTAATTTAATTTCGTGTATTTTCAAACCAAACACAGCTATCCTTGCTTTGCACGGTCACTGCTCGTTTGGACGGACCTGTACTTTCACGGTTTCATCGCTCTGTTCTGAGCAGTCCCTCCTGGGTCGTGCTGCTCACCCTAGCGTTTAGACAGTCCTTGGCTGGCCTCTCCCAGCAGACCCAGCCCAAGACACTGGAGACCTAAGGGCCCGGGAAGTGGACTTGGACCTGGCCTTGTGTGGAGGAGCTGGGCTGGTGGCAGATGACGCAGAGGCCCTGGTGGGGCTTCTAATGTGCCCAGGGTGCTTAGGACCCAGACGCAAGAGGCGAAAGCCAGTGCCCCTGGGAGGAGCCAAACAAGGCTGGGAGGCTGCAAGCAGACGGCCCCAAGGCTGCCCGGCTCTCCCGCGGAAGGGTGTGGGGCAGAGGGAAGGACAGACAGACAGGCTTCCTTAGAAACAGCCTGACCAACATCATTTCTACACTTTGAAGTCTTCAGGCAGAAAGGCGCAAAGACTCAATCCCGTCTGTAACGCACCACTGGGACAAAAGTAAGAGGTTCAGAAGTGGGGGGAGACCGCGAGCTCCGCGCCCCAGGACCTAAATTTAGAACTCTCTCCCTGCACCTGGGTTCTCGTCTGTGAACTGGGGACAGTCAGAGAACAAGGGCGGCCCTCGGTCAGCCCCGAGGACACCGGCCGGCCCCAGGATGTTCATCGCAAAGAGGAGTGAGCGCTGACTACAGGGCCCACACTGCTCCCGCGTGTCCAGAAGCAGACCTTGCACCACCCCAAGCTGCTCCGCTGGCTGCTGGCCCCGGGGCTCAGGCCCCTGCAGAGACCATCCTTCCAGGACGATGCAGAGATGACACCTGGCCAAACCCCCGAAGGGAGAATGCAGGCTCAGTGGGGGCCCCCTTCTCAGGACCCCGGAGCCCCGAGGCCCTGCCCTGGGGCCTGTCTCAGCCTCGGGGCCTCACAGGGCCGCCCCACAGCTGCTCAGCTCCCACCACCCAGTACCAAGCGCCGACCACCTTGTAGCACCCCCGCTGCCCCCAAAGACCTCCAGAATCAGTCCCTCTTCTCATCTGGACAACGAGGTGATGTCCAGGCCCTTTCCAGCTCTAACAGCCAAAGATTCCAGCTTCTGCATCAGAACACAAATTAACTTTCTGTTTTAAACAAAAAGAAACCTCATAGACAATTTATTCCAGATAACTATTATTGAGTTTGTAAGAAATTATCTTGTGGTCTATTTTTAAAACATCACTGAGCTCAAATAGACAGCTGCATGCTCGTATTCATAACATCACTGGCCACATTAGTCAAAGATGGGAGCAACCCCAGGGGCCATCGTCAGAAGGATGGATAAACACAAAGTGTCCGTCCACACAGTGGAACGCTATTCACTTTTTATTTCCTCAAAAAGGAAAAATGTTCTGACACCTGCTACATGGACGGGTGAGCTGTGAAGACGCTAGGCTGAGTGAAATAAACCAGACACAAAAGTCGATTCCTGGAGGCCGAGAGCAGGCAGGGGTGGGTGCCAGGGGCTGGGAGGAAGGGGAACTGAGTGAGTCATGGGCGCATTCAAAATGATGTGAGTGCTTACTGCCTTGAGCTGGACACTTAAAATGGTAAATTCAATGTTCTATTCTACTACAATTAAAATACACACACATGATACACACCCTAAACAAAGGTAGAAAAAAGTCACAAAGATATTTTCAAAATATTTATCTGACAAAGGATGTGTCCCCAAAATGTAAAGAACTACTATGAAATCTATTTTTTAAATAATTAAATAAAATAAAAATTTAAAAACTAGAAGGACATGAATAGGTTACTAATTCAAAACAGGGAAAACTCATATAGCCAAAGAGCCCATGATGGAATGCTCAGCCTCACTCACAGTCAGTGAAATGCAAATTAAAATGAGCTGGCATTTTATTGACACAGAAAGACTTCAGTTCGACAGTCCCAAGCGTCTGTGAGCAGGGGGGACACGTCCCGCTGGTGAGCAGACCCTGGATGGGCTCGGCCACACCCGTCACAGCCACCTGATGCCCTGAACAGGTGTGCACATGGACCCCTGCCGCCCACCGTCCACTGACGACCTGTGCAGAGAAGACTGTCCCGACCGTGCATGGAGTGCCAGGCAGCAGCAGAGTGGAATGAAAACTGTTCATAATGGAATGTCGCGTAACAAGTAAAATAAACTAAGACCACAAGGCAGAGCTTGAAAACGTGATGCAGTGCTTTAAAACTGGCAGAATAAGATGTGTAGTAGAATCACATTTGTGTAAAATTTTAAAACACACAAAATGAGCCAGTTAAAGGACCACGCTGCCAGGACGGAGGCAAGTAGGGAGGGGTGAGCAGGTGGAGCACGTGGGGCTCGGGGCAGAGGGGCCGCTCCATGCGACACTGTGATGGTGCCCGCACGCCCTCCTCCACCCAGCCAAACCTTCCGGATGCCGGCACCAGGGGCGGCCTCCACGCGAGCCTGAACTGAAGCTCAGAGTCAGGGACCCGAGCAGCCTCCACGCGAGCCTGAACTGAAGCTCAGAGTCAGGGACCCGAGCAGCCTCCACGCGAGCCTGAACTGAAGCTCAGAGTCAGGGACCCGAGCGGCCTCCACGCGAGCCTGAACTGAAGCTCAGAGTCAGGGACCCGAGCAGCCTCCACGCGAGCCTGAACTGAAGCTAAAAGTCACGGACCCAGCACAGCATGCACACGGAACTCTCAGTACTTCCTGCTAAACTTCTCCGTAAACCAAGAACTGCTCGAGAAGTGAAGTCTATTCTTTTTCAGCGTTACAGATCAGAGAGAAGAGCGATACAAGGTGAAACCGTCAGGACCTGTGGCGCAGAACCACATCTTTAAAAGGGGGCATGGAAGGGAGCAGGACCGGGACACACCCTCGTGTGCCCCCAACTCCTGTGTGTGGAAAAGCTTTTGCCTCCTGGCTTTCCCCCAGTCCCAAAGAGCAGATTCAACCGGAGAAGTGAGAAAGCACGAAAATGAAAGAGAATCGTCAAGCAGAACAAAATAGTAACAGTTTAGCCAAAAACAAAGTCAAGGACCTTTAGCTTCTCCTCAGGGCTGCAGATAAAACCCTGGGCCACGTCCTTGAGCTGTTTTGCAGATACTGAAACCCTCGCCAGGAGGAAGAAGTGAACTGCGTGCTGCCCCCCAGCACCTTGACCCCAGGCCAGCTGGAAGCAGAAGGCAGATGGCTGAGATTCCAGTAACATCACCTTGTTACCTCACCACCGACCAACCAGAGAGCTGCCCGTGAGCTGATCAAGTGCCCCGTGAGTCCCTCCCCTGAAGCCCAGCCGGAGTCCGGGCCTTCTGAGCATGAGCTGCTCACTCCCCTCCTCTGGGGCCACAAGAAAGGCTGCGCGGTCCTTCCCCACAACCGGACTCAGTGGATGAGCCTTCCTGTGCATCGCGCAAACGGACACAAGTTTGGCTGAGTAACAGGTCACGACAGGCCCCATAGGGTCCGTGTGTCTAGAACACTGTGCCCGGCATGCTGAGGGCACAGGCGTTATCACGACTCTGCCAAGAGGCAGAGGGGAGGCCGAGGCGGGCTGGGTGGGGAGGGGGCTGGGAGTGCACGCTCGCTCGCCTTGAAGGCCAAGGTTACAGGAGAGGGAAGGGGCAAGGCAAGGGTGGGAGTCAATGGAGATTCAGATGTATCATTTCTGAAAACCTGGAGAATAAAGAAAGAAACACTCAAGTCACCTTACCTCAAGATCATCGAGGGAGCGGGTGATGCTCAGCCTCCGGGACCTCCCGAAGGACCTCCGGCTGGAGGCGCGCGGAGCCGGGGGCATGAGTCCAATGCCCCGCCCGAACTTGGAGCCCTGGAACAAAGACAAAGACCCGTTACCTGCTTGGGAGAAGACGCTGGTTCTGCCCAATGCAGGGCGCCGCCTGGAGAGATGAGAGGAGGGGAGGCCTCCAGGTCAATCTCATGGTGCGTGGTCCCCACAACCAAAAGCACAAAGTGGGAAAGGGTCACCCAGGGGCCCCGAGTGCTCACTGGGCCACCTCCAGCTATGCGTCCAGAGGGCGACCCCAGCCTCAACCCCCCGCCCACGGGCAAGGGAAAAACACAAGCTCATGTCAGGGAAAGCTCGAGCGGGTGGAGGAAGTTGTTAGTAATATAGGCTGGTTTTCGGAAAGTTTGTGCTTTCACATAATTTTATAAGCGTTTTAGGGAATTAAAGAGTCCCGGGACGTTCAGCTGGTGTCTGAAGACCAAACCAGCCCCGTGGATGAAACAACCAACCATCAACACATCTCATCCTTTCTCTGGGAAATCACCAGAATTAATTCACTGCCATTATGCCAGACGTCTCCCCAAATGTGGTTCAGCAAATAAGCCGTCACGTTTTAAAAATAAAAAGCGTCACAGCTGAAAATCTCCGATTTCCTGGGCACGTGAAACCCTAAGTGACCAGCTTTAGGCACAGAAGGAGCTGCAAGTTTCTAAACACGTCAAGACCTCGGGTTCTCCGCTCCGCACCTGAGGAGGGACCCCAGGCATCCTGAGCAAAGACAAAACGCACAGCACTTCCTTGAAGCCTCTGCGCTGAGTTTCTGCATCGCCAGCCTTGCAGACGCACCCGTGCCCTGCTGAACACACCTCCGCCGGGGACAGAGGTCCAAGCAAGGCCGTGCTGCAGACACTGAGTAGTGAAGGTTCAGAAAAGCGACCCGGAGCAGAGAGTGTGAGCTGGAGCGAGAGGAAATCCGGAACAAACGGGAAAGAGAGGAGGGAGGGAGACAGAGGCAGAGAGAGGACGGAGCTGACTCAGGGAGAGGGGACGCAGAGACGACTGGGACTCCTCGGACTCATCGTCACCAGCAGCAAAGGGGTCCCTGGAGCAGTAACGCGTCACCACGCGCTCCTCAGACCCCGTGTCCCAGCAAGAGCCCGGGCGCGGACACGTCCCCGCAAGCGCATCCTCATCTCTGCGCCTCCACCCCAGGCGGGACTGCGCTGCCAGCCTGCCGGCCAAGGTCCCTGGGCAATGCGATGCCCACGGAACTCCCGGGCATGGGCCCCAGGGCAGCGGGGGGCAGGGAAGCAGGCCGTGAGGGTGCAGGGCCAGAGCCAGACCCCCAAGGGTCCGGGACTGTCACCCTGAAAGAGAGCAGCCGCGGAGCCGTGAAGAAGTGAGGCTGCGCGGGGCGGGGCTCGGCCTCTAAGGAGCCAAGTTGCCCAGAAGAGCTCCTTGTCCCCAGACGGGCCTGGGACCCACCACGCTGCCTCCCGGAGGCCCAAGTGTGCTCGGGGGCCTGGTCTCCAAGACCCTGCGCCACCCACCAACAGGGGTGAGCCTGTGCTCCCAACCGCGCTCCTGCTCCAGGGCACAGGCACCCGGGCTGGCCCAGCGGGGCTCTGTGACACTGACAGGCCCTCACGGGCTCCTCTCTTCGTCCCAAAGGCGTCCCCTCCCCTGCCCACCTCCCTCTCCCACCCCCAGCCGCACTCCAGCTCACTGCTGGGCCTTGCCAGCAAGTTACTGACATACTCTTGAGCAATATTTGACTAATATTTTCAAAAAATATGCCCCGAGCTGAGTCTGTGTGTGAGATGTATTGGAATCCAGCGACCCCTTTGCAGACCCATGCCGCCCCCCACCCCCGGGCATCCCCCCCAGTACGGCGCACCCTTTCAAGAACCTCCTTCAGCCCTGTTTTCCATAAGCAAGCCCCCCTGGGGGAGGCGGTCCTGGAACCACAGGCCCCCAGCAGGCCCACCTCCCCAGCGGGGGCTGCAGGGCCTCTGCTCTCCGTGCTCCCTTCGGGAACACATGCAGACCTCTTGGGGGAGGCACGCTGACTGGAACCGCCCACCTGGCCAGGCCCCACGGTAACCATTCGCATGAGCTGTTTTATGACAGGAGCTCCTGGCAAGGAGTACGGAACCGATAAGCCACCACCAATAAGAAGAGCTCGGGAAAGGTCTAAAGGAGACACCGCGTGTCCGTCCACTTCCCAGAATCCCTCTTGCCAGCATCCATCTTGGCTGAGCGATGCGTGCGCCACCAGGAAAGACTCTGAATTAGAATGATTGGCCAAAGGCCACCCGGAAACTAATCCCATCACCATAAAACCCGAGACTGCGAGCCGTGCGGCAGAGCGGTTCTCCTGGGTTCCCTTACCCTACTGCTCTCCGCCCGGGTGCCCTTTCCCAATAAAATCTCTTGCTTTGTCAGCACATGTGTCTCCTCGGACAATTCATTTCCGAGTGTTAGACAAGAACCCAGTTTTGGGCCCTGGTAGGGGTCCCCCTTCCTGCAACAGGCCGAGGGCCGCCCCGGCCTCAGCTGAGGTTTGGTGACCTCAGCACGATCCCCCTAGACGGGGCCCAGAGGAGGGAGCCAGCCGGTAGGGTGAGGGCAGAACCCAGCCGCCGCCCACCCGCCGCCCGCGGAGGGGCCTCCCGTAGCCCACACAGTGAGCCGGCTCGTCCAGCCTCCTCGGGCTGCAGATGAGAAACCACAGGCAGAGAAGGGCCCGCTCAGGACCGCGGGGGCCAAACCCACCTCTCGTCTCAATGGTCAGAGCCAGGAACGCCCGACTGAAGGTGGAGACACAAAGCCAGGAGCCCCGGGGGGGTAGGGCCGGGTCTCTGCTCAACAGCGCCGGGCACGCGGCGGGTGCTCTGGGAGGACTTGGGGAACAAACCCCAGCGCACGGGGCCATCTAGCTTCCAGCAGAGGCCAGGTCTGCTGAAGGTTCCCTAGGAGACCCCGAGGAGCGAGGTTTCCAGCTGACGTACCTCTCTTGCTGAATCAGGCAGTGTCCAGTCAGAAAGCAAAGCCACCCTGACTGCCTCACAGAGCATCCCTGTAAAAAACCGCCAGCCAGGCAGCAGAGAACTGAGCGGGCAAAAGGGACGCGCGGTGCCAGGAGGCCGGGTCAGCACAGCAAGAGGAGCTGTCTGAGCCTGCGGGCAGATGCGGGGCGGGCGCGGCAGGACCCTGGCCTCGGACTCGGGCCCACAGGGGCCATTGGCGACGGCTGATGTCAGGCGGAGAGGCCGGGGAGGCGAGGAAACGCACGCTGGACACGGGCAGCGGGAGCACTGCAGGCCCCCAGCCGCTGCAGCCAGAGCCGGCAGTGAGCCAGCTGACCCGGGAGGAGGGCGCAGACCCCATCCCCGAGCCTGGCACAGGAGGCAGCCCCGGGGCTGAGGGACGAGCCGAACGGGGCTCCTACAAACTCGGCCGTCAGAAGAAGTCTAAGCCCAATATCCAATCAACTTTAGAACCAAAAGAATTCCACTTCCAACATGGCCCTGGACAAACATGCAGAGGTGACTCGGGTGACGTGAAAGCTGAGGAAGGGCCCCTCTTCACTGCAAATCACCTTCTCAAGAAAGAAGCCGAGACTGGGTCTCCTGCTCAACAAAGAAAAGAGCAAATGTGTTTCTTGTTGTTCAGTCGCTCAGTCGTGTCCAACTCTTTGCGACCCCGTGGACTGCAGCACACCAGGCTCCCCTGTCCTTCACTCTCTCGAGGACTTTGCTCAAACTCATGTCCATTGAGTTGGGGATGCCATCTAACCTCTCCATCTCATTCTCCTGCCACCGCCTCTCCTTTCGCCTTCAACCTTTCCCAGCACTAGGGTCTACCTGTAGAAAATTCTTAGAGATGGGAATACCTGACCCTCTTACCTGTCTCCTGAGAAACCTGCTTGCGGGTCAAGAAGCAACAGTTAGAATGTGTACAAAAGGACACTCAAATCAAGACAGAAAATTAAGGAATATGCTTTGTTTATTCAATAATGTCTAAGAGACAGGCAGTCATCAAGAGTGAAAACAGACACTTGTTTAAAAGACAGAAACACAGCGTGGGTAGAACTTCCAGCTGATAAAGGAGGCGATGAAGAAAGCAAGGAAGCCAACAACAGCCTGGAAACAAAAAAGAGACCAGGTGGAAGGGGAAGCCGAGGAAAGACGGAGACCTGGTGGGAAGGGGAAGCCGAGGAAAGACAGAGACCTGGCGGGAAGGGGAAGCCGAGGAAAGACAGAGACCAGGCGGAAGGGGAAGCCGAGGAAAGACACAGACCAGGCGGAAGGGGAAGCCGAGGAAAGACAGAGACCAGGCGGGAAGGGGAAGCCGAGGAAAGACAGAGACCAGGCGGGAAGGGGAAGCCGAGGAAAGACAGAGACTGGGCAGGAAGGAGAAGCTGAGGAAAAAGACTCAGACAGCACAGGGCAACACCACGGAGCCAAGACCACACACGGCAGTGATCTCATTTATTCCAATCTTACTCCTGAGTCTCAGAACATCAAACTGCATCGGGGTAAACATCCAACCACCTGCCACTCTCAGTAACAACCCTAAAACATGAAAAATGGAAAAGTTTATTAAAGGCAGAAAATGCTGATTCAGAGAAGGCTTGTGTAGCTATGTATAACAGACAAAACAGTTTCACCTCTAACAGAGGTTTTTAAATAAAAGATTCAATACGCCAAAAAGAAAGGGGGGGGCGGGAAAAAAGAAAGGGGGAGAAAAATGCCACCATTGGTTTTATGACTTTGTGAGGTTACAGTAAACTTGACACCAAAACTAAACAACGAGAGAAGGAAAAACTACAAGCCAGTCTCACTCTAAAGCGCAGACGCGGAATCCTACAAGAGCACCAGCAGCCAGAGCCCGCGGTGAATAAAGACAAGCCCAGGCTAGGCTTATCTCAGGAACGAAGCTGCGCTCAGTATTTAAACTCTCACTATAATATACCATGTTAGCATTTTAAATGAGGAAGCCCATTTGATTGTCTCAATGAGTGCAAAAGAACCAAAAAAGAAATACTAAAATTCAACACCCATTCATGATGACAAGTATTGACAAGCAGGAACAGAAGTCACCCTGGCAGGGCAGCTGCATGTAGAAAGCAGCAAACGCACTGCACCTTTAAATGTTACATGATGGCAGGCACAGCTTTTATGTATGTACCGTTAATAATAGTAACAAAACATATAAGGCATTTAGAAATAAGTCTGGTCAAATAATCTAAGAATAAATATAGTCAACAATGTTTATGAAGGTAAGTACAAGATTTTACTGAAAGAAAATCTAAATAAATGACGAGAGATACCACTTTCATGGATAGGACAAGATACAGGATATTTCATCCTGGATATGCTGTCCCAATAAAACAATCAATAGCAATTTTTTTTTTGGAGAATTTATTAGCAGATTATAAAATCTATATAAAAGAGCAAGGCTCAAGCAACACCAAGATCAGACAAGGCACATTAGATACAAAGCTACAGTTCTGAAAGTAAAGTGTGGTTGAGGTACTGACAGCGGAGGTCAGAGAACCGAGACCCACACGTATGTGGACACGTGGCACACGGCACAGGGCACCATGGGTCCCCTCAGAGCATGGATTTAGTGCTCCAGCCAGCTGTCCACATAGAGGGAAAAATTAACTTGTCACCGCCTCCATAAAATGTTAGGGGAAAAAAAGGAGAAAATCTTTCAGAGCTCAGGATAGTAGTCAATGTGTTAAATCCAAAGTGCGAGAGAAAGGCTGAGAAGCTGGAGAACATCAAAGTCAAGAACTTCTGTTGGTGACACGGCACGTGGAACACTGGGAGAGCACTCAGGGACTGTACGTAATTGGCAGAGGGTAACAACCAGAATCTGTAACTCCTACCAATCAGAGAAGACAGCCCAACAGCAAAATGGGCCAAGTTTTCAGCAGGCCCCTCAAAAAAGAGGAAATCACATTTTTGTGATCAAGGGAATGCAAACTGAAGCCACAGCGAGATGCCACTTTACCCTAACAGGTTGGCAGAACGTGGAGGAGCCTCACAAAGGCAAGTTTGGCAAGCGTGCGGGGCAGTCTGAGCTCTAAGAGGAGCAGGCGCAGGGCTGTCGGGAACACAGCGCGCTTCTGCGTGGTGAGGCCTTGCTGAGCTCCTGGACCTGACTGGGGGCGTGCAGGGTCCCTTGCTGCCCGTCTGCTCCACCTGGGTGTCCTCCCGTCTCTGTGCTCCACACTGTGTCCAGCTCCTCTGGAAGCCCTGCCCCGCCGGGTCCAGGAGGGGCCGAGCGCTTCTCCCCCTTCCGGAGTGGGGAGCACGGGGTGCACAAGGTCGGAAGGACCGCCTCGTGTGGGATGAGCGAGCGCAGAAAGCCAAGGGGCCCTACGTCCCATCCCGGTGTGCTGTCCCGGCGTCCAGCCCCCCACCGTGTCCCCGCGTCCCATCCCTGCGGCATGCCGTCCCCGCATGCCATCTCCGCGTCCCGTCCCAGAGTCCCCACGTCCCGTCCTCGAGTGCCCGCATCCCCGCGTCCCGTCCCCGAGTGCCCACATCCCCGCGTCCCCACGTCCTTCCCGGGGCAGGGCACCTCCACGGGCGGGCCCTGTTATCTCCCAGACCAGCTGACTCTCCCCATCGTTCCACCACTGACTGTCCGAGAGCCAGGCGGCGCTGAGCAAGGGCGCTGTTTACAAGGAGGGGAGATCAAAGCCGCTCTTTTTAGAGGCAGTTAAATCACGGGGCCTCGCCCAGCCTTTTCAGTATTCTCTAGACTTTGTTTTTTTTTACAGTCTATTTTAAAACTTCCTCTCATTGTACTAGAAGAGAGGTCAGTCTGTTGAATCCCGTACTGTCCTCACAGGAGGACACATGAGCCTGTCCTTAGCAAAGCCACAGAAGTACCGATACTGCTTCCAGCACCAACCCTCACTTTGATCTTAATAAATAAAGAATTACTAAAATAATTTTAAGTTTTTTCTTCAAATGCGTTCTTTTTAGTTAAATAAAACATGTTCAGATTCCCGCAATACAAAATCAAAACAACAAAAAAATAAAATTCTAGCGTCCGGGACCCTCCTAGTTTTCCCCTGCCACCCTGGGTGACCAGGACTAAGTGTCTCCCTTCCGTTTCTTCTATGTTTTACACATAAATATGTGTGTGCTTTGAAATGCATACGTTTATTTGAGGGGTATTGAAATGCTTTACACAAAAGCGGGACCATGTTAAACATGCGTGTGTGCCCAGCTTTCCGCTCCCTGCACAGTGAGGCCCGTCCCCATGGTGGCGCTCCCCCCACCGCATCCCACCTGGCTGCACACCCGCCTCCCCTGCAGCAGGGGCAGCCACGCCACGAGGCCGGGCCCATGAGGAGTACCAAGAGGGTCCCCGCAGCTTCTGCCTGGCCTCCACCCCCCCGCCCCCCAACTCCCGCAGACCCCCCTCCCGCCCCCCACTCCCACAGACCCCCCTCCCGCCCGCCCCCAACTCCCACAGACCCCCCTCCCGCCCCCCACTCCCACAGACCCCCCTCCCGCCCGCCCCCAACTCCCGCAGACCCCCCTCCTGTCCCCCACTCCTGCAGACCCCCCTCTCGCCCCCCACTCCTGCAGACCCCCCTCCTGCCCCCCACTCCTGCAGACCCCCGCCCCCCACTCCTGCAGACCCCTCCCGCCCCCTACTCCGTCCCCCTGCAGGCTGGAATGTGGACAGCCGCTGTCTCACCCCTGCGGAGCGGCTGTCTTCAACCTCAAGTTCAAGCACAGGCACACGTGGGACCATGGAAACAACACGACTGGGAACACGGCTCCTAATGAAGGGGGAGCCTCCACACCGGCCCTGGGCAGCCCACCCAGGCCGACCAGCGCAGAGCACAGCCCCATGGGTTCAGGCCACGCCACGTGAAGTCCTGTGTAACAGACTGAGATCCATCACTTGTAAATGAGCGCATGTAGCCTACCGTGTGAAAATACATCAGTCTTCACTCCATTGTCAACAAGTACATTTTATTCAATCATATTTTGGTGACGACCACTGCTGCCAGTTTGGAAATGACTCACCCTTGAAAGCCTCCCCTCCTGCATCACCTGAGCCTCTCTGGGGCAGCTGACCTCAGACACTGGCCTCAGGATGCCTGAGAGGTGTCCGCCTGCACGGGCAAGAGTCAGAAAGGGTCCCGGAAAGCCGAGAGCTGGGCTGAGCCAGCGCACACAGGACAAGGAGACAGCGACAAGCCCGGGGAAAGCCGCATGATGAAGAGAGGACCATCTGGACACAGAGGTGACAGGACTTGGGGGCCGACTGGTGACGAAAGGCGGTGATAAGAGTCCAGCTAACAGCTGGCTTCCTTCGTGCAGACAGAATAGAAAGGCTGTGTGCCAGGAGTTCCAACGGGAACATTTAACACAAAGAGCTGTTGAGCATGACATGGAGGCAATCATGAGGGGACAGAGAGACAGAGCACGCACCCCTCGGGGGCCGCTCCTAGCCTGGGGTCAGGCCTGCTTGCCCCCACTGGTCACAGGCTACCCGCTCAGGGGCACAATCAGCAGAGGCGGCTGAAAAGAAGCTGGTGAGAAGTCCCTGGGGCATGCAGAGCTCCTCGGGGCCCTGGAGAGCTGTGCCCTCCCAGGGCCGTGCTGGCAGGGCAGAGCCCGCCTGTCAGAGCGAAGGCCCAGGCAGGGGACAGGTGCCCGGCTGAGTGACGAGGCTCCACGCGCACCAGGCCCCTTTGCAAAGACCCAGACTGACCAGCTCCAGGCACGCGGGAGAACCTCCGCGCAGTCAGCCACTCACATCTACGTGAAACATGCCGAGGCCTCGAGGCCACATACAACGAAGAAGGCCCTGGACCAGATTCACTCGGAAAAGCCACTTCACGAACATCAGCAAACACAAGGACTCTGTGTGGGGACGGAGTTGGGGGGAGGGCAGCAGCGGGCACAGAGGCCGGGCGGGGCCAGCATCCCGGGCTCTCCCTCTCAGCACTGAGCACTCAGCACCTTCTTCGCCGGCGTCGGATGCTGGAGCTGGGTCGTGTGGACAGCACTCTGCCTGCAGGGCCGTGCTGGTTCCCGCGGTGCCAGTGTGGCCACATTCTCCCAGGGCCATTGCCCAGGGGCAGCCTGCTCCCCAGCAGCCAGCGCCGCCCCGCGGGCCCGCCCCCTGGGCTCTGACTCTCTGCCCTTGCCCCCTCCGCTGCTTCCTCCGCAGGGTTCCATTCGCACTCCCCTGGAGGTGAGCCAATTCTCGTCTGGTTCTTCCTGATAACTTCTCCCTGTTCAAATCGCAGGCATGTTTTCTGTCTCCTGGCCGGACCCTGAGGACGCAGCCTGATTCTGCCCAGAGTAAGACACTGAAGCCACAGTCTCCATGGAGACGAACTGACAGCAATTCCGGACACCACCTATCCAACCTTCCGCCATCTCTGGCATCTCCCCCTCCCACGCCTAACGCCTCTTCCTCTTGGCATTTCTGGCACTTCCGGCCTCCATCCCTTCCTGGCCTGTCCTCTGCTGATGCAGACAAGCCTCACACCAGCTCAGGCCAGGCCAGGAGGGACACCAGGAGCCCCAGCTTAGGACCCTGGAAGCTTTTGCTACTCCAGCCGGGGCTGTGGGGTTAGGCTGTGCTAAAATGAGGAGAACCCACTTGGCAAAGAGCAATGGACACACTTCCAGAGACTGGAGCCGCAGTAACGCACAGTCTATCACTACTTATTTATTACTGTACCACTAACTACAGTTTATTACTACTTAGATAAATTCTGTGTCCGTCACATCGCAAGACGAATGCCACCTGACTATTGGCAAGTCGCTGGATGTACATAAACCCTACTCTCCTTATCAGTAGGATGATGAGCTCACAGCATCCCCATTCAGGTCAAATAAGGAGATAAAGCAGACTGCAGACAGTGAGCGCTTCGTCGCCACTCCCCAGCTCTGGAGACATCCCTTCCACGCCAAGGGCTTCGTTCTTTTGTTACAGTGTAAGCAGCAATAGCCAACACCTTCCTTTTCACTACATTTTTGTTCAAGGTGAAAGAACATTAAAAAGAAGTCCAAGACCCTCCTAAGTGCAGACCACTGATCCCTGACAAAGGGTCAAAGATAATACAAGAGAACAATGATAGTCTTTTCTACAAAGGGTGCTGGAACAACAGGCGTCCACAGCCAAAAACTGAATCTAGACACAGACCTCACGCCCTCTGAAAATTAACTCCAAGTGGATCATAGACGTCGGTGTAAAACAATAAAAAAACTCCTAGAAGATAGCACAGGAGAAAACCTAGATGACTGTGGGTTCAGTGATGTGTCTGGCACAGCACCAAAGACACGATCCGTCAAAGAAAGAACTGACGAGCTGCTGGACTTCATCAAAATAAAGAACTTTTACTCTGTGAAACAGGGTATCAAGAGAATGAAGACAACTCAGAGAACGGGAATAAATATTTGCAAAAGACACATATAATGAAGGACCATTATCCAAAACAAACGAACAGCCCTTAAAACTCAACGGTAAGAAAACAAACAATCCAAGACTCAGGGCTCCCCTGGCAGCCCAGCGGTTTAGACCCCACACTTCCAGAGCAGAGGGCCTGGGTCTGATTCCTGGTCGAGAGGGATCCTGGTCGAGAGAGACGTGCCATGCAGTGTGGCCAAACAATCTGATAAAAAATGCGCCAAAGATCTTAACAGACACCTCACCAAAGATACCCAGATGGCAAGTAAGTACAGGAAAAGACATTCAACATCACATGTCATCAGGGAGATGCAAGTTAAAACAACGAGACACCACTACACAAGTGTCAGAAAGGCAAAAATGCTCAACTCCGACACGCGATCGGGGCCAGAACTGAAGCGACAGAAGCCTTCTTCCTTGCTGGCAGAAATGCAAAGTGGTGCAGCCACTTTGGAAGATACTTTCTTACAAAGCAGAACACACCCTGAGCCCGCAATTCAGCAACCTCACTCCCTTGGAGCTTACCCACAGGAGTCAAAAACTTACACCCACACAGAAACCTGCACACAGGTGTCTAGATCAGCTTTATTCAGAGCTGCCAGAACCTGGAAGCAACCACAGTGTCCTTCAGGAGGGGAACAGATAAATAAACCGTGATGCCTCTAGACAATGGAATATTGTTGGTGCTAAAGGAAAATGAGCTGGCATGCCATGGGAAGACAAGGCTTCTGCTTAAAGGCACGTCACCGAGTGAGAGAAGCCACTCTGAAAAAGCTCCGTGCCGGTGCTAAGCTGGCATTCTCCGAGAGCGGGACAGTGCAGACCGCAGAAAGCCTGAGTGATGGCCGGAGCTGACAGAGGGAGGGGGAGCAGGCAGAGCACGGAGGGATTCAAGACAGTGGAAAGCACTCTGCATGACCCACAATGGTGAAGATACGTCCTCATACACTTGTGCAAGCCCACAGAACACACACCACAAGAGTGACCCTAGGAGAAACTGTGGGGTCCGGGTCTGCTGATGGTGACCAGGTCCCACTGGGGGGGAACGGGACGGCGGGGAGGCTGCGCACCTTTGAGGACAGAGGAAACGCCGTGCCTTCCCCTCAGTTTCATTATAAACCTAAAATGGCTCCAAAAGACAGTCTTTTGAAAAATAGAAAGAAGCCCAAGGTTTGAATCATGACCCTGCTTCATCCTGACGGCTGGCCTCAGACAAGTCCTCAGCCCCTGCAGGACCAGTCCCCTGCCTGGATGAGCACAGCACCACCGTCTCGGGGTCCCGGAGGTCAGACCTCCACCCCCGAGGAGCTGAGACCGCGTGGAGCTGGACGGGGCCGACGGGCACTTCCCACCAAGCGGACAGACGTGAGGCGACTGCCGTCCACCCTATGCGCCTGTCAGTGTGACGGCCCCCCGGCACAGCGGCAGTGGAGAGGAACCCCTCATGGGGGACACACTCAAAGAGAGGGCCAACGCCTATACTTCAGGTAACGCTTCGGCCACCTTCCGGGGCCTCTCCTCCCCAGCCCCTCCCCGACCCAACGGGGAAGCCCAGGCGGAAGCTGCCGCCCACCCGTCCATGCCGCAGGTGGCCCAGTGGGAGCGGGTGGGAAGGCGGCCCCGGCCAGGCAGCTCAGACCCTGGAGCTGGGGGAGGGGCCCTCGAGGGCAGAACCCCCGAGCCCGGCCACTGTGGCAATGTGCTCAGGCCCTGTGATCACAGCCGTGTTTATAAAGGCATGAGTCTGCACTCAGACACAGCACAGGGCCACCCGGGCATTGTGGGAGGGAAAACCCTGAGAGACTTCCAAACCCTCTGTCTGGAAGTTTTCTTTCAAGTGTTTCATGTCAGACCTGGGAACGGGTTGGGTCTTGACCCCCTCCTCTACTCTGACCCCACCTGACCCACCAGCACCTTCTCGGGATTTTCAGCTTCTGGGAACAAAGGTGTGAACAAACGCAGAAGAGGCACTTCAAACCACAAAGGTCCTCTGAGAAGAGTTCCTCTCAAACCAGCTGAGCGGCGAGCCAGCCCCCTTGTTCCGGCACCCCACATCTCGCCCTCCCGCCAGCCCCTTGTTCCGGCCGCACCCCATGTCCCGCCCTCCCGCCAGCACCTGCGGGGCCCGGTCTGGCTCAGATGGTACAGAACCCTCCTGCCAACTTTGGCAGGTTCGATCCCTGGGTTGGGAAGACCCCTGGAGGAGGAAACGGTAGCCCACTCCAGTATTCTTGCCTGGGAAATCTCATGGACAGAGGAGCCTGGCGGGCTACAGTCCATGGGGTTGCAAAGAGTTGGGCACGACTGAGCAACTGAACTGAACTGAACTGAACGGACTCACGCACACACACAGTCCAAGCCTGCCCCGAGCTGTCTGCGGCCGACTTCAGCTGGTGTTTTCTCGTAGCAGCACCTCCCGGGTGGAGGCAATGCCGCGGGGAAGCTCCCTGTACTGAAGGGAGCAGGCTGAGCGTCCAGAACCTGCCCCCATGGCACCCACCGCAGTAGGAAAGGGTGGGAAGCGGGGAGGAGGGCCGCACCCCGACCGGGAGCTCACTGCCCCTCCACTGCCGCCTGTCCCGCCCGACGCCCACCTGGGCCCCACCCAGAGCCCGAGTGAACCCAAGGGAGGTGCCAAGAGGCCCCCAGAGGCCACCCGGGCCGGGCCGGAGGAAGCAGGCCACGCAGGTGCCGGCGTCCATCAGTAACTGACCGAGTCAGGAACCACGCTCGCCTCCCCGACCCTGCCTCCAGGCTCACCTTCTTGTCTTCCTTGGTCTTCCTAACACTTCGATGGGGGCCGAAGATGTTCTGCACGCCAAGGGCCTTCCTGGCCCAGTCCCTGCGCTGGGTGCTGGGTGGGGGCTGGGCTGGGCTGCCCTCCACGCGGTAGCGGTCAGCGGGAATCTTGCTCATGGGTGGGGGAAGCGTGCCGCAGTTGACGCTGGACCAGCCATCCGTGGAGTCGGTGTAAGACTCCTGGTCGCTGACGTGCCCACACTGCCACTGCCGCAGCACATGGACCGGGAGCCACCGCTGGCCGGAGCCACCACCGGGGCCCGCAGCACCCCTCCGGGAGGGCGGGACCGGGCACCTCAGGGCGGCGGGGGGGCCCTCCGCGTGCGGAGCGGGCCCCAGGTGCTTACCAAGGTCCCGGCACCTGTCAGCCTGCGGGGTGGCCTCGAACGGGGCCCCCTCGGGGTCGAGACAGAAGGCCCCGTTCCAGGGGGCGGCCCAGGGCTGGGGGCCCCTCCCGCCCGCGCCCTCCCAGGCGCCGCCGGGGCCGTGCCTGCTGGGGGCGGCGCCCAGGTCCAGCACGAGCGCGCGGCTGCTCCTGTCCTCGGGGCTGAGGTTCCCGACGCCGCTGTCGCTGGTGCTGCTGGCGCTGGTGTTCTGCTGGGCATCGGCCTCCCCGTCAGCAAAGGCCCGGGCCCGCACGCCCTCCATCAGCTCGCCCATGTCCCGGTAGAGCACGGAGATGAACTGCAGCACGGGCAGCGAGGACGCGGGGAACTCCAGGCAGCCGTTGGTGTCGGGGTCGGCCGTGCACTCAAACCCGAAACGCCGGGCGATGCCCTGGTGGATCTTGTGGCTGAACAGGTCAGGGTCCACCATGAACACGTGGCAGGACGTGCGCAGGGCGCCGTCCTCCTCCTGCGCCAGGCTCCCATCGTCGCCCGCCTGCATGGTCACCAGCCCGAAAAACCTCCTGTCGTCCGGGCACACGGCGCTGAAGGCCAGCCTCTCGGCCGGGTAGCGGGCCAGCACGGCCGCCTTGTCAGTACACAGCTGCACGCAGTCGTGCATGACCTTCATGGTCACCAGCGAGTGGATCTTCTGCTCGGCCCGCAGGCGCCGCAGGCAGCCCCGGATGGCCTGCACGCTGTCCAACTCCAGGCTGCAGCCGGCGGATGGCAGCTCGATGGAGCCCAGGTAGCCCACAACCATGGCCACATTGAGAATACTTGCATCCAGCCCAAAGTCCTCAGGAGCCTCCAGCCCCACGCCGAAAGCAGAACCGTGGTTCCCCACTTTGGGCGTCTCCTCCTTAGAAGGCAGGCTGGGATGCAGGTTACTTGCACTCTCGTGTGCAAGGTCACACCGGCCAGCAGCCGACTCTGAAAGCGACCTCTGCTTCAGCTTCAGGGGCTCTGAGCTGCTGGCTCGAAGGCCAGGGTTTTCAAAGATCATGTTGAAAATCCCTCCTGACTGCATTTCCTCAACAACCCTCTCTGCCCTGTTTATTCCTAAAGCCTTAGAGTCAAGCTTGGGCTTCAGCCAGCCTTTTCCTTCGTAAAAGCCGAACTCCTCGTCACTGGAGCAGGACTCCAGGTGGCCGCCGCCCTCCGCAATCACCATGTGCAGGACCCCAGAGCACTTTCCGATTAACTTCACCACGTCTTCATGGGACGCTTTCTTCACTTTGATCTCATTGACAGCCAGGATCTGGTCACCAGCGCGGAGGCCCACCAGGTCAGCGGGGCTGCCCCTGAGGACGCAGCTGAGCACGCAGGGTGCCTGGCCCGAGAGCGTGAAGCCGTAGCCGGCCCGGCCCCGGGCCACCTCCACGCTGCGCAGGCGCGGGGGCGCCGGGTCCCCTACTCGGAACATGTCCGCCGCGCCCGGCACATCGTTCACCCCACCAGCCGGCCCATGGCGCGAGGCTGCCAGCAGCCAGCCCGGTCTCCTCGGAGGGGTGCCCTGCGGAGGAAGAAGAGAGAGCTGGTTGTTGAAGATCGCACCCTGTAGGGCGTGCTTGCTTAAACACCAACGCACAGCTCCCAGCGCAGCCGCCGTGGGGTCAATGCGCAGGAGGGGCACGGTCGCTGTGTAGCCCAAGGGGCCCCCTTGAGGGGCAGGCCTTCTGTCCTTCCGACTCCCACCTCGGCCCACCCCACTCACGGTGTGAGGAGCACAGGACTCCAGCAGAAGCTGCCCCCTCGGGTCTGGATGCGGAGAGGCACGTCCTGGGACCCCCAGGGCTCCGGTAGGCCCCCACCCCGCCCTGGGGGGGAATGCAGAGCCCCGGGAGGAGCAGCCGCCCCTAGTCCAGCCTGGCTTCAATCACCACTGCTGTCCACACCAAGTCCACCCCCAGGAAGGGCCGTCTGCTGGTTCTCTCTCACATCTGCCACCCTCTCTCCAGTAATTGATTTTGAACAAGGCGTGGTGTGGAGAGAACACACCAGCCTGAAACAAGTCCTGCAGGATGGAGGCCACCCCGCGAAATAGACGAGACAAGCAAGGAGAGCACGGGAATCTGTACTTAATTGTCCCACAGGGACGACTGCACAGTGAAAAGGACTGGCTGTCACCAGAAACAAACCCGGGTTGGGGTCCCCAAGGCCACCCCGGGTTCCAGCAGGAGAACACGCAGGACTGGGCACATTGGTCCTCTTGGCTCCGATCCATCACAGCAAGAGGCTGCGAAGCAGAACCAGCGATGGGAGAAGGTCCAGTGGGGGAGGGGTGGGGTCCAGGGGAGACGGGCCCCAGCTTCCAGAACCCCGTCCCGAGGACACACACAGACCCACAGAGACACATGTGTTCAGGGAAGCTTGTCACAGACTCAGAGCCGGGGTTCTTACTGGTGGGCCGGCCCTGCGGGCCCCTCTGCTGGGAAGACACTCAATCCAGCCCCAGGGCGGAGGGTGTGAGCACAGACAGAGCACAGAGGCACAGGGAGCCCCCATCCGTGGGGGTGCTGGGGGCCCTCCCGACACCCCAGCTCCTGGACGCCAGCCCTGCACATGGGCCTCTCGGAGGACAGCAGTCAGGCTCGCTGGGAGGACCCCTCTCCTCAAAAAACCCTTTAAAGCTCACTTCCAAAAGCAACACACTGAGTAAATTATACTGTGAAGATCCAAGATATAATAGAAAATGTTTTTTTAAAGAGTGTATGTTTTTTAAACAATTGTTTTAACATTGTCAGAAGAAATTCTCAGGTCTTGGGAAACAGTTTGCAGTAACAGAAGCCTAAGACAAAGTAACTGATGCATCCGCACCAAAAAAGTGCAAGAGCTGGACAAAAGGGAGAGCATGTTATCATAGGACTACAAGCGCAGCCTCAGGCATGACAGAACAATGTTCTGCACGACGTATGTTTAATTACTTTATGATGAACAAAGAATAATTTATTTCTAAAGTGGAAGTGAAAGTCACTCAGTCGTGTCCAACTCTGTGACCCCATGGACTATAGAGTCCATGGAATTCTCCAGGCCAGAATACTGGAGTGGGTAGCCTTTGCCTTCTCCGGGGGATCTTCCCAACCCAGGGATCGAACCCAGGTCTCTCACATTGCAGGTGGATTCTTTACCAGCTGAGCCACAAGGGAAACCCAAGAGTACTGAAGTGAATAGCCTATCCCTTCTCCAGTGGAGCTTCCCGACCCAGGGATCAAAGCAGGGTCACCTGCATTGCAGGCGGATTCTTTACCAACTGAGCTATGAGGGAAGCCCTAAATCACCACGTTATTTAATATCTGAGTGATGCCAAATTAACCATTCAAATATGACTGGAATTAATACCCAGCACTGAAGGTGTGTTCATCAGTCTGCCATGCACTGTGCTCCACTCTTCCCACCGGATCTCCTAAAGGGGTGTGGGCTGAAACGCGCCCCAGAGCCGCCCACGCCCGGACCCCTGGGGCCTGTCACCTCACAAGGCCAAGGGGACCCTGCAGATGTGATGAGGGGAAGGGTCCCGGGAGGGAGGTCCCCCTGGATTCACAGGGTCAGGGAGGACGTGACCACAGGGTCGTCGTCAGAGGGGAAGCAGGAGGTGGGAGTCAGAGAGAGGCCTTGATGAGGGCAGCAGAGAGCAGAGCGCTGGGCCTGGAAGGTGGGGGTGGGCCCCCGGGGCCTCCAGGAGGGAGCAGCCCCTCCCCCACGCAGGCTTCCCCAGAGACACTGGTTCTGGGCTCTCGGCGGTGCTGTCCGGGAACTTCATAGTTGGGAAGGCATGTGTGTAGGACGTCACTGTGATGTAGGTGGGACTGTTATTCCCATTTTGCAGATGAGGAAACAGAGGCACAAAGAAGTAACTTGTCTTCAGCTGCAGAACTACTCAGTGTCAGAGGTGGGCTTGAACCTGCTGCTCCGGGCTTCCCCGCTCCCCACACAAAGGGCTTCTGAGAGGAAGCGGAGCAGTGCTGGGAGGAGACCACCAGCAGACCCCTGCACCTCAAACCCACCCCCAACGCCACCCTTTCCCAGCAGGGACCTCTGATACCAACACCCGCCAGGCACCACCTCCCCAGACACCCCTCGGGGACACACACACACACACAGCCCCAGAAACACACCAGATGCACGCTGACCGCCCTGTGCCCCAGCCGCCTCATCCCCCAGTCCATTCCAGCCCTGCTCCACGGCCACTCCAGCGCTCCTGCCTCCCCCAGCCACAGGGCCCGAACCACCCGGGAGGACCACAGGCGGCTGCGCTCATCGAGGCCACCACCCAGCAGCGCCCTCGCCCAGCCTCCACCCTGAAAGGGCCCCTTTCCACGCCCGCCGGTGTCAGTAAGGCCCGTCACCTGTTCATCGGGGTCACCAGCAGCCTGCCACGCGCTGGACGGGGCCAGACATAGGGCTGTCAGGAGGGAAGGTCCCTTCCTGCGAAGAGCCCTGGGCAGGGGTCGAGGAACCAGAGGCCCCCATAGCAGCAGCTTTTGAGGGTGTCCGCAGCCCCGCCAGCAGCTCCCAGGCGACCCGGGAGGCACCCCCCCCCCCCGCCACTGCACTCCCTGCAGATCACTGCTGCCGGCTCCCCATCCCTGTCCCCTCTCCCTGAGGACCCGCTTCCTCTCTGAATGCAAAGCCCCCATGTGGGTAACCCCGCGGCCTGACCGCCCACTGAACTCTGTCCTAGGCGCCAACCCCACTTTCCGAGCTCTCAGCCACCTGTCATCCAAACACGACCCTGCCCCTACGCCCACCCAGCCACCCAGGCCCTGTCCCTTGTCCCCGGCACCTTCATCCCCCTGATGCCCCACCCTGGGCCTTCTCCACGCCTCTGCTCGCGCCAGCAGCCCCACTCAAGGTCACGCATGTCCACGCGCTACTCCCTGGCCTCACGCTGACCCTGCACCCCAGAGACCCCACTGCAGGCCCTCCCAGCCGCCCCACCTCTCCCACCCACAGCCGCTCCCGCCGCCCCACCTGCTGCGCCCACTCCAGTCCACCATACTCTCCACCCCTCTCCGAAGTCACACTCGCAGCCCCAGGGCCCTCAGCAGCCCCGTCAACCCTGACACTCTCCCCCAGCCATTCATGACCACCCAAACCCACCCGGGGGCCCGGCTCTCCCCTCCCTGTGGCCTGTCTCTTCCTTTACAGAGAAGACAAACCCCAGCAGCCCACCCCGCCCCCACCACCCCACCCCACCCCCACCACCCCACCCCACCCCGACCAGCCCTCCCCCAGTAGTGCGCACTCTCCCCTCTCCTTCAGGCCAGCATCTCCCCTGGACCCTCGACACCGTCCCCACCACCTCGGGGTAAGGGGGTAAGGGGGATGGACACCACCTGCCGGGGTCTGAAAATACGAAACCTCTCTAAACACGGAAGGAGTAAATGCCTCATTTCCAGGGCCAGGCTGCCGCTCCCCCGGGCAGCTTCTTAAGGGCTCATCCGTCCTAGGGGCCCAGCCCTTGGTGCCTCTGAATACCTCTCACACCGGCCACGGAGGACCACATGACCCAGACCGGCAGACGCGCTGGGTCCTCTCCCCCAACTGCTCAGCAGACTCAGCAGATTCAGCACGTGCACGTCCCCCCAGGCTCCTCCACGTGGCTTCTCTTCCCTCCCCCGGCAATCACGCCCACCCCAGAGAGGGTCTCCCACCTTCTGATCTCCACCTGCAACTCTTGGGCAAGCTCAAGGGCACCACAAACTCAACAGTCAAAACAAACGCCCTTCCCCAAATCCACCCCCTATCCGTGACTGGCCCGCCACCCGCTCAGTCGCGTAGCAGGGGGGCAGGGGGGTGGCCAACACAAGTGGGGGCTCCCAGAAAGACTCCCGAGACCCCGATCAGGACACGTGGAGATTCACACAGATGCATTTTCAACTGCAGAGGAAGGAACACTTCTGAATGCATTCTATGAACCAGTACCACCCTGATACCAAAACCAGACAAATATATCACAAGAATAAAAAATTAAAAGCCAGTATCACTGATGAATACAGATGCAAAAATCCTCAACAAAATATTAGCAAACTGAATCCACAACATATTAAAAGTACACCATGATCGGGTGGGATTTATCCCAGGGATGCAAGGATTTTTCAGTATCTGCAAATCAATCATTGTGATAGACCACATTAACAAATTGAAGAATAAAAACAATATGATCATCTCAGTAGATACAGAAAAAGCTTCTGACAAAATTCAACATCCATTTATGATTAAAAAAAAAAAAAAAACTCTCCAGGAAGTACACATAGAGAGAACCTACCTCAACATAATAAAGGTCACATATGACAAACTCACAGCTAAGATCATACTCAGTGGTGAAAGGCTGGAAGCGTTCCCTCTAAGATCAGGAGCAAGACAAGGATGCCCACTCTCACCACTTTTATTCAACACAGTCTTGGAAGTCCTAGCCACAGCAATCAGAGAGGAAAGAGAAATAAAAGGAATCCAAACTGTAAAGGAAGAGTAAAACTCTGCAGATGATACAATACTATACTGAGGAAGTTCTGAAGACACCACCAGAAAACCACCAGAGCCCATCAGTGAGTCTGATGAAGCTGCAGGATACAAGATCAATAGACAGAAACCTACTGCATTTCTATTCACTAACAACGAACCATCAGAAAGAGAAACTAAGGAAACAATCACATTTACCATCACATCAGAAGGAATAAATAGTCATGAACAAACCTACCTAAGGAGGTGAAAGACCTGTACTCAGAAAGCTACAGACACCAGTGAAAGAAGAGGAAGACGACACAGACAGACGGAAAATACACCATGTTCAGAGACTGGGGGACGGACACTGTGAAAACCTCCCCAGCAGAGCAATCGCCGTTTCAATGCGATCCCTACTGAAATGCCAAAGGCATGTTTCACAGAAATAAAACAAGTTTAAATTTTCTATTCAAACACACAAGGCCCTGAATACCCAAAACAATCTTGAGAAAGAAGAACAGAGCTGGAGGAATCACACTCCCTGACTGCAGACGATGCTACAAAGCTACAGGAGTCAAAACAGCATGGTCCTGGCACAAAAGCTGACACACACACAGATCAATGGAGCAGAACAGTGAGCCCAGAAACAGCCACACACGCTTATGGCCGATTAATCCACAGCAAAGGAGGAAAGAATACACAATGGAGAAAAGAATCTCTTCAGCAGGGCTGAGATAACTGGAGAGCTTCAGTGGATGAAATAAGAACATTCTCTAACACCACATACAAAAATAAACTCAAAAAGCATCAAAACCCTAAATGTAAGGCCAGAAACCATAACACTCCTACATGAAAACATAGGCAGAACACTCTTTGACATAAATCATAGCAATATTTTTAATTCATTTCCTTAGCAAAGGAAATAAAAGCAAAAATAAACAAATGGAGCCTAATTAAATTTAGAAGCTTTTGCCCAGCAAAGGAAACGATTGACAAAGTGAAAAGACAACCTACTGAATGGGAGAAAATATTTGCAAATGATACGACCAGTAACGGGTTAATATCCAAAATACACAAACAGCTACTACTTAACATCAAAAAATCTCTGATTAAAAAAGTGGGTGGAAGACCTGAACGGACATTTTTCCAAAGAAGAAGTGCAGATGGCCAACAGGCACATGAAAAGATGCTCAACACTGCTAGTCACTCGGGAATGCAAATCAAAACCACAATGAGATACCACCTCACACCCGTCAGATGGCTATCATAAAAAAAGAACATGAATAACAAATGTTGGCGAAGATGTGGAGAAAAGGGAACCCGCATACACTGTTGGTCACATGTAAATTGGTGTGGTCACCGTGGAGAACAGCCCCACTCCTGGGTATATGAAGGTTTAAGGGCTCAGTCGTGTCTGACGCTTTGTGACCCCACGGACTGTCCGTGGAATCCTCTAGGCCAGAACACTGGCGCGGGTAGCCTTTCCCTTCTCCAGGGGATCTTCCCGACCCAGGAATCGAATGGAGGTCTCCTGCGTTGCAGGCAGATTCTTTATCAACTGAGCTATCAGGGAAGCCCTCCTGGGTATATAACCCCCCCCAAAAAAACACTGTAACTCAAAAAGATACATGCACCCCGATGTTCACAGCTGCACTGTATACAACAGCCAGACACAGAGGTAACCTACGTGCCCGCAACAGACAGACGAGGCAGCTGTGGTGAGCACATGCGATGGAATACTGTTCAGTCACTAAAGAGTGGAATCCTGCCACGTGCAACAACACAGATGGACATGGAGGGTATTATGTAAGTGAAATAAGTTAGAGAAAGACAAATACTTATCACCTACATGTGGAATACCATTTATATTATAATATCACTATATGTGGAATCTAAAAAATACAATAACCAGTGATTATAACAAAAAAGCAGCAGACACAGAGAACAAAATAGTGGTTACCAGTGAGGAGAGGAGTGGGAGGGGCAACAGAGGCAGAGGGCTAGGAGGTACAAACTATTACGTGTAAAATAAGCTACGGGGACACACCGTGCCGCGCAGGGAGCGTAACCGGTGTTTCATGATAACTACGAATGGAACACCACCTTTAAAATTGTGACTCACTATATTGTACACCTGTAACTTACGTGACTTTGTACATCAAGTATACTTTGACTAAATAAATAATTTGCCCTGCAAAAAGCAAAGCAAAACAAAAAAGATGAAGCCTCAAGCAAAGGTTATCACAGACAAGGAACAACCGTGCAGAGTTTGCAAAAATCCACAAGCAGCCCAGGGCGGGAGGACAGTCCAGGGCCGCGTGCACAGCGGAGCGGGGCACTGTGGGAAAGGGACAGGCCGGGAGGACGGGCCAGGGGCGACTGGGGCGGGAAGCTCGGGATGGACTCAGCGACAAGCCTCTCTGCTCATCTGTCACTGCCCGTAAGGCAGCCGGGAAGGGTTTCCCAAATGTGTAGTGTGTGTCTGGGGTTGGATGACTTAAATTGTAGATTACGTGGAAACACAAAATTATCCCTGGAGAACCTTAGAGGGAGCTGAAATCAAAGCCAGGCTTTAGCTTTTGGTGGGATGTTTGACCTCATTTGACTTAAAAAAAAAAAAAAAAAGAGTGGGAAAGGAGAGAAAGAAATTGGAAGAAATAGCAGAGGGATCCTATAGTAGTTAAAAGAAAGAAAAGACCCCCTCAGCCCCGCCCCCCGCAAAGTCAGGACACACAGGCCCCAGGCTCAGGTCTCACAGACAGAGACGAGCGGTTCATCACAAGCGCCAAGCCACAGGTTACGCCCCATCTCCAGGGGCGTCTGCAACAGGCTGCTTCTGCACAAGCAGCTGGTTACCACGTGCCCGGGAACACCGCTCCAGTTACGGGTGGACGGGTGGAGGGGTGGAGGGAAGCACGGATGGGGAATGGGGAGGTGGATGGGAGAATGCAGGGATGCATGGACGGGCTGGGGAGGACGAGGGAATGGACAGGGAAGAATGGATCGGGGGACTGATGGCAGAATGGAAGAATAAGTGGACGTGTGAGAGACGGTGGACAGAGGAATGGGTGGAGGAGGAGAGGGTGGACGGGGAGACGGATGAATAAATGGATGTGTGGATAGAGGGATGGACGGGGGAGGGAGGGATGGATGCATAGGTGGATGGACAGACGGGATGGGAGGATGGGTGAGCAGGGGTGGAGAGTGGGTGGGTGGAGGCACTGAGTTCGTTAGTGGTGGCCAAAGTTTGCCCAATAACACCTGCTTGCCTGGTTGGTCCAAAAATTAATGGACCATTTCCCAGATCTACAGACAGACAAGACCCTTCCCATTCAAAGGGCCCATTAAGCGCTAAGCATGTAGCTTAAAGTAAGTAAAAGCATGTAGCTTTAAGTAAGTAAAAAAGTCCCCCCAAACCTTCAGAGAGAAAGGTCTTGCGTGAAGGACGAGACCCTGCCAGCAGGTGTCTGACGACAGCAGAGCCCACCCCCAGGTGCTGGGCCCCCGCATGCAGGCCAGCAGGCAAGGGGAGGCCGCGGTGGGTGTTCAGGCGGGGGCACACTGAGGCTCTTAGTGATAACCGTGCTATCAACACCCCCGCCAGGACTCCAACCTGTGACGGCTGTAACAGGTGAGGGTGGCCAGAAAAGGCAGATGTCCAGCATAGCCGCGTGAGTGTGACGGTCAAGCACGGGGAGCAATGTGAGTGTGCAGCTGCCTGCACCAGCCATCAGGAGGGGCCCCGCCAGGAGCAGAGGCCCCTCTCAGCAGGGCTGGGCCCAGGGCCCACACACAAGCTGGCAGAGGCACAGACTGAATCCACCAGACAGACAGACAGACAGACAGGAGTGCTGCGGGCAGTGCCCCCAGACCCACCCTCCGCTCTCTGGCTGGCGGCCACAGCTGGGGCCCGCCGGGCGCCCCACCCCCACCCCGAAGGACTTCTCAGCCTCTGCAGCAAAGAAGGAAGGACTCTTTTTAAAAGGCCCTCTGGTCAGGCAGGATCTCCTGAGTGCAGAGCTTCACCCCTCCCCTGAAAGCCAGAGGTGCTAAAAGAGCTCTACTGATAGGTGTCTGCCCACGTCCACCCCACACCCGCCCCACACCCGCCCCACACCCGCCCCACGTCCGCCCCACACCCGCCCCACAAACTCGTAGGACGCCTTTGCCGGGCAGATCTGTTCTACGAAGTAGAAGAGAGACATGGGGCTCAGCCAGGGGAAGCCCATCCTGGGGAACCCATTTTGGGGGGGGAGCTTGTTCTGGGGGAGCCATCCTGGGGGTCCACCTTCTGGCTGTGCCAAACAGCTGAGACAGCACAGCAGGCCACTCCAGTCAGGGCCCTGGACTGTGGGGCTGGATGCTGGGGGCCCAGCCAAGCCATGTCCTGTACAATGGAGACCCCAGAGCACCTTTCCTGGGGGGCAGGCGAAGGCCAGGCTCACTCTAAGTCTTCCACCGTCTGAGGAGCCACAGGGCCTGGTGGATAACAGGGGACCCCACGCAGCTCCCCAAGGGCAACAACTGGCTTGGGCCCCTCACCCCTACACCAGCCTCACCTGCACTCTCCCCTCTGGAATGTCCCTCCCAGACCACCCTCCCTCCACAGGGCCCAGCGCCAGCCAAGAAGGCAGGTGCTGTGGGGGTGTGGGACGTGCGGGTGTGCAGGCGTGGGTGTGCGGATGTGCGGGTGTGCAGGTTGGGGATGTGCGGGTGTGTGGGTATGGGGACGTGTGGGGGGGACATGCAGGTGGGGGACATGCGGGTGGGGGACATGCGGGTGTGGGGATGCACAGGTGTGTGGATGTGCAGGAGTGCGGATGTGCGGGTGTGGGGGTGTGCGGGTGTGGGGGTCTCCAGATGTGTGGGTGTGGGGGCGTGCAGGTGTGGGGGTGGGCGGGTGTGTGAATGTGCAGGTGTGGGGATGTGCGGGTGTGGAGACATGCAGGTGTGCAGATGTGCAGGTGTGGGGGCGTCCGGGTGTGGGGCATCCAGGTGTGCAGGCGTGGGGGTGTGGGGGCGTGTGGGTGTGCGGATGTGCAGGTGTGGGGGCGTCCGGGTGTGGGGCGTCCGGGCGTGCAGGCGTGGGGGTGTGGGGGCGCGCGGGCGTGGGGGTGTGGGGACGTCCAGGCGTGGGGGCGTGCGGGCGTGGGGGCGCGCGGGTGTGGGGATGTGCGGGTGTGCGGGCGTCTGGGTGTGCGGGCGTGGGGGCGTGCGGGCGTGGGGGCACGCGGGTGTCCTGGTGTGCGGGTGTCCGGGTGTGGGGGCGTGCGGGCGTGGGGGCGCGCGGGTGTGCGGGCGTCCGGGTGTGCGGGCGTGGGGGCGCACGGGTGTCCGGGTGTGGGGGCGTGCGGGCGTGGGGATGTACGGGTGTGCAGGCGTGAGGGTGCGCGGGTGTCCGGGTGTGGGGGCGTGCGGGCGTGGGGGCGTGGGGGCGCGCGGGTGTCCGGGTGTGCAGGCGTCCGGATGTGCAGCTGTGCAGATGCAGCGGGAGGGCTCTGCGTCCAGGTCCTGTGCCCCTTGGAGTGGGAGGACATGCACGGCGAGCCTGAGTGGAGCCAGGAACCGTCCAGTACTCGGCAGCACTCAGTGTTAGGATTTAATGACTCCAGTCCACAGAGGCTAAGTTTTCTACAAAGAACAGATACGACCTTTGCTGTGAGGACAACAGCTGACTGAAAAGGGCCCCATCCTCAGTCACACCCACCCCCCAGTCACACACAAAGGAAGGCGGCTTCTCCACAGCCCCAGGTAAGTCCTGCCCCACCGAGGCTCGGGAGCCCACCCTGCTGTGCGGTCTCAGGAGACACTGCGTGAGCTGGGAAGGAGACCGGGGAGGGCGTGAGGCCTCAGCAAGACCCCCACCCTGGTCGCAGGAAAGCAGGTGCCAGGGCAGGGGGTGGGCTGCCCCCTCATGTCTGTCAACAGCAGTCTGGACCAGCGCCAGCTCAGAAAGGAGGGGCAGGGAGCGGTGGGCACCACACAGGAGCAACCTGGAGAAAGCCCGCTCAGGCACATTCCCAGGCCCCAGAGAGCGAAGTGGCAGCCCACCTCACTCCCTGTGCCCAGACCCCAGCACCTCATCACCCCGGCGCCTGAGCTAGCCTGAGACCTCCAACGACGGCTGCCGGCCCAGCCGCCCAGCCAGGTGGGCCTCATGGAGACCCCTGCCCGAGGGTCCCTGCAAACATCCAAAGCAAGAGCCGCGGGGGCCGTGGGGGCGAGGCAGGCAGCCAGGGCCACACGCCCCTCTCCGCTCAGGTCACCTGCCTCTTCCGAGTCCTGACCTGGACCCTGAGGGGTGTCCTGAGGCTCAAGGGCCAAAGCAGGCTGACACGCTCCTATCCAGGGGGAGGACCCTGCCAGGAGGTGTCAGATCACAGGCAGGGAACCTGCGGAGGAGTGTACAGGGACGGATGTTCACACGCGACGCACACAGGAAGCCCCAAGCTGAGGTCCATTAGCCTGAGTCCAGGTCACAGCGGAGAGAGGGGACCCTGAGCTGCGGGCTCACGCACGCACACCCCTCCTGCGGGCGAGGCTGGGCCCCCAGCAAGCTCGTCAGGCTGCCTCTGAACTTATCCCGGCCCTTCGGCCCAACGCCCCCACAGGCCCTGGTGTCCCAGCTGCTCACCCGCCGCCCGCCTCTTGTGCACGACACAGTCCTGGCGCCCGGGGTGTCCGCTGAAAGCCGCCGCGTGTGGGGAAAGCTGTAGAAGATGGGCTCGCTGGCCCTCGCCGGCAGGAGCCCACACAGAGGAGGGCTGGTCTCAGCGAGCTCGGAGGGACAGCCCTCGTCTGCTGGAGAGAACACCACGGAGGTTTCATGGGAGGACACCCGAAGTTCTCAAGAAAGCGCTGTCTGTGGAATCCCGGCAGTGAGTGCTGAGTCACAGGGAGGACACAAGGAAAGCGGGGTGCCGGCCCCCAGATCCTCCTGGCGGGAGGCAGGCTGAGGAAGCAGCTCAACTGCAAACACGTGCGATCCTTGTGGTGGGAAGGCGGAGCGCCAGTGTCCCCGGACCTTGGATGGGGGAGCGTCTAGCACGTCGGGGCTGTGCCCCAGGACGCCTGCACATCGCTTTTGAGGAGCGTCTACGAGCTCATCCCGTGTCTGTCCCAACACTGCTTACTGCTGAGGGGCGGGGGCGGAGCGCCGGTCTCTTCAGTTCAGGTCTAGGATGGAGAGGAGGGCACCCCCGAAGCGGCACTCAGGGAACCCCTGCTGGGGAGCCTGCTGTGTGAGTCTGGGGGGCGTGTGTCTTGCCTGTGGGACGGATGAGTCGCTGAGGCTGTGGGCTGGACAGATGGGCGGCCTTCCAGGGGCCCCAGGGATCCTGCCTGTGGCCGCCCGCTCTTGGCAGGCCCCTTCCCCAAGGGCAGGCGCCACGAGGGCCCCCTTCAAACCAACCGAACATGCAGCCGTGAGACGAGGTCGCTTTCAAAGGCTCCCCTGCTCACCCCTCCCTCACTTGCTCCGAGAAAGGTCAGCCAGGCGCTGAGCTGCCCTCAGAAGCTGCCCACGTGGCAAAGAAGGCCTCTGGCACCAGCCAGCAAGCCCGTGAGGCCTGCCAGGGGTCACACGAGTGACCCGGGACATGGATGCTCCGAGGCCACCAAGCATCGTGACGGTGAGCTTGGTCCTCCGCACCGCGCCCGGCCGTCACCCTGACGCCAACCTCGCGAGACATGGCATGGAGCAGCCAGCTCAGCTGCAGCGGGCTCCTGACCAAAGGGACCAGGAGACATAAAACACTCGTCTTTTGGGGGTGGTCTGTTACACGGCAGCAGTAACGGACGTGCTACCTAATCCAGTAACTGACGTGCTGCCTAATTCCAAATTGGGAAAGGAGTATGTCAAGGCTGTATATTGTCACCCTGCTTATTTAACTTCTATGCAGGGAAACACTGGACTGGATGAAACACAAGCTGGAATCAAGATTGCCAGGAGAAATGTCAGTAACTTCAGATACGCAGATGACACCACCCTTATGGCAGAAAGTGAAGAAGAACTAAAGAGTCTCTTGATGAAAGTGAAAGAGGAGAGTGAAAAAGTTGGCTTAAAGCTCAACATTCATAAAATTAAGATAATGACATCCAGTCCCGTCACTTCATGGCAAATAGGTGGGGAAACAATGGAAGCAGTGACAGACTATTTTGGGGGGTTCCAAAATCACTGCAGATGGTGACTGCTACCATGAAATTAAAAGACGCTTGCTCCTTGGAAGAAAAATTATGTCCAACCTAGGTACCATATTAAAAAGCAGAGACGTTACTTGACCAACAAAGGTCCGTCTAGTCAAAGCTATGGTTTTTCCAGTAGCCGTGTATGGATGTGAGAGTTGGACCATAAAGAAAGCTGAGTGCCGAGGAATTGATGCTTGTGAACTGTGGTGTTGGAAAAAACTCTTGAGAGTCCCTTGGACTGCAAGGAGATCAAACCAGTCCATCCTAAAGGAAATCAGTCCTGAATATTCATTGGAAGGACTGATGCTGAAGCAGAAGCTCCCAATACTTCGGCCACCTGATGCAAAGAAGTGACTCATTTGAAAAGACCCTGATGAAAGACTGAAGGCAGGAGGAGAAGGGGCGACAGAGGATGAGATGGTTGGATGGCATCACCAACTCGAAGGACACGAGTCTGAGCAAGCTCCAGGAGTTGGTGAAGGACAGGGAAGCCTGGCGTGCTGCAGTCCATGGGGTTGCAAAGAGTCGGACACGACTGAGCGACTGAACTGAATCCAGTACGTGAATGCTGTCACTTGACTTTTCCCCATTCCTGCTGCAAACACACGCAAAACAGCACGATGCTGGTTTCTAAGCAGCAATGCCTTGATTAAGCGTTCTTCCCTCAAATCTAATCTGTGATGAGCTGATTAAGGGCATCATGCCGCATAAAACAGAGATAAACTGACTGGAAATGGGGAAACTCAGCTAATAAAAACTACTACTATCCGATGACGGCCTGGTCAGTCGGGCCTCACAGTCCCATTTCACAGAAGAAGAAACCAAGGCTCGGGCTCCTTGCCTACAACCATGACCAAAGGCAAGAGTTAGGATTCAACTCAGGGGGACTGACTTCAGTTTGTGCTCTTAACCCTGGCTGCCCCCACGTTTTCCATTAGCATGAGAACAAATGCCAGGGTAGAGGCTGACCTCCCCTGAAGCATTCTTGCTAACAAAAATTATCCACCTGCTTCTCAAATGGCCTGTCTCAATTCCTAGGGAGCTTCACCTCCCACGTTTGAACATTAAGTCCAGGAAGCAGGTCAGCAGCTCCCCAGATTATTGGGATGCATGGTTGTTGAATAATTTATGATGGACTGAACAGCATACAACATATACATTCCAGCTTTGCATTTGGTTATTATGCAGGGCTTTTTGTGAGGGTTCTTTTTAAAGGTCAGTTTTTAAGGTTTTAACACTTTAAGCCCAGAGATACCAAGAGGCCAGGCTGCAGAGATGCAGAGCGGATGCCCTGGGTCTGTCCTCGGGGGGCACGTCCATCTCAGCTCAGCAAGAGCCAGGTCACAGCAAGGCAGCCATGTGTCCACAAGGGATGGAGACGTGTGTGTGTACCTATGGCTGATTCATGACAGTACTTGGCAGAAAACAACAAAATTCTGTAAAGCAATTATCCCTCAAAAAAAAAAAAAAACAACACAGAACAGTGAAGTAGCTCTTGGAATTAGGAGATACAGCAAATATAAACAATTAAGAAAGAGGAGGAAAAAATAAAAGAGAGAGGAAATGAAAGACTGGCAGACTTAAGAATACAAAACACCTCAGGAAAATGTAGACACAACTATTACTCACGGTCAAATAATGTTAAAAGGACATGGAATTCCAAAATTAATGTAAAGTTGAAGACGCACAGCGATGCTGATGCCATGCTTACCGCCTAAAGAGAGGCTAAGACACCAGCTTTAAACTCATCCAGCTCCACTTCCCTTCACGAGAAGACACCGCAGGGTGCGTCTTCACTGTGCTTTTTCTTCCCTCCGTGGGAAGGGCGAGCACGGCTCAGCCACAGAGGAGGGGACCGCCGAGCCTGCGAGTGCCCAGGCACACAGAGCAGAAGGGCCCCGGGAACCGGACGCCTCCCGGGCGGCCTGAATATTTCATCGCTATCCCCGGCGCCCCGGCGACGCCAGGCCTCACCCAAGCAGCCGCGCTCTCCAGCCCTCTGCCTTTTCTCCAAGCAGAGAAGAGAGTCTAGACTTAGCAGAAAAGACACTTTTAAATCACAAAGGTCCGTGTGACTGGCTCAGATGTATTTCTGGATTACATCTTTCTGATTCTGATGCTATATAAAGTTTACATCGTGAAAAATCCACATGATAACCAATGAAGAGAAGCAAATGTTTGCGATCTCTCTCATCTAAAAGAAAAAAATAAAAGTGTAAAACACTGCAAATCAGCTAAGAAAAAAATAAAAGTGTAAAACACGGCAAATCAGTTATGCCTCAACAAAAAATTTAAGTTAAAAAACAATTATTTTTTAAACCTAAGACCTCCGACGAGCAGGTGCCCCCGGGTGGGCTGGCAAAGGCACTGCGGGGCCAGACTCCTGCAGCTCTGAGGACACGAGGACCCCACGCTGCGGCCAGGCATCCGTGTGCATAGAGGCCGCTCCTGAAAACACGGGCGCCACTGGGGGCCAGGGACCCTCTGCTGGCCCTGGGCATCGCGCTCCAGTTTGCTGGGCATGATGGAGACACTGGGATGCGGGCACTCTGGAGTAAGTCTTTGACTCCTGTCACAACAAAAACACTCTCTACACACGAAGGAATTTCATAAAGGTCTCAATTAAGGAAAGAAGCAGCTTCACAGAAGGCAGGCAGCCAGACATCCAGGTGGGAGCCGGCAGGGCTGATCCCGGCCAAGGTGGGGGGGGGGGGGGGGCAGGGGCGGGGCTGCTGGCTCGGGCAGGAGCTAACACCTGCGGGCCCCACCACAGTGTTCCCAGGGCCCCACCCAGGCCTCAGTGCCACCCGAGCAGGCCCAGCGTCAGCACCCATGGCCGTCCTGCACGCTCGCTCGCTCGTCCGCCCAGGAGCCGGGCGGGCCCCTGAGGTGGCAGTACGCACGGTCAGGTGGCCAGTGACGGCCCAGCCTGAGGGGCAACAGGCCGATGCGACCACACGCGGACGTAGGGGGCACAGGAGGGCCCGTAGCCCTGACCCCATTTGTTTTAAAAGCCACTCTTTCCGGAACCTAGCCCCCCACCTCCCTCCGCCGCTCCTTGGCTCAGTCTGCCCCGTTCCTCCCCGAGACCCCCTCAAGCCTGCCCGCCCACCACGTGACAGCCGGAAGCAGCAGCAGAAACATCAGCTCGGGCCCATGTGCCACAAGGTCAGGACGCACGGAGGCCGTGAACCCAGAAGCCCTGACTGTCCAGGAGCACCACGCCACCCAGGAGCCCCCTCGCTCCCACCCGGCCCCCCACAGCCAGGCCTGAGTGGGAGGCGGGTCCAAAATCGGGTGCTGACCTACTCCAGCTGTCGGCGGGCAGACCCCACCTGCCAGCTCCGGGCTGGCTCTGGGCACCAGCCTGGCCGTAACCGGTTGGGGAAAAGCGAGCAGGACGAGCAGAAGCCACAGCATTTCAGGGTCTACAGCTGATGGGACTTGCAGGGATATTCCTGACTCCAGAAACAAAATCTGGTTCAATAATCCTGAACTACTGGAAGTTAAACCATCTCAATCTTCCCTTCCCATTATTCTTTGACGTTCCCTTTTTATCTCTGCTCGGGATTTATTTCTGTTTGTGGTTTTTAAACCTGGCGAAGGGAGGATATAAATGAAGTTACTGGGTTTAGCAAATAAAAATAAAGGACATTCAGTTAAATTTGAATTTCAGATAAAAAGACAAATAACTTTTTACTCAAAGTAGGCCCCAAATATTGCCTGGCAGGTTTTATCTGACGAATCTAACTACGAAGAGGGCCCCGTTTCAGGCCTCCTACAGGACACTGGCCCCTGCCTGCAAATCTGGTCATCCGTGGCAGGACATGAGAGGGAAGAGCCACAGAGCGCCACACAGTCCTGGCTCGTTCTCTTCAGCGGGGCGGACGGGGGCGTCTGTGGCCTGCGTCTCTCTCTGGCACTCTCAGGGAGACACGGGGTCCCCGGTGCCCATGGGAACCCACCCAGGAGGCACAGCCGCGGCAGGGCACGTGGCGGGAGGCATGTCTCCACCCTCCTCCGCCCCCACCCACCCCTGCCCGCGACCCCACAGGGCTCCTCACGTCCCAGGTCCAGGCTGTGCTGGGCTGACAGCGGCCCCAAAGTCGTAAGGCCTTACCATCCAGAGCCTGGAAGTGCGCCGGCGGGGAACGGGCCCTGCAGATGGGCCTGCGGGCAGATTCTGAGAGGAGGAGGCCATGCTGGCTGCCCACGGGCCTCCGTGCCATCACACGTGCCCTTGTAAGGGGGGGCAGAGGGAAGGGGGTCCCAGGGAGGCCATGTGAAGACGGAGGTGGGCCCTGGGGCCCCAGGAGCCTCCAGAGGGCGCAGGAGGGCCCTGCCCACACCTCCTGGTGAGCATCTGCATCCAGAAGAGTGAGAATAAACCTCCACCTCTGAGGCCCCAGTTGGTGGTACTTTGTTACAACGGCCACGGGAAACGAGCGCCACGGGGCTCAGGGGCCTCCCCGGGCCCGCTGCTCACCCCCGCGGTGCGGAGCGCCAGCCTGCCTGGCTCCTCAGGCCCATCCCTCTGGGCCGGACTCCAGGCCTCGGGGGCAGACGGCGGTCTGGGCACCTCATGCTGCCCAAGTACCTCCAGGTAAAATGTGTCCCAGGCCGGGCTCTGCGGGGCCACAGGCTGGCACGAAGTAGGGGCTGGACACAGATGCACCACGGGTGCCCACCCGCTCAGAGCAGCCAGGCCAAGGGCACCAGCAACACCCCGCAGGCCACACAGCCGCTGGCGTCTCACACTCGCTCTCCTAGCTCATCCGCACGGCAGTCTCAGCACTAACCACGCTTCACAGACAGAAACTGGCACAGAAGGGCAGTGCTGAGGCTGGACCAGACAGCAGGGCGGGTGGCAGGCGGGCACCCAGGGTGGCGATCTGGGCTGGGCCTCTCGGCCCACAGCAGCAGGACCGACCCGTCAGAGGTCAGCGGATAGACGCCCTCCTGACCCTCAGCGACCTTACCAGAGGGGGGCAGTGAGCGGCGCACAGGGCCCCTGCGCTCACCCCGCCGTCTGCACCCCAGGCAGGCGTGTGGGGAGTGCAGCCCTGGGCGTCCACCGGCCCTGGAGGGCTTTCTCTTGGGCTACAGTGGTCACTCCCTGGCTCCCCGCTTCTCCAGACCAGCAACAGGCCAGCTCCGAGGGCAATGCCCGGCCCAGCAGGTCCCCCAGTGAAGGGAGAGCCTCACACGGGAAGGCCCGGCCGGGGGCATGCTACAAAACCCGACCACCCGCGGGGGCTGAGCGCAAGGGGGCAGGCGGACACCAGGGGTGCTGTTCCCCGCAGGAAGAGGGCTGCATGGGGTGCAGAAGGGCACTGGTGTCTGGGCACGTCTGGGGCTCAGGCGGACGCCGCGCTCCTCCAGCTTCGGGCACAGGACCGAGTCAGGCATGGAGGCGGCTACAAAGGGAGGGGCGTCTCAGTATCTCAGATGGGAGGGAGCTGGGGAGAGAGGAGGACCCAAAACCCGGGGGTAAATTCTTCCAGGCCCTGACCTCCCCAGGCCAGGAGACTGTGAGGGGCCAGCGCCCCAGAGGCCACGGTGGAGCCGCCTGGGTCCCCACAAATCAACTCCTGGGACAGACCAACGCCTTCAGAACAGAGCCACTCCTGCAGATGCTGCGATGCCCAGCGCACAACCTCTTACTAGAGGCTCAGAGAAACAGGAAGGCATGACCCAGTCAAGAGACAGAGAGGCCAGGGGAGCTGATCCTGAGATAAACCGAGAGCTGAAATTACAGGCCAGGACTTTAAAGCAGCTAATACAGTGTGTTCAGGGATTTAGTGGGAGACACGACCACGGTAAACGGGTGGCCTATTTCAGTAGAGAAATGGAAACTATTAACAAAAAGAAGCAAGTGGAAACTCTAGAAATAAAAACTACAGTAATTGAAATTTTACAACTCATCGAAATGGACTTAATTTGGATTGCAGATGGAAGAAAAAAGAGAGGAAAAAGAAACAAAAAATTTTAAAATTAGAACCAGGCCTGAGTGCCCTGGGAGACAATAACAAACATGTAACACAGCACCAGAGGAGAGGAGAAGTGGGGCGGGAAGAGCATCCGAGTAAACCATGACCAAATCTTCCCGAAGTTTGGTAAAAAAAAGTTATAGACTTATTTATCTAAGAAGCTCAACAAACCCTGAACAGGACAAATTCAGAGAAAACCTTTCCAGGAACATCACGGTCCAAGCGCTGGGGGTCAAAGGCACAGACAGGGCCGGCGACGGCATCTCCACGTGACACACGGCGGTTACGACGGGCTTGACTCGACGGCCGACTCCACCACGGGAGGAGCGGGCCAGTCAGCAGGCCGGGAAGAGACCCGGCCTCCAAGCCAGCAAAAAGGTCCTTTAGAGTGGAACAAAAACGAGCACGGTTCAGACAAGCCCAAACTGGGAGGGTTTGTCAACAACAGGCAAGAAATGCGTTTCAAGCTGAAGAAAAATGATATCAGATGGAAAGTCAAATCTATACGAAGGAAGCATAACAGAAATGGTGAATATTGGAAAACGTTTTAAAAATATGATTTTCCTTCTTTTAATCTCTTTAAAATACACGACTTTTTAAAGCAAAAACTGAACAGTGTTTCATGGCTTAGAGCACATGCAGATTAAGACGAGTGACAACAAATAGCTCTACCGCGGCACAAACGGGACTTTCATCACTGCTACAAGACACAGCTCTTACATTTTATCTGGAGTGTTATAAAATTAACTCTAAACAGATGGCAAAAAGTCAAGACAGGCATTTTAGCCTACTAAAAAATAGTGCAAAGATGCAGTACTAGAAAATACGTGTGTATTTATTAGATACACACACCTGGTACACGCACCCAAAGATACAAATGTGTGCATCCCTGAGTGAGCACACACAGACACACATGCACTCAATTAACCCAAAACAAGATAAGAAAGGAAAAACAGCAACAACAAGAAAAAAGTAGGACAAACCGAAAACAAAGTGACCCGAGTCAGCCCTGGTAATATTCATGCGAAACAGAAATGAAGGACGAGTGAGGAGCAGGCGGTCAAGAGGAGACCAGAAAGGCAGGCCAGATGTCATAGGTCGTTACGGGTGAGCGATGACTACCTGGGCGTGCACTATATATATCTGTCTACTCTGTCTGTAGTCACATATTTTCCACAATCAACACTTTTTAATTAGTATTAAGAGTGTGCCAAATATTATCTATAATCAAGTGGGCCTTAGGAAGCATCACTACAAAGAAAGCTAGTGGGGATCGTGGAATGCCAGCTGAGCTATTTAAAATCCTGAAAGATGGTGCTGTTAAAGTGCTGCACTCAGTATGTCAGCAAATTTGGAAAACTCAGCAGTGGCCACAGGACTGGAAAAGGTTAGTTTTCACTACAATCCCAAAGAAAGGCAATGCCAGAGAATGTTCAAACTAGTATACAATTGTGTTCATTTCATATGCTAGCAAGGTAATGCTCAAAATCCTTCAATCTAGGCTTCAACAATACATGAACTGAGAACTTTCACACATACAAGCTGGATTTTTAAAAGGCAGAAGAACCAGAGACTGCTTGTGTCTGACTCTGTGACCCCATGGACTATAGCCCGCCAGCTCTGTCCATGGGATTCTTCAGGCAAGAATACTGGAGTGGGTTGCCATTTCCTCCCCGAGGGGATCTTCCTGACACAGGGATTGAATTCACATCTCCTACATCTCCTGCACTGGCAGGCAGGCTCTTTAATGCTCGCACCACCTCCCAAAAGCAGGGCAAACATCAAGCAGATCAACAAAAGGAGGAGGAGGACCGAGGATTAGTGCAGCCCCAGAGTTTCAGCCTCTAAATAAATGGAGTTCCAGAGAGAACACAAAACTGAAAGAAAGTGAAGAAGCACACTGAAAAATGCCAGGCCTAGGTGAACAGGGCTGCCTCACCCACTAGTGATGAGAACATGTCATCATATTCTGGCGGTTCAGATCTTGGGGAACAAGGGGTGCTCCTGTGGGCCTCCTGGAGCCCGATCACGGAGAATCACTAGGGCACCTGCTTCATGTGGCAAGCGCCCCGTGCAGTACAGCAGCGCCTTCGCTGTTCTGAGGAAACGCTCCTCGGTCGAGTTCTACACCCAGCTAAACTACAAGGCAACAGGAACGCAATTTTCAAAATCAAGAGCAAAGGGAAAATCCAGATGCGGTTTCTTCGCTATCATGAACATTCACTTCCACAGAACCAGGGTGAGCCCAGACTGGGAAGAGAGGTCCTGAGCACAGACACGTGGCGCGCAGGCCCCACAGGGGCCAGGACAGAGTGGGGCAGGAAGCCGGACCCGGGAGCCAGGGGCCGCCACAAGAGGGGAGCCGCAGGCCTGCTCAGGAAAGGGCTTATGCTCCAGCAGCTGCAGGAACAGACAGGTGAGCAGCAGACGCTGGTGTAACTGGCAATGCAGTGACTGAGCTGGGAAATGGAGGGCGAGGGAGCACCACCGCCTCGGAGAGGAGAGCCTGGGTCCCCGCACCTTCTAGAGAACTCAAACACGCAGACTAAGACAGCAGCTTAGCTGGCAGGAAATGCCTGAGGAGCCGGAAGCTGGGGTGCCTGCCCCGGGAGATGCGGACAGCAGCGCAGGAGGGCACCTGGCGTCTTCATTCTTTAATCAGTAGCTTAGCTCCTCATCTAAGTGGCCTAGAAGAGTGGCCAAGACGACTGTAAGGGACAAAAATAAGATGTAGAGAAAGATACATATGTAGCGCAGAGTGTGTAAAAACAAAAAAGTCAAGGAAGGACACACGTGGGATGTCATCCGATGACAGGGCTGGGGACGGAGAGGAGAGGGGGAAGAACGCAGGAAGGACAAGCCGGCATCTCCTTTGCCTCGAGTCCACGGTCTCAGGGTTGAGTCTGCTGAACCCCCAGAAACCACAGGGAAACTTGCTTGTTAAAATCGAACGTGCCCGTGGTTTGAGTATACTTCGAGGACTGACTACAGCTTTATTTTTTTTACATTATTTATTTATTTATGTAGGCCGCACCGAGCAGCGTGCAGGATCTTAGCTCCCCGACCAGGGATGGGACCCAGACCCCCTGCAGTGGAAGAGCAGCCCTAACCACTGGACCACCACGGAAGTCGCTGGTTACAGCTCTTCTCAGATGGCCAAAGGAGCAGGTAACCACCACCCCTAAAAGTAAACATGAGCCATCCGCCAGCTGGGAACCCCAAGCCAGGCTCATCTCCTCCCAGAGACTGCTGCGGCCTCTCCTCCAGCGCTGGGCGGGGACACAGGGGGTGGCAACAGCAGCATCCCCTGGGGGGGGCGGGGGGCGAGACGCTGCTCCCCACCCCTCGGGGGGTGGGGGGGTGGGAGACGCTGCTCCCCAGCCCACGACAGGAGAGACCCCAGCCCTTGCAAGAGTGCCCAGGGCAGTCCACAAGGACGCCAGGCCAGAGGCCCTGGAGCTGTGAACATCCCCTCACAGGCAACAGGGCCTTGGCAGGGGATGACGCTACAGCGCCTGTGCGGGGACAGGACCCGGCTTCCACACGCGGGCGTGACCACGCGTGTCCTCTCGGGAGGGACGCAGAGCGAGGAGCCAGGACAGAAAGAGGGAAGCAGGAGCCAGGGAAGGATAACACAGGCTGGGTGTGAGGGCGCCCCCACTAGCCGAGAGGACGTCCGGCCTCCTTCTGCTTTTAAGCCACTAGGCTACGGTCCTTGGTTACAGCCGCCACGGGAAACTCATACAGATGTTAACCAGAAAGTAAAATGTTTCTGTGAATTCTACCAAGTTCAAAGGAAAATAACACACCGTGGCTTCGCCGTGTTCGTGTCCTCGCTGGACAGTCTGTGTCAAGTCTTAACGACACGCTGTTCTTCCTTCATCCTGACTTTTGCTTGACCCACTTCAGACAAAGGCAAGCGTCTAAAGGCAGTGCAATCAGAAAGCTCACGTGCTCTCCTCTGCTGCGGGAGGCCTGGACCTCCCCGCCTCCCCTGCCTAGCGCGCCCCTGCAGGCTGGCCACCTCCTCAGACAAGGCCACCCGGTCCCAGCCTCCCAGCCTGCAGGTGCTCCTCTGCCTGGTCACCGGCCCCTTCCTGGATGCCCTCCTCCTAGAAGAGGGGGAAAGGAGCCTGCCCTGAAGCCTGGGGCGCTGGCCCACCCCGTGCCCGCTGCTCACCTCCTGACCCCGCACAGGACCCCGCCCCAGGTCCACTCCACACGCCAGCCCAGGTCCCCCTCTCCCAGAGGCAGTCACCCAGCACCGGGGTGGGCACCTCAGTGATGGGCTTGTCCCCATCTGAGGAGCATCCCTGAGGCCCAGGCTCCGCGTCCCCAACCCACAGCCAGGACCTCTAGGCTCAAGACCACCGGATCGGAGGACATTCTGATCAAACGTCCCACTGTGACGATAAGTCCCTAAGGCAGGGTTTTAAACACCTTCTCTCTTCTTGCTCATTGCCCACTGCCCACCGCCTATCCGGGCACTCATCTCAGACCTGGAGTGGGGGGTCTCCAGAGCAGCAGTTCCCTCCCTGCCAGCCTCACGGTCCGTCTGCGGGTTCCACGGCCTCACAGGCGCCATTTAACCATAGCACGTGCCACTGATGGACACTGACCACTTGGATCCACTCACAACCCTGAGCAACCCCACGGTTACAGGCAGGTCCTGTTACAAACCCAACCCTGCAACGGGGAAGCCGAGGCACAGAGGGTGGTCACCTGCCCTAGGGTCTGTCTACACCCACAGCTCCAGGGCCACTCTGTCTACACCCACAGCTCCAGGGCCACTCTATCTGCATGCACAGCTCCAGGGCCACTCTATCTGCACCCACTTTGGGCCACTCCGTCTACACCCACAGCTCCAGGGTCATTCTATCTGCACCCACTTTGGGCCACTCTGTCTACACCCACAGCTCCAGGGCCACTCTATCTGCACCCACTTTGGGCCACTCCGTCTACACCCACAGCTCCAGGCCACTCCGTCTACACCCACAGCTCCAGGGCCACGCTATCTGTACCCACTTTGGGCAACTCTGTCTACACCCACAGCTCCAGGGCCACTCTATCTGCACCCACTTTGGGCAACTCCGTCTACACCCACAGCTCCAGGGCCACTCTATCTGCACCCACTTTGGGCCACTCTGTCTACACCCACAGCTCCGGGCCACTCTGTCTACACCCACAGCTCCAGGGCCACTCTATCTGTACCCACTTTGGGCCACTCTGTCTACACCCACAGCTCCGGGACCACTCTATCTGCACCTACTTTGGGCCACTCTGTCTATACCCACAGCTCCGGGCCACTCCGTCAACACCCACAGCTCCAGGGCCATTCTATCTGCACCCACTTCGGGCCACTCCATCTACACCCACAGCTCCAGGGCCATTCTATCTGCACCCACTTTGGGCCACTCTGTCTACACCCACAGCTCCAGGGCCACTCTATCTGCATCCACTTTGGGCCACTCTGTCTACACCCACAGCTCCAGGGCCACTCTGTCTACACCCACAGCTCCAGGCCACTCTGTCTACACCCACAGCTCCGGGCCACTCCGTCAACACCCACAGCTCCAGGGCCATTCTATCTGCACCCACTTCGGGCCACTCCATCTACACCCACAGCTCCAGGGCCATTCTATCTGCACCCACTTTGGGCCACTCTGTCTACACCCACAGCTCCAGGCCACTCCGTCTACACCCACAGCTCCAGGCCACTCCGTCTACACCCACAGCTCCAGGGCCACTCTATCTGCACCCACTTTGGGCCACTCCGTCTACACCCACAGCTCCAGGCCACTCCATCTACACCCACAGCTCCAGGGCCACTCTATCTGCACCCACTTTGGGCCACTCTGTCTACACCCACAGCTCCAGGGCCACTCTATCTGCACCCACTTTGGGCCACTCCGTCTACACCCACAGCTCCAGGGCCACTCTATCTGCACCCACTTTGGGCCACTCTGTCTACACCCACAGCTCCAGGCCACTCCGTCTACACCCACAGCTCCAGGGCCACTCTATCTGCACCCACTTTGGGCCACTCTGTCTACACCCACAGCTCTAGGGCCACTCTATCTGCACCCACTTCAGGCCACTCCATCTACACCCACAGCTCCAGGGCCATTCTATCTGCACCCACTTTGGGCCACTCTGTCTACACCCACAGCTCCAGGGCCACTCTATCTGCACCCACTTTGGGCCACTCTGTCTACACCCACAGCTCCAGGGCCACTCTGTCTACACCCACAGCTCCAGGCCACTCTGTCTACACCCACAGCTCCAGGGCCACTCTATCTGCACCCACTTTGGGCCACTCTGTCTACACCCACAGCTCCAGGCCACTCCGTCTACACCCACAGCTCCAGGCCACTCCGTCTACACCCACAGCTCCAGGGCCACTCTATCTGCACCCACTCTGGGCCACTCTGTCTACGCTCACAACTCTGGACCAGTGTTTACATCCACAATTCCAGGGCCACTCCATCTACACTCACAACTCCGGGCCACTTCGTCTACACCCAAAACTCCAGGGCCACTCTGTTTACACTCACAACTCCGGGCCACCCCGCCTGCACTCACAGCTCCAGGACCATTCTGTTCACACTCAACTTCGGGCCAACACTCCATCTACACTCAAAACTACGGGCCACCTCGCCTGCGCCCGCAGCTCCGGGACCTCGCAGCGTCCCCCACCCCCTGCCCTGAGCGGCAGCTCGGAGCCCGCACCGGGAAGCCAGCACAAGGCTGCGTCGCGGCGCCGCATTCCCAGAGCTGGGGTCTCCGGAGGCGGCCTCTGGTCAGACAATGCGGCCGCCCGGGATGTCGGACAGGAAACTCGGGAGTCCGTGAGGACTCGGCCCGGGGCGCCCGCCGTCGGTGGGCGTCGCAGGCCCCGCGCGCTCGGCCCTGCCTCGATCCCGGGCCCTCGGGTCCCGCGGCCGCCCCTCCGCCCGGCCGGAGTCGCGCTGGGGAACAAAAGGAGGGCGGCGGCGGCCGGGCGGCCCCGAGAAGCAGGACCCCGAGGCGCCGGCCGCCCCCGGCACTCTCCGCTCGGCCGGGCAGAGCGGGCCGCGGAGGCCGCGAGCGCGCGCCCTCAGAAGAAAGAAAGCGGAGGCGGGGCGCCGGCGCCCGGACCACAACCTACCGGCCGCTCGCTCTCCGGCCGCGATCCACTCAGCCAGCGCGCGCAACGGTCACAGCCGCCGTAGCCCGGGGCCGGGAGGGGGCGGGGCCAATGAGAGGGGCGGGGCGACGCGAGGGGCGGGGTCGCATAGAGGGGCGGTAACCTGAGTGGGCGTGGTCGAAGAGTGGGCGGGGTTGTAGGGCGGGGCCTTTGGAAGGGGTGGTCCATCCTTGGTGGGCGGGGCCGTCCTTGTCTGGACCAATGAAGGGATAGGGTCGAGTAGGGCGTGAGAGGTGGGCGGGGCCTGGGGCGGGGTCGTGAAGGAGGTCCCGGACCTCCAGGAAGAGAGTGGGGCGGGCTTGACCTCCAAGGCTGTGGGCGGCTCTCAGGACGCGGCCGGTGTGCTCGGTCTACAGGGCGCGGATGGAGCGTCCAGTGGACAGCATGAGGGGCGGCCCTTCCAGGGAGGAAGGTGGAAAAAACCGAGGGACGGAGCCCGAAGGGGCAGATCTGGAGGGGCGGGGACCCCCCCAGAACTGGGGCGGGACTTCCGCTACCAGCGCGAGGTGGCGGGTCCGCCTCTGGCTGTGGAAGCCCTGCGCCGCCCGTATCCCCTCCCGCCCCGGGTGCCCTCCTACTCCCTCCACCCGGTTTCCGAAGGCGCGTTGACACTTCTGCGCCCCACATCTCGGGGTCCCCGCCCCTCCTCTCGACAGCCTTCCACAACCTTGAGGCTCACCAGACCCTATTTTGCCGGGACATCATTTTATTTTTAAGGAAGGGAAGCGGAACGGAGTGTGGGGTTCCCAACAGTACTCAGTCACCCCCTAGTCCCCCACCAAGAGGGAGTGGTCAGGCAGGCCAAGCAGGTGCTCAGCTCCACCCGGCTGTCCTGGAGGTCCCGGGGGCACCTGCTCCCCTCTTCTCTTCCTGGAACCCAGCCTTGTTCCCAGGAGCACCATCCAGGGTTACCGTCCCTCCCACATCCCGTTGTCTTCCTCCTCAGCGATCACTTCTTTGGAAATTCCATTTCCCGTTAGTCAGTGACCTGATAGGGACCTGCCAGACCATTTTCAGGAAACAGTCGGCTGGGCATTTATTGTACAAGCCAAGAGTAGGAAAGATTTAAGCCCAGGACTCCTGGCTGGTCAGACCTTGACTCTCAGTTATTTGGCCCGCTCCCAAACCTGGCCAGAGCCTCCTTGCTTGTAGGATAAATCATCGTGACAAATATTAATACACCAGCCAGCACACTTAAAGCCCTTCCACTCACGGTAGAAAAATCAGAAAATCTTAATTGATGCTTCATCTTCCCTTCAGTGTTCCCAGAGTGGCAGCAAAGGATAAACTTGCCACTACCTGCCAAGTTGTCAGGACATGTCTTCCCCTTATATTTGCAAATGAAACTCCTCAGACAGAACCCTGGGATGTGGACCTGTGTCCGCAGGAGTGTGTTGACCAGTGGGAGGGACGAGCTCTGCCCAGCAGAGGGCAGGAAGTGTGAGAGCTCAGGCACTGAGGCCAATGGTCTCTACAACAGCACAGCTACAGACCGTGTCCCCCCAAAATTCACATGTTGAAGCCTGTTCCCGGATGTGACGGTGTTTGGCGGTGATGAGGTCATGAATGTGGAGTCCAGTGAACAAGATTAGTGCCTATACAAGAGAGACCCTAGAGAGCTCCCTCATCCCATGGGCCACCAGAGAATACAGACCAAAGATACCTGTCTGTCAACCAGGAAGCAAGTCCTCACCTGACAATGAATTTGCGCATGACTTGATCATAGAATTCCACCCTCCAAAGGGTAGAACAGAGGTAGAAACCTCTGCTGTTTCTAAGCCACCAGTCTGTAGTATCACTGGGGTAGCAGTTAGCAGGGTGGATGTATGATCTTCCAGAAATGCCTAGATTCACTTGGCCCACCTGTGCGCTGAGCCAGCAGGGAGAAGCAGGTGCCACTTGTCAGGAGAAGCAGGTGCCACTTGTCAGGAGAAGCAGGTGCCACTTGTCAGGAGAAGCAGGTGCCACTTGTCAGGGAGAAGCAGGTGCCACTTGTCAGGGAGAAGCAGGTGCCACTTGTCAGGAGAAGCAGGTGCCACTTGTCAGCTGGGGCTGTTACGACAGACACCACAGACTGGGGGGCTGAGACAGCAAGTGTTTATTTCTCACATTTGTGGAGCCTGAAGTTCCAAGATCAAGGTGCAGACGGATCCTGCATCTGTTGACGGCCCTCTTCCTGGTTTACAGACAGCTGTCTTCTCAGAAGGTGGAGATCAGAGAGAGAGGACAGAAGCTCATATCTCTTCTTGTGCTGTTCTTAGTCGCTCAGTGGTGTCCGACTCTTTGCAACCCCATGGATTGTAACCCTCCAGGCTCCTCTGTCCATGGGGATTCTCCAGGCAAGAATGCTGGAGTGGGTTGCTATGCCCTCCTCCAGGAGATCTTTCCAACCCAGAGATCGAACCCAGGTCTCCCCCATTGCAGGCGGATTCTTTAGCAGATGAGCCCCCAGGGAAGCTCTGTCCCTTTCTATAAGGGCACTAATCCTGCTCGTGGGGACTCCTCTCTCATGGCCTGATCACCTCACTAAGGACCACCCCCAACACCATCACCTTGGGGCTCAGGGTTTTAACACCTGAATGGGGGTGGGAGGTGACAGTCCAGAGTGGCACAGATGCAGCTTTGACAGCCTGCATTGGCCATGCCAGCCTCACAAAAGGTCTGGGGCAGGTGAGCCAGACAGTTCTGCAGCACAGACCTCACACGCAGACCCAGAGGATGCACTCGCCCTGGCGTGGGGGTCCTGGCTCCCCTCCAGCCTTCCAAGGGCCAATGACTGGGCAATGAGAGGCCTGAGAAAGAAGGGTCCGGGTTTCGCTTCTCATCCCTTCACCCAGGGTCAGATTGCTCCAAGTGAAGCTGTTCACAGGCAGCCCAGAGACGACCTGCATCACTGGGCAGGAGGCCAGGCGCTGTGCCGGCTCTGGGGACAGCCTCGTGTGCCCCTCCCGGCCCTGCTCTCACCGCCCTCCCACAGGCTCTGTGCTCTAGGGAGCCCTGGCCCAGGCTGGCAGGTCAAGTATAACCCTTCCAGAAGGCAGGCCTCCACGAAGGGATTTTGGAACTGGATTCCCACCCTGTGTGAAGGACCCTGCTGCTGGTGTGAGTGATGTGAGGGCAGGACTCGAGTCCATGGTGACCACTAATGCCTTTGTTCATGGTCACTGGGCCAAGATGCCGGCCAAGGCAGTGCTGGGATGTGTGAAAAATAACAAAGGGAAATCTCACTTAAAACAGAGCTGGGGGGAGCTCCCTAGTGGTCCAGTGGTTATGTTACTGAAAGGTATGCCTGGGGGTGCGGGTGCTTGCCACTCAAAAGCCAGTAAACAGGCCAGGTTGGTGGAAATGAAAGTTTGCTTTATTTCAGATGCCAGCAACTGGGGAGGAGGGTGGTGGACATCTGTCCAAAGGCCGACTCCCCAGCCCCCCTGACAAGCAGGGGGTGAGTGCATTTAGAGACAGAGTTGGGGGGGGTTATATGCAGAAACAGCACTGTCATCTCTAACAGTCATCTTCAATTGGTCATCAATGGTCTGACTGGCAGCATCTTGGTTGTTTTAGGTACAGTTAATCTTCAGAAAGTGAAGAGGAACTAAAAAGCCTCTTGATGAGAGTGAAAGAGGAGCGTGAAAAAGTTGGCTTAAAGCTCAACATTCAGAAAACGAAGATCATGGCATCTGGCCCCATCACTTCATGGCAAATAGATGGGGAAACAGTGAAAACAGTGTCAGACTTTATTTTTCTGGGCTCCAAAAGCACTGCAGATGGTGACTGCAGCCATGAAATTAAAAGACGCTTACTCCTTGGAAGGAAAGTTATGACCAACCTAGATAGCATATTCAAAAGCAGAGACATTACTTTGCCAACAAAGGTCCATCTAGTCAAGGCTATGGTTTTTCCAGTGGTCATGTATGGATGTGAGAGTTGGACTGTAAAGAAGGCTGAGTGCCAAAGAATTGATGCTTTTGAATTGTGGCGTTGGAGAAGACTCTTGAGAGTCCTTTGGACTGCAAGGAGATCCAACCAGTCCATTCTGAAGGAGATCAGCCCTGGGATTTCTTTGGAAGGAATGATGCTAAAGCTGAAACTCCAGTACTTTGGCCACCTCATGCGAAGAGTTGACTCATTGGAAAAGACTCTGATGCTGGGAGGGATTGGGGGCAGGAGGAGAGGGGGACGGCAGAGGATGAGATGGCTGGATGGCATCACTGACTCGATGGACGTGAGTCTGAGTGAACTCCGGGAGTTGATGATGGACAGGGAGGCCTGGCGTGCTGCGATTCATGGGGTCGCAAAGAGTCGGACACGACTGAGCGACTGATCTGATCTGATCTGATCTGAATATTACTTAGTCTCCTCTGACTGTCTTCCTTTGTTTCAACATTTCTCACTTCTCTGATTATTCTTTGACTAAAGTTTTCCACAGACAAAAGGCAGGCAGAGGACATGGGGCGGGGATGGGCGGCAAGGACCATGCGGGCCTGCTCTGTCTCAGTGACGCACTCCAGGCTTTCACTGCCGTAGGCAAGGTTGATCCCCGGTCAGGGAACTAAGATCCTGCGTGTGTGTGTTGCGGCAAAACACACACACACACAAAACCCAAACCAAACAAAACAAAAACAATAAGTGAATAAATAAAATGGAGTTGGGAAGCCCCGAAGGGGACCTCTCACCTACAGGAAGAAAGTACTTTGCGTCTTTGCATCTGGGCGGCTTTACTTCGCACCCCTCCCGCCACCCCTCAGGAGGAAGCTCTTCTCTTCACCCAGCAACAGCCTAGCCAATGAGAAGCCTCCGCTGCTCGGCCAATGAGAAGCCTCCACTGCTCGGCCAATGAGAAGCCTCCACTGCTCGGCCAATGAGACGCAGTCAGCCCTGAAGCCCTGCTTTCCTGTAATGAACTTGGGAAGCAGCCACTCCCTCCTTCCCCCTTTCACTGGATCAGGTTTCTCTCCGCCACCCCCACCCCAGCCCCACGTTTGCCAGACTTGCTCGTGGTTTGGCCATAGCTTACATGTCTCAAATGCAATTCTTCTGCTCTTCTTGAATGAACTCATTCTACTGGTAAAATAACTTAAAATAACTGATGTGCTGTTTTATTCTGGAGGTCGGCAGAGTTAAGTGACTGTGCCACGTGGGCACCTGCCCTCTGTCAGCAGCCCCCTTTCTCTCCAGGAGGAGGCCTGTGGGGGGCAATAAAGCGTGTGCTCATTTAGCCTAAGAACTGTTCCCTGTGGAGAGTCCAGCACGCCCAGAGCCTGGCGATGGCTGCCTTCAGGGGCCAACAGTGGACGGTGGAGCCGCTGCCACGGCTGGTCCCTCCCTGGACGCTCAGGAGGGAGTCCAGAAGAAAGGGAATGTGCTTCCTCCGCAGGAAAGGTGTCGGAGCCACGGGAGTGGGCAGGCTGGGGAGGCCTGAACTCCAGGGGGCTCTGTGGCAATAATGTTCTCCAGGCAAGAAAGATGGGCAGGTCACTGGGTGCTGGTCATTTTCCACAACCTAAGGAAAGGAGGGCTGGTGAGCAGAAGGCTGCGGCAGCAGACCCAGGGGAGAGCCCGGCCCTCCCGGGTTTCTGGATCACAGTCCAGGGCCCAGAGCCCTTGTGCAGATGGACCTGTGGGCCTATTCCTCCCACAGGTCCTGCACACTCACCACTAAGTGGGGGCGCTGGCGTCTGACAAGCCCCTCACGGTCCTTCCCGCACCTGGGCCATCCCTGGAAGTCCTGAGGGGTGGGGGACGCACTGCCAGGCCCCTCTCCCGAGCCTCCGTCTGCTGTTCATCCCTGCTCAAATGCCCCCGGGGACACCATCATCTGCAGGAAGAAATTCACTAAGTCCAAGGCCGGTGTTCAAGCATCCCCTCCACGAAGGCCGTTTCTGCCTTCCAAGGAGTCAAAAGGACCCCACTTTGGGCCTTACAGCCAGGCATCCAGATGCAGCTGGACCCGAGGCCAGAGCAGAGTGCCAGTCACGCGACCAGCGACCGCGGGCCGAGTTCCCTCTCACTCCCGAGCCAGCGCGCCTCCCCACTGCCTGTCCATGGCAGGCCTGCTGGGAAGCTGCCCCCAACCCATCACCTGTCAGGGCTCAGCTCAGGCGTCACACGCACCCCACCCTGGTACCCACCAGACCTGTAGGTCCACCTGTCACTGTCCCAACATTCTGTAAAGGGGTCAAGTTCAGGTCTGTTCCCCACCCCCCAGACTACACCCCTCCAACACGAGCTCCTGGACAGAAGGGACCATCGGTAGGGTGGGCTTCTGAGCGCCCGCCCATCCCAGGCACGTGGTAGGCTCGGGGACACAACATCCCAGACAGGAGCACAGGAGGCTCCAGCAGCTCCGGGTGGACCGGCCCAGCCCAGGTGCCATGCAGGGGGGTGGCCAGCAAATGGGGGCAGGGGAAGCCGGCCAGCAGAGAAGCCTGCAGGCTCTTCAGTAGGACTTTGGAACCACGTCCAGAACGCTGGGCAGAGAGGCTTCCAGAAGCATCCTTGGTTGGGTGAAGGAAGGGACAACAGAGAGGGGCAGTGGTGGCGATGCTGGGGACTAGAGACAGTGACCCAGCCTTGGAGACAGACAGGGCCCTGGGGAAGGAGCCACGGTGGGTTAGAGAGCCTGGAGGCAGCGGAGGAGGCAGGGCCCTGGGCCAAGCACCAAGAAGCCAGGCTGCCGTGCACCCAGGGGTTAGACGGGACTGGGCCCCCAGCCTGGGCCCCGCTCACACCCTGCCCCAACCTGAAGTCCTCGACCCCAAGCGGCCCGTCCTGAGGCCATGGCCTGCAGGGCGCCAGCCAGCCCTCCCCGAGGACCTTCTGCAGTGGGGGGCAGCGGGAGCAGATGACCAGCCCTAAATGTGTGGACTGCGCCCCTGCGTTTGAAATCCTCTAGGATCTGGGAACAGAGGGAATCAATCAAGTGAAGCTCTGTGTGGTTTTTAACCAGAACACAGGAAATTCATTAAATAGACCATATTGTCACTAAATAGAACTTGTATTAATTAGGGACATTGTTACCAAACAGGGTGGCATTAATGAAATAGACCATATTGTTAACAGAAAAAGAACATACACCAATCAACCAGAGCACACGGGGGCCCGGGGGCCCTGACAGGATCCCACGGGGCTGCTGGTGGTCTGGGGAGGGGGCAGCCCCACAGGCAGCCTGGCCTCGGCTAAGGTCACTGAGCCAGGAGGGGAGGCCCCTGCCTGGTGTGAACATCCTGGCCGGGGCAGAGATATCTGCTGAGATGTCTCTTCTCCACGAACCCCCTAAACACACCGGAACGAACCCCTCCTGCTGAAAATGTACCTACTGGGGAGCAGTGTATGTCAGGAGATCGTGTTTTCCTCCACAGAAATTAAACAAGAAATAAATCAGAAACATCCCCTCAAAACAGGGAGATGACAAGAGGTCATTTCTGAACGCCCCTCAGCGATCCTGTGACAGCCCCTTGGCTCCTTGGTGGACTCAGGCTCGCGTTTCAGACCAGGACTTGGGAGGGCGAGGGTCCCGCCATGGTCACCCCCCAGCACTCACGAGTCCATGCTCCTGGCCCAGCCTGGCTACTTCTGGGGCCCCAGGTGTGTGCAGAAATCCCTTGAGCAGGACGAGCCCCAGGCGGGTGCGCCTGGGTGCTAGCGAGTGGGTGCTCCCCAGCCTGGCCTCGCCTTCCCCAGCCCCACTCCTGCCCGCTCACAGCTATGCCACGCAGGCTCTGGGAGGCGGTGTCCCAGACCGGACATCGTTGATTTGGACTGATTCTGAGTTGAGACTGTATTTGCCAGTTCACTGATGGGAAGCTGCCTTTTACGTAAGAGTGAGCAGAGAACCCTGACGCTACCCGGTAGTTGTAGGGCTGTAGGAAGTTAGCCCGCCGCCCCCGCCATGGGCTGCCATGACAAAGAGGGGGACAGTAAAAGATGCCTTTCTGGTTCTAGTCTGGAAATGCTTTCCCACCCACTGACTGCATAGGCGCAAACGTTGCAGACCACAGGGGAAGGCCTGACCTTGGCCTTCTGGGAGCTGGCCCAGTTCACCTGGGCCCCTCCAGGCTTTCCCATCAGAAGTCCTCTGTCCCTGAACCCCCGAAGCCCTCACCCCACCCCGCCTCTGACAGATGTCAGGGCTAACCAGGGGACACCCAGGCTGGACACAGGCATTGCCTCTCATGCCTCAAGGAATCACATTTCCCAGTTGGTCCTGGGACGGGATGTCCTGGGTCACCCCAGCGGTGCCCCAGCCCGGGGCTGTAGGGGGTCTCCACCACCAGCGCGCTGGGTCAGGAGAAGGAGTAGGCAACTCCACACAGCCGCGTCCACACCCTGCAGTTTTCACATGCTTCTCAGTCTCAGGATGAGAGGGTTGGCTGGCATCACCGACTTGATGGACATGAGTTTGAGCAAGCTCCAGGAGTTAGTGATGGACAGGGAGGCTTGGAGTGCTGCAGTCCATGGGGTCACAAAGAGTCGGACACGACTGAGCGACTGAGCTGAACTGAGCTCTCAGTCTCACCCCTTTCGGGTCCAGCGTGACAGAGTGGATTTCCGGGCTGTCCCTCCCTGGGGAGCAGGGGCCACCTGGGGCCAGGCCCGGCTGGGTCCCCCCATGAGAGACACGGCCTCCTGGGAGGCTGCCATGCTTTCTTCACCTTAGAACCCACCTGACCCCCGCCCATCAGACGACCACCCCGCCCACCCAGGTTCCCATCCAGGCCTGCAGGCCCATCTCAGGGGGCTGTGCTCCCATCTGCGCAGGAACAAGGGGAGACTCTCACCAGAGGCCCGGGAGTCACGGGCCTCATCTGCCTGCCGCCAGGTTCCTCCACGGCTCTCTGGAGTCCCTCTGGTCAGTCCCTGCCAGCCTTCAGCCCCTCCACGGATCCTGGATACTCTGGTCCCCAGGCCACAGTGCAGATGGGCACTCCACACCCCATTTGCCCAAATACCAATAAGTGAAGAAAATGCCTTCTGTCTTTCCACCTTGACAAAATTCCCACAAAGCAACAAAATTGAAACAGCAAAAGCTGTGGACTTTTCCCCTTTTTTTGGTGAAATAGACAAGCACAGGGAATCCCCTGGTGGCCCAGCGGTTAGGGCTCCATGCTTCCATCGCCAGGGGCCTAGGTCCAGTCCCTGGCCAAGGAATTTGTATTCATACTTAGCCACTCAGTTGTGTCCAACTCTTTATGACCCCATGGGCTGTAGCCCGCCAGGCTCCTCTGTCCACGGGGACTCTCCAGGCAAGAATACTGGAGTGGGTTGCCAGGCTGTCCACGAGGGGATCTTCCCAACCCCGGGATCGAGCCCAGGACTCCCGAATTGAAGGCGAATTCTTTACCATCTGAACCACCAGGGCACTTCAAACCACAGGGCATGGCCAAAAAAAAAAATAGACAAAATCTGCTGCGTAACCATTTCTTAGGTGGTATATTAAGCCGTTCTGCAGCTCTCACCACTATAGGTCCACAGAACTTCCTGAACGAAAACTCTGTCCCCTTTAGACACTAACTCCCCATCCCTCCTTCCCTGGCACCCACCCTTATACTTTTTGTCGCTATAAGCTCGACTCCTCTCAGTTCATTACCAACCTAGACAGCACATTAAAAAGCAGAGACATTATTTTACCAACAAAGGTCTGTCTAGTCAAGGCTATGGTTTTTCCAGTGGTCATGTATGGATGTGAAAGTTGGACCATAAAGAAAGCTGAGCGCTGAAGAATTGATGCTTTTGAACTGTGGTGTTGGAGAAGACTTGAGAGTCCCTTGGATTGCAAGGAGATCAAACCAGTCCATTCTAAAGGAAATCAGTCCTGAATATTCGTTGGAAGGACTGATGCTGAAGCAGAAGCTCCCAATACTTTGGCCACTTGATGCGAAGAACTGACTCATTAGAAAAGACCTTGATGCTGGGAAAGACTGAAGGCGGAAGGAGAAGGGGGTGACAAAGGATGAGATGGTTCGATGGCATCACCAAACTTGATGGACATGAGTTTGAGCAAGCTCCAGCAGTTGGTGATGGACAGGGAGGCCTGGCGTACTGCAGTCCATGGGGTCACAAACAGTCAGACACGACTGAGCGACTGAACTGACCGAATGGCTCAAGGTTCATCCATGTTTAGCCGGTGTCAGAACTTCCTTCCTCTTTAAGGCTGAATAATATCCTGTTGTACGATGGACCACATTGTGTCCATCCATCCATCCATCCACCCAAGGACACTTGGCTATTTTCTCTGTAATCAAAATTTTTTCTTAATTTTTAAAACATGAAATAGTCAATCTTCTTTAATTATTTTTTCAGTAAGCATTTCCTCGTGTTATCAATAGCATCAATGCCCCAGGTGACTGAACAGAGCAAATCTGAAGTCAACTTCGTTTTCCCCTGAAGACCGAGGCCAGTCTCTACCTGAGGATATCCTGCTATTTCACGTAGCTCTTCTAATGCAGTTGAATCTTGTGTAAATTAAATCTAATTGCTTTAACAGTGCTTAATTGATGTTCTTTTTGTGTTGCTGAGGGTGATTTTAAGGTCAAATGTGATACACGTTTCATGGAGATGTTCCATCTAGGGGCAGGTGCAAAATCCATCAAGTCTGGTTTCTGCCTTATTCTGAAGCATGGCGTCCCTGTCGGCCTCCAGGAAGCCACACCTCTGAGTAGTGAATTCGGAATCCGGGCCGGAGCTGGCGCAAAGAGCCTTCTGGGTTTCAGGCCCCAGTTCTGTCTTCTTTACTTTTTCTTTTGTACATTGTGATTCACGGTCTTCCCCTGGCAATCTTTAAAATTATTTAAATGAGGGCAAAATTACTTTATTTGATTGTTGAAAATTTAATGGGATCTTCTTAAATAAACACCTCCCAGCTTTGTGTCCAGGTGCGCCCTGCTGTGGGTGTGCAGTGAGGGCCCCACGTGGTGGCCCGGTCCAGCCCCCCCTGCACGTATGTGGGGAAGGACGTGCACGCCCCATGCGGCGGACGCGCCTCGGCTCCCAGGGAAACTGCGGTGATGCTCTGCTGACTTCTGAGACCCTCCCGAAGAAGCGGGGATGCAGACAGGGAGGAAGCAAGACAAACGGCCATCAGCACCGTCAGGACGTGGGTTTATTGTTCGAGAATCCAGGCGCCCACTCTGTCTTCGAGGAAGGGTTTGACAAACTTGTTACTTTGCGCGCACGCTCAGTCGTGTCCGACTCTTTGCAACCCCAAGGACTGTAGCCCACCAGGCTCCTCTGTCCATGGGATTCTCCAGGCAAGAGTACTGGAGTGGGTTGCCATTTCCTTCTCCACATGGAGCATAAAGATGAAAGAAAATGGGACTTCCTCCCCCTGGGGTTAGAAGGAGGCAAAGGCTTCCATTCCCACAGTAACAACAAGAAAAACCCAGGGAAAAAATTATACCCTTATGGCTCAGCGGTAAAGAATCTTCCTGCAGGACAAGACCTGCAGGATTCGATTCCTGGGTCGGGGAGATCCCCTGGAGGAGGACACGGCAATCCACTCTAGTATTCTTACCTGGAGAATCCCATGGACAGAGGAGCCTGGTGGGCTACAGTCCATGAAGCTGCAAAGAGTCAGACAAGACTGAGTGACTTAGCGTGCATGCGTGAGGATCGTAGGCCAGTTGTTGATAGTTGGCCAGTTTATTGTCGTTGGTCAGTCAGTAAGCAGGTCTGACTCTTTGGGACCCCATGGACTGTAGCACGCCAGACTTCCCTGTCCTTCACTATCTCCGTGAGTTTGCTCAAACTCACATCTATAGAGTTGGTGATGCCATCCAACCATCTCATCCTCTGTCATCCCCTTCTCCTCTTGTCCTCAGTCTTTCCCAGCATTAAGGTATTTTACAATGAGTCGGCTCTTCACACCAGGTGGCCAAAGTATTGGAGCTTCAGCATCAGTCCTTCCAATGAGTATTCAGGGTTGATCCCCTTTAAGATTGACTGTTTGATCTCCTTGCAGTCTAAGGGACTCTCAAGAGTCTTCTCCAGCACCACAGTTCAAAAATATCTTCAGCGCTCAGCCTTCTTTAGGTCCAACTTTTACATCTGTCCATGACTACTAGAAAAACCATAGCTTTGATTATATGGACCTTTGTTGGCAAAGCGACGTCTCTACTTTTTAATACACTGTCTAGGTTTGTCATAGCTTTCTTTCCAAGGAGCGTCTTTTAATTTCATGGCTATGTTCATCATCCGGTAGATACAAGTAGACCAGCAGATACAGGATAACTTTTATGAACTGAATTCTTGAGAAAGACAACTCTTAATCAAGAACAGACATTCACAATTATATATATTCACAGATATACAACTACGGATCACTTTGCTGTAGACCCAAAAGATTATAAATTGACAAGACTTCAATTAAAAAACAAAACCAAAACTGATTTAATGGTGATGGTTGCACCACTCAGTAAATTTACTTTAAAAAACCATTAGAGAATTCCCTGGTAGTCCAGTGGTTAGGACTCTGTGTTTCACTGCTGACGGTCCAGGTTCAATCCCTGGTCAGGGAAGTAGGTCCTACATTCTGCAGCTAAGACCCAGCTCAACCAAAGAAATAAATAATAAAAATAAAAATTTTTTTAATTAAAAAAAAAAACACGCTGCAGGGTAATAGGAGGTGGAGGGCTGGGCTGAATGTAAGCAAACAATGTAATTAAAGCCTTGTCCCAGCTCCAGGGACAGCTTGACTCTTGGAGGAATCCAAACGATTGCTCCAAACCCAAACTGTGGAACGGCTTGCCTTCTGTGGGAAACAAGCAGGACGAAATCAAAACACAAATCACACACCGGTCACCACTGTTCACTTACGCACACATCACACACCGGTCACCACTGTTCACTTACACACAATGTCTGGAGTGGAATTGAAAATTACAAAAAGTGTGAAGCAGCAGAAAAATTTGGCCAAAAATCAAAAGAAAACACAATCAAAAGATATAGACCCCAAACGATCCAGGGATTGAAATTAACAGGCACATAATTAAAAAGATATTATGAGTATGCAGAAGAATTACAAGGAGAAATAATAGAGATGGGGTATTTTGAAAGACAAATGGAAACTAAAAATCTCGAAAGAAGTTCAGTCACTGAAAACTACAATATCACAGTATCTGAAATAAAACCTATTGGCTAGGCTTCTGGACACTGAAAAAGGAAATTTCAGTCAATTTGAAAAGAGATCAGTATGAATAATCCAAACTAAATCACAAAGAGGGAAAAGAGATTGGGTAACAGGGAAAAGAGTACGGTAGCCGATGGGGCAATACCAAGTGGTGGGGGGACTCTGTAATTGGAGTCCCAGCAAGATAAAGTGGGGGAAATATCTTACAAGAAATAGTAGCCAAATTTTTCTCAAATTTGATTTTTAGAAAATCAATCCATAGACCCCCAAATTCAACACACCTAGACACAAACTGTTGAAAACAACAACAACAAAAACTAAAAAGTTAGAAACATCTAGAAGGAAAAAAAAGATTACATACATTACCACCACAACAAAAATGAGTGCGTTCGTATCAGGAACCGCAGAAACCCTGAGACAAAAAGAAAGCAATATTTTAAAAAGACTAGACACAAAAACTGCCAACTGATACGTCTAAACAGTGAAAACAGCCTTGAGAAGCAAAGGCTCAGTGAAAGGCACTGTCAGGCAAACAGAAGCGACTCTAAACACGTGCTGTAAGAAATGCTCAAAGAAGGTCTCTGGCTGAAGGGAAATGATGCCAGATGGAAACCTGGATTCACGCGAAGGAATGAAGAGCAGAGCAATGGTAAATATGTGCACAAATAGAAAAGACCTATTTCCCCCCTTTTTTCATTTCTTCAAAGGACAGTTGGACATTTAAAGCAAATATAGTGACCATGCTTTATGAGGTTTATAGCAAATGTACGTGTAAGTTATGCAAAACAATCGCAGAAGGAACGGGAAAGGAAATGGAATTTTATGTTGAAAGGTCTTTACATTATACATGAAGTAGTATAATATGATTTCAAAGTAGACTGAGGTAAATTAAGGATACATGTTGGAATCCCTAGAGCTAACTCTAAAAACATAATTCAGTATATTGTAGCTAAAACCCAATGGAAGGGACTTCCCTGGTGGTCCAGTGGCTAAGGTCCTAAGCTCCCAAGGTGGGGCCGGGGTTCCATCCCGGCTCAGGGAACTAGATCCAACAGGCGGCAACCAAGAGTTCGAATGTTGCAATGAAGGTCGGAGGTCCCACATTCTGCCACTAAGACTCTGTGCAGCCAAAGAAATAAATATTTAAAAACAAACAAACAAACAATGGGATGGACTCCCTGGCAGTCCAGTGGTTAAGGCCTTGGCTTTTAATGCCAGTGCTGTGGGTTTGATTCCTGGTTGGGGAGCAAAGATCCCACTCGCCTTGTGACCAAAAAAACCGAAACACTAAACAGAAGCAATATTGTAACAAATTCAATAAAGAATTTAACAATGGTTGACGTCAAAAATAAAATCTTAAACAAAAACTCAATGGAGGGGACAAAATTTTGTTTTAAATTTTAAATCAGTTAATCCAGAAGAAGTTAGAAAAGGAAGAAACAAAAACGCAAAGAACAAATAGGACAAATAGAAACCAATTAGTAAGATTATAGGTAGAGTCAATCCTCAATAGTCCTAATTACATTAAATATCAAGTGGCTAAACATTCCAATTAAAAGGCAGAACATGTCACACTGGATTTAGAAAGAAAAAAAAAAGCCTGCTATATTCTAGTTTAGCAGAGACACACTTTAAGTAGAAAAACACATTTAGATTAAAAGTGAAGAGATAGAAAAAGAAATACCATGGGAAAATAGCCATAAGAAAGGTGGAGTAGCTGTATGCTCAAACATGTGAAGCAAAATTGTGAGAACTAAGAGGAGACAATAATAAAAAATAATAGATTTATAATTAATATTTCAACATTTTTCTATTATAAATTGATGACAAATCAAAAAAATCAGGGAGTATATAAAAGATTTTAACAACACCATCAATCTAACCTAATTAATGCGTATAGAAGACTACCCCCATCAGCTACAGAATACAGATTGTCTTCAAGTGTACATGGAACATTTTCCAAGAGAGAACATATGCTGGGCCACCAAATAAATCTTGTTAATGTTAAAGGATTGAAGTAATACAGCATACATTCTCTGACAGCAGAAACCAATAGTGATGCCTAGAAAATCACTCTGGTTTTGACAATCAGGTATCACACTTCTAAATAATCCAAGGTTGAAGAAGAAATCACAAGGGAAATTATAAAAATATTTTACCTGAATTGTTAAAATCTCAATATACTAAAAACTGTGGTTTCAATTTTCAGTGTTTTTCATAGAAAAACGTGATTTGAAAGTCATGATCTAAGCCTTGGACGTGCTCCATCGTGACCCCATGGACTGCCGCCCGCCAGGCTCCTCTGTCCATGGGATCTCCCAGGCAAGAATACTGGAGGGGATTGCCGTTCCCTTCTTCAGGGGATCTTCCTCACCCAGGGGTCGAAACTGTGTCTCTCGCATCTCCTGCACTGGCAGGTGGCTTCTTTACCAGCTGAGCCACCAGAGAAGCCAGTCTAAGCCTTACATTAAGGCAAAGAGGCGAAAAATAAAGAACAAACTAAACCAAAAACAAATGAAGGAAATGAGTTAAATGGAGGAAGGAAGTAATAAAAATAAGAGTAGAAATTAATGAAATACAGAAGAGCCAGACCACAGGGAAAGCCAAAAGTTGGTTTTTCGAAAAGATTAATACAATTTGTCAAACCTTAGTAAGACTAGTGAAAGACAGAGGGAAACATAAGCTACTAATACAATGAATATCATTACAGAGCCCACAGATAGCTAATAGACAGTAAGCGAGCAGCTGGTTTAATATTTGAAACTCAACCCTTGTGATTCACCACATTATCAAAATAAAGGGGAAAAAATCTTGCACTTAATAAATGCAGAGAAAGATTTGTCAAAATTCAATACCCATCTGTGATTTGAAACTCTAAACAAACTAAAACTAGAAGGGAATTTCCTCGATTTAATAGAGTATCTAGGGGTTCCCTCAGAGAAGGCAATGGCACCCCACGCCAGTACTCTTGCCCGGAGGGTCCCATGGACCAGGGAGCCTGGTGGGCTGCAGTCCACGGGGTCACAAAGAGTCGGACATAACTGAGCGACTTCACTTTCACTTTTCACTTTCACGCATTGGAGAAGGAAATGGCAACCCACTCCAGTATTCTTACCTGGAGAATCCCAGGGATGGGGGAGCCTGGTGGGCTGCCATCTATGGGGTCGCGCAGAGTCGGACACGACTGACGTGACTTAGCAGTAGCAGCAGCAGGGGTTCCCTGCCCTTTGCCTTTTCACACTGGCAAAAAGTCCCTACTTAGACTGCAAGGAGATCCAACCAGTCCATCCATAGGAAATCAACCCTGAGTATTCATTGGAAGGACTGATGCTGAAGCTGAAGCTCCAATACTTTGGCCACCTGATGCGAAGAGCTGACTCATTGGAAAAGACCCTGATGCTGGGAAAGACTGAGGGCAGGAGAAGAAGCGGGGCACAGAGACTGCAATGGGTTCCCGTCCTTCGTTCCTTCTCCAGGGGAAATTCCTGACCCAGGGATCGGACCTGAGTCTCCTGCGTTGCAGGCGGATCCTTTACTGTCTGAGTCATGGGAGGAGCCCTAAAATTTCTCCAAAGGGAGAGCTATACCCTGTTCAAAAATGGCCAGATTCAGTATTGATTGGTAGCATGTCACTTCTCTTCAAGTCGATCTGTAGATTAACAGATCTATGCTGTCTCAATAAAAAATTTCAGCAGGCTTCTTTGGGGAACAAATAGATAAGCTGAGTTAAAATTTATATAGAAATAGTAGAGATCTATAGCAACCAAAACAGCTTTAGAAAGGAAGAACACAGCCGGAAGAGTCACACCGTCGGACCTCAAGACTTTCTATAAACCACAGCCAGCAATCAAGATAATGTAGACGCTTGACCGGCAGAAGTGAATGGAGTCTAGCCCCACCTGCGCTCAGCAAATTGATATTTGACAAAACACCAGAAAAATTCAATGGGGGAAGAAAAAGACTTTTAATAAATGGTGCTGGAATAACTCGATAATCATGAGAAAAAAATAAACCTTGATCTCGTCATCACATGACGCATAATAATTGACTTGAGTTAGGTCAACGATCCAAACATCATCACAGCTGCTAGAATAGGATCCGGGAAAGGAAATTCATGGCTTCAGTGAAGAGTTCTTAGGCCACGAGAGCTGTGGCCACACAAGAATAACAACGGTAGATAATTTTGATTTTGTTGTTGAGTCACTCAGTCATGTCCAACTCTTTGTGACCCCACGGAGTGCAGCACGTCTGGCTTCCCTGTCCTTCACCATCTCCTGGAGTTTGCTCAAACTCATGTCCATCGAGTCAAAACAAATTCTCTGTGCCCCCCTCCACAGGCACCACTAACTCACACTCTCCAGGACGGTGGAGACCCACACCAGCTCTCCACTCCGGAGAGGACTGAACACTGACCCCCTGCGTGAGGAGACTGCCCCGCCCTGGACCGCAGTGCTGAGAGGAGAGACACATGCGAGTGAGCACGGGGCGCCCAGGTGCCTCAGAGGAAGCCCTCTCTGTGGTCTGGGCTGCGGGGTCGGGGGTGGGTGGGCTCTGCCTGGGGTGGAAAGGAGCTCAGAGGCCAGCATGGGGGCTGTGGGCTGGGCTGACCTGGCCCAGGATGCACTTTCAGTGGGGAAATGCCGTGAGCGTGGGGCCCAAAGTGCAGGGTGCAGGCTCCACCCTGACTGGGTGTGTCCATTGTGCCCAGCTGCCCACCGGCCGCCCCCCGCCTGCCCTGCACAGAGGCCCACAGCCCCCACCTCCGGCTGGGAGCGTTATTATTCTTGGCTGTAACCTACGCAGCTGCCCATTAAAATTCCATTAGTTTCGAAAGGCCTGAGCTGCAGTTGATATTTCTAATTATTGTGAAATTAAAATTGTCCCTATAATTTAAGGATAATTGCAGGAGATGCCAGCTGGCACCCTGGGGAGCCACACTGTTCCCAGAGAGCTTGGAAAGTCTGGTGAAAGTTCTCTGAACATGGAAAGACCAAGGCGTTTCGGGAAATGAGGCAGGGGTAGGGGGGGCGGTGGTCAGGCATGAGGCTGGAATATAAATTTCAAAATCTCCACAGGAACAGGTGGCTGTGAGCTCCTGACCTGGAGGTGGGTGGGGGCAAGCAGCCCCCAGACCCCAGGCAGCCAGAGCTGAGGGTTTGTTGGGAGGAGGTTGGAGCCGTGGTGAGTGAAGAATCAGCCGCGGGGGAGGTGGGTGAAGACGCCGGTGTCGGAGGAGGAGCAGCGGCAGACGGCCAGACGGGGTGGTGGCATCAACTCGGTGGATGTGAGCATGGGCAAACTCCGGGGGACAGCAGAGGGCAGAGGAGCCTGGCGGGCTGCAGTCCATGGGTGGCAAAGCGTCGGACACCGCTGAGCAGCTGAACAGGGACAAGAAAGCTGGGAACATTCTAGAAGCTGGTGGAAAGCTCGTGGAGTGAGGCCCGCCTTGAGGGCGTTTTGTGGACGTGACATAAAGCGGCAGCTGGAGCAGGAGGGGGAAAGGGATCTGTGTGCCCGACCCGCTGCGAGCGAGGCCCTCTCAGCCAAGAGGCCCAGCCGAGCTCCCCAGGGCCCGCCCTGCATCCCGGCCGGGGACCATCTGCACGTGCTGTGAGGAGGCCTTGGCCCGAGGACCCTCCGAGCCCCTGGGCTCCTGGACAGGGCTACTCCCTCCTGCCCTGGCCCCCACACCCCTGTGCCCACTGGCTGGCCCTACTATCTGTCAGCCCCTCCCACGCCGGCCGCTCCGAAGGCAGGACTGTGCCAGGTTACACTGGGTCCCCATGAGGGTCCCCATGGCGGGTGCCCAGGGAGCTGTGGGAAACGGAGGGCCTGTGGCCTGGGGCAGGACCACCCAGTGCATCACTGAAGTCTGGGGACAGCCCTGCAGCACCCACGAGGGGGCCGGCGTCAGCCTGGGCGACGGGCCACTCAGCACCATCCGTGCGGCAGGCTGGAGGCGTGCAGCCGACTTCATCTTCCTCCTGAGACTTGCTCGCTGACCCCGCCATCCCCCAGGGCTGCTACTCGGCTCGAGTGCGGTCTGCTCACCGAGGTGGCCCAGGTGACAGTGTGGCCCCACTCTCCTCACAGCGCGACCCGGGTCACTGGCTTTCTGGCCTGCGGTGGGCAGAGGGGGTGACCCCTCCACCCCTGCTCAGCTGCCCTCACTCGGCCAGTGCACTGTTCTAGGAGCAGCCGTGGCCAGGACCCCTTTCCCTTTCTGATACTACATTTGCTAAAAGTTGAGCTAGGCTAGAAATGGGGCTTCCCTGGTGGCTCAGTGGTATAGAACCCGCCTGCCAATGCAAGAGACTCAGGTTCGATCCCTGGGTCGGGAAGATCCCCTGGAGAAGGAAATGGCAACCCACTCCAGTGTTCTTGACTGGGAAATCCCATGGACAGAGGAGCTTGGTGGGCTACAGCCCACAGGGTCACAAAGAGTCAGACACGACTGAGCAATTGACCAGTAACAAGGCTAGAAACGACACTGGCCTGGGATGGAACTTTATTTCTCTCTCGTAAGAGAAGCCAGGCCTGCACAGCAGCGTCCCAGGGCTGGCAGGCCCCAGGCCCACAGTCTCCCTCCTCTGTTGGGCTGTGACTCTCATCCTCAGGGGGGCCCTCATGGTCCTAGAGGGCTGCTAGAGAGCCAGACATCTTCTCCATGTCCCCTGTTGTGGGGCCAGAAGCACAAGAAAGTGGGGAAAACGCAAGAAAAAAACCCACATACCTGCCTGTTCCTTTCCTAAGGAGGCTTCCCAGAATTTGCACCCAACTTCCTCAGATGCCTTGTCACCCTAAATTGCAAGGGACTTTGGTCAACTTCAGTGGGAACATTGCTGCCCAGAAGAATATAAGTGTTCCCGGGGAAGGGAAGAATGGATACTGACGGGCCTTTAGCAGGCTCTGCCACAAGGGAGGGCCTTCGGTTCATTGTAACAGGGGAAAAGAAAACTTGAATCAACACTGACATCAAACATCAGAGATTGGAATAAAAACTGGGGTCTGTCCTGAGCTCCTCCAGGGCAGGGACACAGCATCGCAGCACCTGAGCCTGAGCAGGGGCCCAAAACAGGCTGTGGCTGTGGCTGCCTGATGGCTCACACGGCCGGTTACACCGTGCCCGACAGACTGGAACAGCTGAGACGGCCGCGGCCCGACCCTGGCCACCTCTGACCCCCATGGCCCTCAGAGCATCCCGGCCGCCCCTTCACATCACCAACCCTAACTAACCCTCCCCGTTCTCTCACAGCCTCACCCTGGACCCTGGACCGTGGACTGGGGGAGCGTTTGTAGCGAGCATGGTTCTGGTGGAACATCAAGAGCGCAGCGTCTGGAATCCGTCTCAGAGAAGGGCCCCCAGGGGCTCCCAGAGGGTGGGCGGGCCGGGCAGGAGATGGGCCACGGGCATCCCCACGGCGGCCAGAGTGCTGCCCAGCTCCTCCTCCAGGTGCGGGAGGAAGGGGCCCTGGGGGACCGAGGGCAGTGGCCCCTGCGACACCTCGGTCCAGGCCCTTTCCTGGCCTTTAATGATTGTGCTCACCTGTCCTGTCTGTTGTCATCCATTCACAAGCACTCGGAACACTACACAATTGCACGCTTGATAGGAATAGGAGTTCCCCCACGTCTGTATTACAATAACACAGAAAAAGGGAATTTTATACACTTATGTTACTGTTAATCTAGTAGGGTTTTCTTTTAGGTTTCCTGGTTTTACAATCACGCCATCTGGCAAAGAGGGAAAGTATCGCATCTGGCATTCCCGATTTCTACACTGATGGCTTTGTCCTTGGCTGAGCGGGCACAGCGCCGGGCAAGGACCCGCCACACTCCGGGGGCGCTGGCCGTCGGCACCGCGGTGACCAAAGCAGGCACAACCTCGCCACCCACAGGGCCTCAAGAGCAGGAAACAGGCCCGTGACGGGGGTGCGGCAGGGAGGGGTGGCCCCGGCCTGGTCTGTGCGGCAAACCCCATGCCTGGGAAGGCTGGCAGGAGGGTCTTCACTGCAGACCCAGCGGCACACGCCCATGGGGTCGGGCAGGAAGGGGTCCGTGGGGAAGGGCGGGGGCTCCCAGGGGCCCCACGAGGGCCTGAGTCCTAGGCCCCAGGTCCCCGCACCAGACGCTGTTGCCCGCCCGGCCACCAGGGCCCCATGCACCCTGGTTCCTGCCACAGCCCCGGCCACAGGCCAGCAGTGAGTGTACTCCTTTCCCTTTGGAGTGTCCTCGATGAGCAGTAGAAAGCATTCATCCTACGAACTCTTGGCCCCTGAGTCCACTCAGGAGTCCCGAGTCTCCCTTCCATGAGACAAACGCAAGTGCACACAAAGCCCTTCAGCTCCAGAGCTGAGTGGGAAGGCTGTGTGGGGAAAAGCACGCGTCCTGTTGTTTGAGTCGCAGGCTGAAATAAATATATATATATATATATACTTTAAGGGAAAAACTGATTTTGGCTGTGCTGGGTCTTCGTTGCTGCGAGGGGGCTTTCTCTAGTTGTGGCCAGCGGGGGCTACTCTCCAGCTGGAGTGGGTTGGCCCCCACTACGGAGGGCTCCCTCGGGCTCCAGGGATCAGAGGCTCAGAGGGGCATGGGCTTAGCCACCTTGCAGCCTGTGGGATGGTCCGAACCAGGCATTGAACCCGAGTCCCCTGCACTGGCAGGCGGATTCCCAGCCGCTGGGCCACCAGGGAAGCTGTGGAACAACGTCTTCCTTGATAGGGGGACTGACGGAAGCTCTGATTATTCAGACCTGTGTACCTGGCAGACGTTTTCTTGAAGACAACAAAGTGAGTCTGTCCCTTCAAGGAAAACTGACGGTGCTTGTGACCAGCGATGAACTTCAAGCTTTCATCAAAATCAGAGACTGGGATTTTGAAAAACTTGCATCCACCACCAGGGGCTTGCCAACTCACCAAACTACAGACGTTTTAGCTGAGACTGACGGTGAATTCACACAGGGACGCTGACACAGGATGGTCGACACGGGGCAGACCTGCGTGCTTGGCGCCCGTTATCTTCCAAATGCCCAGCCTGTGACGTCACAGCCTAAGTGTGGAAAGGACTGGTCCAGGTGCAGGACGGACAGACGGATGCAGGAGATGCTGGTGAAGCTCACTGATGGGGTCTCAGAGTCTGTGCTGTGACCAGACCACAAGGAGCCACCGTGGTTGAGTCTGGGTGTTGTCAGCAGGAAGAACGCCCGTGACCCGCAGCTGTTGTTGAAACCTCCGCTTCTTTTCCAAACGTGTATCTACACGAGGCGGGATTTCCCAGATTCCCTCCCTTTGCAACCAAGCCATGTCCCATCGTGGCCGCCGAGCGCTCAGGCCAGAGATCCGAGGCGATGCGGCACAATGCCTCTCCTCTCGCTGAAACTCCTCGTTTAGGAAAACATGTTTTCCATGCACTTGGTGTGTGTTACCACTGTAAGGAGTTTATTGCTATCTTGAAATGAACGTTTCTAAATCTTGGGTTTAATTTTTTAATTTCTACTTTTTAAAACAAGTATTTTTTATTTATCTGGCCACACAGTGTCTCAGTTGCAGCATGTGGGATCTAGCCCCCTGACCCGGGATCAAGACCGGGCCCCCTGCATTGGGAGCGCACACTCTTAGCCACCAGACCACAGGGAAGTCCCTGCTGTGGGACTCCATCTGTCCTTCTCGGGGGGTTTCACGGTGTCACCACCCTGAAGGGTTGCGTGCCTGTCAGGGTTCGGACCAGAGCCCGAGTTTTGCTGGGCCAGGGCCCAGTGTCGGTTGAACCAGTGAGTTCTCACACTGGTGTCTTGTCTAAGAGCTAGAAGTTCACTGGGCAGCCCCAAACGCCGGCGCTGGACCCGGGGTGCCTCCAGGCTGACCTCTGCGGCAGGCGGGTGTGGGAAGCAGGCGCGGGCACCACGGGGCGCACCTGGCAGCTGGCTCACCCCAGGAACCACCCCCCTTCACCCGGCAGCACGGTCCAGCCCCAGGCAGGAGGGTCCAGAGTCCACAGCTCGAGCTCTCTAGCGGGGGATGGGGCAGGGGGGTCCCAGGTGGGCCGTCCTGCCAGTCCAGCTCCACCCAGCCCTTCCCTCCCAGGGGCAGGCTTCAGGATGGCCTCTGCACCCCCAGGGGGACCTGGAGTCTGACACCAGCTGAGTCCTGGTCACTGCCTGGCTGCCCTCAAGGGTCATGGGAGGGTCTGGTGTGCTGGTGGCTGTCACACCAGGGGGTCTGCAGCGGCCTCTGGGCAGGGCCCTCCCCCCGAAACACCAGAGGGAGCAGGTCTAGACAGTCACCTGCCACTAACCCCAGTCCCCGCGTCCCCTCAACCCTGCTGATCGGGGCAGTGACTTGCCCGTCCCGGGCGAAGCAAACATTCCATGAAAGATCCCCTCCACTGGGCAGAGCCACACGGACCGAGAGAGAGAATCAGGGCCATGGGACGGAGGACCGTGATGGACGCTCTGTGCAAACAGGCAGGCCCTCAGACAGGTTTTCTCGCCCAGGTTTTCTCTGGGCAAGAGTGTGAATGACCTCGCTGTCCCTACAGGGTGAAGCCACAGCCAGCGGCCAAGCCGTCTGTTCTTCGTGACTTGCCGCTTCTCACTAGACGCCTGCCTGAGAGTCACACGGAAGGGTTTCCTCTACCCTGTCTGCACGGCGCCCTCAGAGCTATGGAGTGGCTGCGACCCCGGCCATGTCCTGAGTGAGACTCTGAATGAAGCCCGGCTCTCCTCTCCCCTGGGGACCTCCCTTTGGCGGCCACCTAGGCCCAGTGACTCAGGAGGAACTGGGGGTGGGGGTGGGGTGCTCTGGACAGGCTCTCTGGCCTGTAGACCCTGCACCCCATCCCAGCCCCTCCCTCCTGGGAAGGCATCTCCCCTGGGGTGGCTGTCCGCTCCCCAGGCGCCCCAGCTGTTGTGTCCAGCCCCTCCGGGCCCTCGAGGCCTACAGGCGGCCCTGCCTCCCAGCGCTTTCCCAACCTGCTGCTAGTCTGCGTTCCCGCCCGTCCACATGTCAGCTCCTGAGGTCAGCGGGCTCTCCCACCTGTCCCGAGTTGATAGATGGCACAGGGCGGGGTGCATGGGCAGGATCGTCGTTTTTATTGAGCTGTTGCCGATGGGGGTCCAGAGGCCCCATGTCCCGGAGTGGGGGTGGGGTGGTAGATAAAAGGCCACTGGAGGCCGTGCGGCCCCCTGGGGTCTCGGGGCCAAGGCAGGCCCAGCGACGGGGCACCTGCGCGCACACCTGCCACGGAGCCGCCTCCACCGGCGTCGTCTTCGGGGGGAAGGCCGGTCACCTCCCTCCACGCCCAGCCGTGAGCCCTGCTCCCAGGAAGTTGTGAAAAGCACACGATTAACGTCAAAAGCCGCTTCCAGTACTGTCGACACTGACAATACCGGACGGCAGATTACAGGCGTTCTTACTGGGGAGCCACCCTGCAGTGACCCTGAGTCCAGGGGGCCTGGTGTCCAAGGAGGGGCTTTACGCCGGGGGTCCCCCGCCCGTGGGGGCTCGGGGCCGTTCAGGGGGCGTGGCCCAGGCCGGAGCTGTTCCGGGGGCGGGGCCCAGGCCAGAGGCGGGGCCGCTCCGGGGCGTGGCCCGGCCCAGACCGGGGGCGGGCGCTTTCCGGGGCGTGGCCCAGGCCGGGGGCGTGGCCCAGGCCGGGGTGGGGGGGGGTGGGCCGAGGCCCAGGTCAGGGGCGGGGCCCAGTCTGGGGGCGTGGCCCTGGCCGTTCCGGGGGCGGGGCCCTGGCGGCCTAGACGCCGGACTTGGCGATGATGCGCTCGAGCAGGCTCATCATTCGCTCCTGCAGCTGCAGGCTCTGGGCCTGCAAGACGCTGTGCTGGTCCAGCGCGCGGCGCACCTCGCGGCATGTCTCCTCCAGGGCGCGGCTCAGCCGGCGCTGCTCCTCCAGCAGGGCCTCCAGCAGCCGCAGCTTCTTCCTCTGCAGGTGGCCGCCCTGCCCCTTGCGCTTCTTCACGGGCCGCTCCTCCGACCTGGAAGGACAGTGTGATGTGGGGACGGCTGGGCCCTCCTTGTCATACAGCATTCCCACACCCACTGTGCTGGGTGGGCAAGGGGCACTCATGGTGGGGTGAGTGGACACCCAGAGGGAGGAGGAAAACGCTGGGTGGGAGGGCCTACAGGGCAGACACCACCAGTTCGGGCCAGCCTCCGGCAGATGGGGGAACCCCTGCCTCCTGGCAGCCTGGAAGGGGCCAGCACGCCTTGGGGTGAGGAGACGGGGACAGCAGGCCAAGGGCGGGGCCATAGAGGCCAGGCTCCCCTCCAGGACAGGAATCTTTCCAGGGTCAGGGCTGAAGGAAGCCCAGCTCTCTGCTGTGAGTGGGGGCCCCAGGGGTGGCAGGGAGCTGCCAGACACCCCCAGGCCCTGCCTGTCCCCAGCCTAGGCCCTCTGCTTCTGTGCAGGATTGTGGCCCAGCCACCCTTGGGGGCAGAGAGCAGAGCCTGGACTCTGGAGGGAGAGGTGCCCCACTGCCCGGCCTGGCGCAGCACCCCGTAGCAGTCAGTCTGGGAAGTAGGCTCAGCCCACGGAAGCAACTGTCTGCCAGCGGCAGATCCCCTGCACCCCAGCCTGGCCACTAGCAAAGGTGATTCTGTTGGGGGGTCTTCGCTGAGAAACCACTCCCCGCAGGGAAGGGGCGCTGGACAACCGAGCAGCAGCCCCCAGATTCTGGGTGTCAGACCGGAGGGGCCCCCGAGATGCCTTCCTCACCCCACCCCTATCTGACAGACTTGAGACTGAGCTTGGGGGAGGCAGGACCAAAGCGCAAATGTACACTCTTCCTGTTCTCTTCTCCACTGGCCAACTCCTATTCACCAGTGAAAGCCCAGCCCAACGTGACCTCCTCTGGCTCCCCGGCCCCACACCACACCTGTCTGAGGGTGTCTTGAGGCAGGGTCAGCTCAGGGCTGGCAGGACACCATGGATGGCAGAGGGGCTGGGCCCCCACTGTAGCCAGGCTCCAAGGACACCGTGGAGGCTCAGCCTGACGCCCCCTCCCTGGTTTTGAGAGACCAGCCAGCCGCCCCAGGGCATCGTCTGCTTGGGGTGGGGGAGCTCGAGAGCCAGACACGGAGGAAAGGGCAGGAGGCTCGCCTCTGACTCCCAGCCTTTGCCAGAGAAGGTCCTGACTTATCCCCATTTTACAGAGACTGAGGCCCAGAGAGATCACGGACTTTGCACACAGCTGAGCAGCGAGGGTGCAGGAGACGCGTTTGGGCGGCAAGCACGACGGCCCAGGCCTCGGGCCCACCTGCCTCCCTGTCCCTGGCCTCCCTGTCCCTGAGGTGCGTGTGTGCCACCTAGGCCTCTGCAGCCAGCCCTGGGTGGCAGAGATTGCCGCCGCCAGGACGGCCGCCTGACCCGTCTCGGGGGCGGGCGGTGGGGCGGGAGCGGGGCGCACACACACCTGAACTTAAGGGACAGTAAGCTGGAGGAGCTGTCGGAGCCGTCGTCCTGGAAGCGGCCTTCGTAGGAGCACTGGTTATACGGTAAGTACAGAGGGGTGGACTTAGCAGACGGCGACAGGGACGCCTCGGTCTGGGACGTGGAGGGCCCCGGCTGCTGGCCGTCCGGCAGTCTGCCATCACAGGGCTCGGGGGCCTTGGCCAGAATCCTATCAATGGCTAGGTAATAGGGCCAGTCGGGCGGGACGGACTCGCTATCTGTCATGCATTTTAATTTCCTGAAACGAGAGACACAAGAGCCAAGGGTGAGAAACGGCTGCTCCTGGCCCTGCCCGCCCGGCCCCTCTGCAGAGGGGCACTCGCAGGCGCCGGACCCAGGGAGCCATGTGGCACGGGTGTGGGCCACTCCCAGCCAGAGAGGCCTCCCCTGAAAAGTGGGCCAGGTGAGACCGGGTCAGAAAGAGGTCGGGCTCGGGACCCTACGCCGCTGCGGGCATCAACAGGCCCCACAGGCCCCAGTGTCAGGCTGGCGTCTCGAGCTGACCCCTAAAGTCCTCTCTTTGCTTTTCTGGAGTTTCTAAACTCTCTGCAATGAACAAACGCCGCTTTTTAATAAGTCAATCAGCAATAATAAGAACATATGTGGTATAGTACCAACATAGGAGTAAGACGTGATATAATCTGTAACGCGAACGTAAAATGAGGTCAGGTCACAAGCGTGTCCTGAGGAGGACATCCCGGAGCAGGAGCTCAGGAGGGACGAGCACAGGCCTCGGTGGTCATGGCTCTGAGTCTGTGGCTCATCTCCGCCGCTTCGCTGTGTGAGCCTAGGCAGGTCCATTAACCTCTCTGAGCCTCGTGTCAGTAAAATGGGGATGATCCAAGTTGTGCTGGGAAGACTGGAGCAGACAACGCCCGGTGCCTGGCGAACAGCAAGCTGTCCAGATGACATTCTTGGTACCCCCAGCGAGGGTCTCCTGTCTGCCTACAGTGGGCCCGCACCCCGCCCAGGCCCTGCGTCCTGCCCTCTCCTGCAGACAGGCCCTGCGGTCCCTGAGCCTCGGCTGTCCCCTGGGAGGTGAGGGAAGGGGAGGTGCGGCCATAGTGCAGGCCCCGGCCAGCGAGCAAAGGGGCCACAGTGGGGTAGGCGTGGGCTTTCCGCCTCCTGAAACCCAGGGTCCTGAGCCCCCGGCCACCACTGGCAGTCCCTCCACATTCCCCGTCCTTGCTCCTCCGGCTCTGGGGAGGACTCTGAGTGACAGGGTCCCCCACAGCAAAGTGGCTCCTGTCTCCCAAATGGGTGCCCCGAGGTCAAGTCCCTGCCGGGGCGTGGCCACTGGTCACCCTGGTCCCTGGAGATGCGCCGACCATCTGAAAGCATCGCCCTGGCGGGGGTGTGCGGCTTGGGGCAGAGGCCGAGGGACATGGGGTCCTCAGCAGGGAGCCAGGACGGGCTGCCCCACCTCCCTGAGGGCAGGAGGGCGGAGGGCTGTGCTGGGTCCCGGGCCCCCCTCCAGCCCTTTGGGAAGCCCCCAGGTCCCGCTCTGCCCACCCAAGACAAGGCCTGCCCCATTACAGGGGGCCCCTGCACAGCACACCAGCAAAACATGCTCCCTGGAACCAGGCCACCCCCAGGCTTCCTTCACAGACAATCTGTTTTTATACTTTGGCCACACGGAGCAGCTGGTGGGATCTTAACTCCCCAGCCAGGACTGAACCTGGGCCCCTGGCAGTGAGAGCATCGAGTCCTAACCACTGGACCTCCAGGGAATCCCACCAACCACCGTCATATCAACTGTCTCCGGAATCCCTGGGGGGTCCTGTGATTGGGACTCTGCAGTTCCACAGACGAGTGCCCAGGTTTGATCCCTGGTCGAGGAACTAAGATCCCACAAGCTGGCAGTGCATTCAATAAATAAATAAAGATTGGCTTTGTTTTCTTTAAAAAAAAAAAAAAAAGTTTTCATGAAAAAATAACTAAAGCCTCAGCTGTGGGCAGCTCTGGGTGGCGGGGGTCAGGGGAGGTGTCAGGGGAGATAAAGAACCAGTCCCCCAGCCAGAGCGTCAGTCTGTAAGGTCCTCTGTGCATGCGCGCTCCGTCTCTTCAGTCGTGTCCGACTCTTTGTGAAACCCCATGGACTGTAGCCACCAGGCTCCTCTATCCATGGGATTCTCCAGGCAAGAATACTGGAGTGGGTTGCCAGGCCCGCCTCCAGGGGATCTTCCCGACCCAGGGATCAAACCCACGTCTCCTGTACGGCAGGTGGCTTCTTCACCGCTGAGCCCCTGGGGAAGCCCTCTCCTGCTCTGGGCCTTGGTGTCCCTGTCGGTGACGGGAGCTGAGAGGTGCCACTGCGTATAAGACTGTGAAGCGCTGTGCGCGTGCGGCCCCACCCCGCCGGCCACCCCCTCGTCTCCTGTGGCCACCTCATCCCACCTCCCCTCCAGGAATGGAAGAGGATCCCTCCCTGGGGCTCAGGAGGCAGCTTTCAGGATAAATAATGAATAACCCGGCCAGACGCCAATCAGAGCCGTGAGTCACGGAGTCAGCAGGCCATAAAGCCACCCGCCTCAGCCCTGCTGCCCCCTCCCTGCCAGGTGCTGCAGGGTGGTGGTGGGGGTGGTAGGGGGCACATGGCTCGGCCCCGGCCTCGGACCACCTTTACCCCAGCGGCCGGCTGCCTCTGCTCTGCCCTGAGGCCTGGCTGGGGCCGGGCTGCGGGTCAGAGATGACCCTCTGGACGGGCCAGGCTCAGGACCGGCTCCTCCAAGACCAAGAAAGTTAAACTGATGCAACTGAAGCGGCCTTCTGTTGTCCAGGGCCCTGGGAGTCTCTGCACACCCCCAGGTCCCAGTCGGGCCGGGAGCCATAGGCCAGGAGGGGCAGGGTGGGGGGATCCTCTCACCCATAGAGTGTGGCTCAAGGTGCCCAGGCCAACCTGCAGGGGCCTGTCCACGCTCCCCGGCCAACCTCTGCTCCCCTGTCCGGGGCTGCCTGGACTGGGACCAGTGGGGTCCTCGCGTGTCCTCCTGGGACGGCAGCCCCCCAACACGGACAGGCTCCTGGGGGCTGCGTGGGCCCAGCCTGCCCACAGGGCCCACTCTCTATGCCTCTCTGCCTGCAGCCCAGCTCCTGCTCGACCTTCACCCCACCCGTGACCCCCTCCACCCCCATGACCTCTCACCTGCTCACAACCTTCTCCTCCCCGGGATCCCAGGTAGATAAACCTGGCCCCGCCCTCTGAGGTGCCAGGCACGGCCTGGAACTGCCCCCGCCCGAGCCACGTACCTGGCCGTGACCCAGCCCCTCCCGAGGCAGCCAGGGCAGGGGCCCAGCGTGGGGTGGGGAGGGGGTAGAGGCGCGGACCCTCCTGGGTGCTCAGGGCCTCCACACCCCCTCCCCAGCCCTGAGGCCAGCGCTGTGCCCACAGTGGGCTCAGTGGGCACCGGAGACAGCGGGCTCAGGGGCCTAGCGGCCCAGCCTTGGGTATCCCGCCCCCTGGCCGCCAGCAGTACCCTCCACCCTGCAGGGCCTTGGGGGTCTCCCTGTGCCCCGCTCCACGGGGCCCACAGGTCCCCTCTTGCCTACACAAAGCTGGGACCCCCCCAAGCCCCCGCCGTCATGACCCAGCAGGCCGCCCGCTGCCCAGGGGCCTACCTGTACTGGAAGGTCATGTTGGTGATCTTGATCTTGATCTCCTCGCCCAGCCGGCGCTCTCCCGTCATCTCCAGCAGCTTGCTAGCCATCTTCTCGTACACCTTGGCGTTGCGCTTGGTCTGCTTCAGCTCGTCGAAGAACTCCTCCCAGACGAGCATGAGGCCGCGCATCTCAGCGTCCGTCCAGTTGCGGGCCCGCCGGTGCTTCTCAGCCTGTGGGGACACGAGGTAGCCCGGTACCTCGGCCGTGGCCATGCCCGGGGCACCTGCGGGGTTAAAGAGCGCGCTCGGGGCGGGCCGCTGGGGCCTGCACACCGCGGCGGGAGCCCCGCTCCTGGAAGGCAGCTCCTCGCTCAAAATGGGGCCTACATCTGACAGGCAGGAATTTAGTTAAAAGCTTTTAAACGGGAAACGTCATTTTGATGTCACGTTTCCATAGCAACAGAGCAACTGCATAAGCTACAACAACAGAAACCTTTTAACTGAAAGCGCAGGAATCAGGGCCGCCCTGACGGGCCATCAATACCGCAGCGAGCGGGCCAGGCCCAGAACAGGCGGCCCAGGCGCCCGGCCCTGCCTCCCAACCCTAGCCTGGCCGCCAGGCTGGCCGGCCCAGGGCCACTGAGTGAGGCTCCTCTGCTGGGAAGATTGGGCTCGGGTGGCCAGGCAGGATCCAGGCCCCACTCTGCCAGGGGCCCAGGGAGGGCCCAAGATGGGGGCCTGGGGTGCAACGGAATGAGGTAAGAGGCGGAGAGGGAGACCCAGAGGAAGAGAGACGGGAGGACAGACGGACAGACAGGAGACTGGCACAGGAACACACGCTTTGGGACCTGCAGAGACACACGTGTGCAACGCCCACCCGCCCGCATGCCCCACACACGGCCACCCTCCGGCCAACGGCTCACACTTAACAATACAAACGCCGCCACCACCAGGCTGGGCACCCACAGCTGTAGCAGACCCCTGGCTTGGTCGCCATCCGCCTCTTCCCCTCCTCAAGGCGCATGGCTGCCGGCCTGGGCGACGTGGTAGCCTGGGTGACTTGTCATGGGCCGAGGAGCCAGGGCAGGGCTCGAGGCACAGGGTACCTGGGAGCAGACAGTGCCATGAACAGCAGGGCCCTGTGGGGCTCCCAGGCATGGAAGCCTTTTTGTCCCCCATGCCCTATGGACAAGACTCTGGACTCTGTGGCCTGCTCCGCATTCCGAAGGGCAGAGCGGTTGCTGATCAGAGGAGGGACAGGACAGGCCCGTCAAGATGAGCAGGAGACAGACCCCCGGAGACCCTGCACATACTGTGAGCTCATCAGCAACCCCACCTTTTGGAAAACTTGCAGGAGCAGAAATGAAGACTTGCTACTGCCTTGACCCTTATCACAGACCCCTGCCTGACTATAACCTCTGACTACTCACCAGGGAGGGGGGCACAGCCCTTGAGGTGCTAGTGAAACCGCTGACCTCAGTTTGGGGCTTAAAGCCACGTGGCTGGGAACGTAAACCTGGCCAAAACCCTGCTGGAGACCCGAACCCAAGTGGCTGGGACTCGAACTCGGCCAAAACGCGTGGTCTGCCAACTGAGATTGCAGACCTGGTGTCAGGACCTAATGAAGCTCAGGTCTCTGATGTCTCATTGCAGAAGGAATTCAGCAAGAGACAAAGTGATAAGTAAGAAGCGGATTTATTCAGAAAGAAACACTCCAGAGTGTGGGCTGACGCAGAGGGCAAGCAGCCTCGCAGTGTCGTGTGGTTAGCTTTTCCTGAGTTGGGAAGGTCCCCTGGCAAAGGAAATGGCAACCGACTCCAGTATTCTTGCCTGGAGAATCCCATGGACAGAGGAGCCTGGCGGGCTACAGTCCTTGGGGTCGCCAAGAGTCAGACGTGACTGAGCGACTAACACTTTCACTTTTGTTTTTTACGAGCTGAGTAATTTCACAGGCTAATGTTGTTCAGTCGCTCAGTTGTGTCCGACTCTGCAGCCCCATGGACTGCAGCATGCCAGGCCTCCCTATCCATCACCAACTCCCAGAGCTTGCTCAGACTCATGTCCATCGAGTCGGTAAGGCCATCGTGCCATCTCATCCTCACAGGCTAATGAGTGGGAGGATTGTTCCAACTGTTTTGGTGAAGCGGTGGAGATCTCCAGCAGTTGGGCCACTGCCCACTTTTCGGTCTCTGAGGGTCAGCCTTGGGACTGCCATGGTGCCTCTGGGTGTGTCGTTTTGCTTGCTGATGTGTTATGGTGAGAGTGGACAGAGGATCAGGGTCTAGCTGAAGTTGACTTGTCTGCCACCTTGGACCCACTCGACTCTAATCAGCTTATGTTGTGTCCTCGGGCTGTGCCATTCTTTCAGAGGGTGTGCCCTGCCCCCTCCCTCCTGTTTCACTAGCTTTGCCTGGCGAAGTAAAGCCACCCTTTCCTCCTCTGTGACTCTGTCTCCATGTTTCTGTTCGGCATCGGTGCACAGCGCGCCGAGATTTGGACAACAGCGTATTCCCACCCGTCCTGCAGCCGGACCATCTGCACCCAGACCTGCCTTGTGCACGGAGCTCGGTGGGGTGCTCCCTGTACCCCCAGGACCCCACAGAAAAGGCCTTGGTGAAGCCTTGCTGAGTAAAGGTATGGACTCTGTAAGACTGACTCAAGTAACTCCCCTCCCTTCCCAGTCGGTTGCCTGAATTTTGCCTTCGGGCTTCCTGGCAAACTCGTACTTGTTCTCCAAACCCTGTTCTGGCAACACCTTCTCTCTGAAGTCCTCCTGTTCCACTTTGGTCCTTCCTCCCGTTTTCCCTCCTGCAAACTGAACCTCCCATGAGCCAGCCATTTCCTGTCTGCCCTCCAGCTGTGTGACCCTGGGTTAAGAACACTTGCAAAGACAACAGTCTTAAGAATGCGAGCTCACTGGCCACTGGCCCCTGTTGTAAGCGCAGCGTGTCTGTTTTCAGCTTTGACCCTCATGGCATTCTTGTGAGGGAGGCTGGCGCTGCTGTTATTCCCATTCTGCAGATAAACAGCCTGAGGGACAGAGGTGAGGCCACCCTGCAGGCAAGGAGCCAAGCTGGGCTCTGAATCCAGGCAGGCTGGCTCGGCGCCGGGTCTGACCTGTGCTCCCCAGGAAGGACACGTCAGGCCTTCTCTGCCCGCGGTCCTGGGCAGGGGCTCACAACCCACGCTGCCTGCCTGGGCAAACGCTCCCATTGTGCCCTGGGGGCCTGGGGAGGCCCCCTAGTGCGACCCTGGACAAAGTGGCCTGGCCAGCCCCCTCCTCAGGCCTCCGCCAGACTCAACTGAGGCTCAGTCCCAAGGTCTTGGGGGCAGACCTCCACCTCACACCTGCTGGCCGGGCTATGATAACCACACAGAGCCCCTGCCCTGCCCCCCGGCAAGTGTGCTGCGAGGGCTCTGGGGGGCGCTGAACTTGGGGGAAGGGCTCACAGAGTGCAAGCTGAAAACCTCCCCAGGTACAGAGGGCCCTCCTCAGGCCTGCTGGGGACAGGGGAGTCCTGGCCTGAGCCGACCAGGACAGGGAAGCCAAGCCTAGGGCCGGGGCCGGGGCGGTGGTGGTGGGGGGGTGGGTCCCTGAGGCTCTGGCCAGGTGACCTCACCCTGCACCTTCACCTGTCCAGAGCTTGCCCTCTCACCCTGAGAGAGGGGCCAAAGCCCAGCTAGAAGGAGGGGAGGGCTCAGGATGGGGTGGGCCGGCCAGGGCTCTCTCCTCCCTGCAGTCGGAACTTGGGGTGCAGAGGCAGAAGGCAGCAGGGCGTCCTGGGTCAGCACCTGGCCCTGCTCTCAGCTCCTGGTGGGAGCGCCTCCCTGCCGAAGCTTCTGAGATTGCCTGGGGACACAGGGCACCCCTGCCTGGCCACACAGCACCTCCCGGGAGGGCTGACAGCTGCTACGCCCCTCGACCGGCACCTGGCCCACTCAGCAGTGTCTGCAGAGTGCGCGAGCGATGAGAGGCCCACCTCCTCTAGGAAGTCCTCCCCAAGCCCCTCTTAGGTAAAGGATTTAACCCACCAGGTGGCCTGAGAGCTGATTCTCTGCCCCCAGAGCCTGGGGTAGCCCTGACTGTCCTCCAGGTGGATGTTCCCTCAACCCCCGACCCCCAGAGCCGAGCAGGTCTGCCTCATAGCAACCCCCAGTGCCCAGGTAGGGCTCCGAGGGGAGGCAGGCCAAGCTCAGGATTTCAACCTGCCTCAGCCAACTACAGATACAACTTGGTCAGGCCACCCCCAGCCCTGTCCTCACCGACACCTGTCTGGACAAGTGACCCCACTGGACATGGACTGGTGCAGAAGACACAGCTGCAGCTCCGAGGCTCCTCCCTGGGCCCCCCCGCCCCACCTCCTCGGGGCATTTGGAGAGGGCACAAGCCGGCGTACTGGCCCGGATGGGGAGTGGTCATCAGGAGGCGCTGCCGCCCAAGGTGCCCGGCTTGGGCAGCCCCAGGGCAGCAGGTCCCAGTGCCTCTGCAGGGGCAGCTGTGGGCCTGGGGCGGCGCTGCTGGTGTGCAGGGCCCAGTGACCACCCCCTGCTGGCAACCAGCCGACGGGTCCCGCATAAGCAGGGTAAATGGCTGGGCTCCAGCATCTCGGCTGAGGTTTCAGGGGTGCTGGAAAGCCTCGGGTGTGGGGCAGGGGAATGTTTGCTTTGGCCTCCAAGGACAAGAGGGAGCCAGGGCGAGACGGAGGCAGGCCAAGCTCTCAGCAGCCCGTGGGAAGGCCCTGTCTGCCCTTGGCGGGGTGTGGACGGGGGCTGCGTACCTTGGCACAGCTGCATGGCCTGTGGGGACCCTCAGGCTCTGCGTGCCAGGGAGGCAGAGGGCCTGGGGCCAGGCGTCCAGCAGCACCTGCAGAGAGAAGGGTGGTCAGGCCTCAGCGGGAGGGGCCCGGGCATGCAGGGGAGGCCGGTGCCCTCCAGGGGCCCAAGGCAGGAAGGGGCATCCCTCAGGGGCCTCCAGCACCTCCCCGGGGGCTGACGGCGGGGAGCCAGGCCCATCCCGGGAGGCGGTAGTCCTTACAGCAGCGTTAAGGCCCCCAGCCGGGCGGAGGCGGGCAAGCACAGGGGGTGTGGGGCTGGGTCCAGGCCGGGGGCGAGCGGAGCAGGAGGGTGGGCTCTGCTGGGCACAGTGACCCGCCTGGCAGCACCGTCCTCTCCCCACGGGAGCCCAGACCCTAACTCTCGGTCCTCAGTGGGCATGCCCACGCTGAGCCGACGGCGCTAGCACACTGGGCGGCCTGCCCCGAGTGCCCGGGGCCAGCCCGAGTGCAGGCCCGGCCGGCGGCTCATCTGCTCACAGCTTGGCATGGAGGCTTGGCAACGCCTGCCCTAGAGGACGTGGCCAGGATGGGGGGACCGCACCTGGGTAGCCCCCGGGTTCCTGCTCGAAAGACCAGTGGGGATAAGCTATCCTGGGCGAGAAGCCAAATGGCAAGGCCCCCAGGCTTGTAGAACCCCAGGCATCCCTGTAGTCTGCCAGGAGCCTTGGTGACTCCAGAAAGCCAGCCCACCTCTGTGCCCACGGGCCCCTGGCAGGAGGCCCCTTCCAGCAGTGCCCGGGCCACCCTGAGGGGCGAGGCTGGACCAAGAACCCCTGGGGCCAGAAGGGCTTCCAGGTTCAGGTCAGGAAGCAGGGGGTGGGCTGCCCTCTACCGAGGACACCTGTGCTGGGCGGCTAGAGGGTGAGCGGGACGTTGTTGCTTCCTTCCAGGGCGTCTGGGGCCCTCGTCTAAACACAGAGGCCAGGGCGTGGCCGCCTCGTCCGGACCATGGCGGGCAGGGAGGGCTCAGCCCCTCCCAAAGGGGAGGCTGCCGGGGCCTGCAGCGTGTCGGGGTAGACAGGCCTATGAGCTGACCTCTTCCCACACACAGAACGAGTGCACACACACTCGCGCGGCCTGGCCACTGGAACAGCACCACGAGGGCAGCGCCCACACGTGCCATGACCAGGGCAGAGGCCAGGCTTCCTAAGCCCGCTGTCCATCTCTCTGGGCACCTGCTGTGGTCGGGCTGGGGGCTGCCCACTCCCACCAACACCCTGGGACCTGGGAAGCCTTCGGCAGACTCTGTGGAGCACCCACCCCAGGCAGTCCATGGCCCAGGTCTCTGCCTCCGCAGGTGGGTGGGCAAGCACCGCGGCACAGAGGGGTGTAATCCTGCACGGCCGGCGCTCCCCAGGAGGGGCTGGGAGGGCCGGTGCCCGCGCAGCTGACTGGAGAGGATTCCTGGAGGAAATGGTGTTTCCAGCGGGAAGAACATACCAACTCAGATGGACGGGGTAGCCTCACCACTCGGTCCCAGGGCATGGGGGCAGGTAGCCAGTGAGGTGAAAGAGGCAGCAGGGCCATGAGGGGCTCCAAGGTCAGGTCACGCCCCATGTGAGCCCCCAGGACCTGTGCCCGCTGTGACCACCCCTCCAAGCTGGGGCCTGGGGTGAAACCACACGGCCCCTACGGGGGTTTGACATGACCACCGCAGCCTCTGCAGACTCGGGCACTGGTGGGGGGCCACCCCCGTCCCCACAATACCCAGCACCTGGGTCCCACGGCGCTGGGCTCCTGCTGGTGTGGTCTGCCGCCCCCTGGGGGGGTAAGGTTCCCCATAAGCAAAGCAGGCCTCACACGGCAATTTACTTTCTTTTCTTTTAATTCATATGTACAGTATTTGTAGCCGTTTAAAAAATTAAGATATACATCTCGTGTCAAAGCTTCGCTCTCTTCTCACAGGCCTGGGCCAGGCTCCGGGAGGCACCCATCACAGCCCTGCGGGCGCCCAGTGTGTGACCGGCGGGGACCGTGGCAGCGGACAGCGTGAGCTCCAATCCCGCCGGAGGATGGTCACCCGTGGAGCGTGCTCAGAGCCCACCCCCTGCGGCAGGTCCCTGATGCTACAGTCCTCTAGGCCAGCGGCCACCCGCCTGCAGCAGGACAGCTGCAGCGACCGTCCGGGGCCAGGGGCTCCTTCGGCAGCACAACTGAGTGCCAGAGGCGCAGGCCCCCTCTGTGGCCACCCCCGCTGAGCCCAGGCCTGTGGCACCAGGCAGCAGGAGGAGGTCCCCTCCAGGTGGGCACCTCAAGCTCTTCGGGGAGCGTCAGTGACCTTCGAGGTGGTTCTTGCACCCCTGCCGTCACTCCAGCGCGCAGGACCACTGAGCGTCACCCTCGCCGGGACCTACCGTTTTGAGCACAACGCAGAGGGGGACAAAAGGCAAAGCGAGGTCGTGCGCCAGAAAGAGACGCCCATGGCACCGAGAGGGAGCAAGTGCACTCCTCCAAACCACACAAGAGTTACCACGCTGCACGGCCTGGAAGGGCTTCCCCAAGACAGCCGTGGGCAGCTCCGCTATCCCGCGCAGTGAGCCGCCTGCACCCCCGGGCTCGGCAGTGACACCCGGCCACAGGCGGGGCTGGGTGCTACGTGCCGGGTGTCCGGAGAATCCCAGCACCATCCTCGCCTCCCAGGAGAATGTGTGTGCTATAGGAGGGCGAGGGGACAGCAGGGAAGGGCACCTGGAAATGCCCCCTCCCCTGCCCAGCTCAGTGGGGCCGCCACAGGACACACAGGATAAGACGCACAAGCGCCTCGCCCACCAACTACCCTGGCTTCGCTCACAGCTTCCCTGTGTCACCAGCAGGAAGACAAACCCCATCCTCGCCGCCCCCTAACGACCCTTTCCACACAGCCTGGGGTGGCAACGTGACTGCTGCTGGACGGACTTTAGTCCACGCGGCCCCTCCCGCACACAGCTGACGAGTGGCCCATCTCTCAGACGTCTCAGCCACACGGCCGGCCCTGCGGGGCAGGTCTGAGAAAGGTCGGCTTCTGCAGAGACCTGTCGGCCGCCCTCAGAGGCCCTGATGGAGACACAGGTGCACACCCCCACACGTGTACCCTCCTCCATGGGTAGTGACCTCCCTGGGCGCTGGCACCCACCCTGGGGAGCACGCCAGTGGGTCTCTGGGTGGCACCGATGGCCAGAGCTGGCTGCAGCTCCTCGCTGAGTGCTGACAGTCACGTGGGAAACAGGGCGGGCCCTTGCCCAGCTGTGCCCAGGGCTCGGACTCCGAAGGGGACCGGCCCCCGGCTCCACGCTCACAGGCTGTCTCTAACAAATGCAAACACCTAAGCGCGGACAACACGGGCCTGCGGCACGTGTGCCTCGGAGCTGCTGAAGGGCCTGCGGGTGAGGGCAGCAGTTCCAGAACGCCCGTGTTCACGGCCACTTCAGGAGGCTGGCGCCTGCTAAGGCAAGGGTGAGCCCAAGCGAGAGGCAGGGCAGCGGGGACGTCACTTCTGTGGAGTCGGAGCTCCGCCCTCAAGGCCGCGGCCGACTTCTGACCCATGTCCACTGCTCACACCGCTGGGCCCTCTGCGGGGCGCCCGGGTGCAAGGGCAGCTCTGAGGAGGGGCTCCCTGCGCACTCTGACCCTGGCTGGCCCCAAACTGCCTGGCTCCGGGGCTGGGGGCTGGGGCCTGCACCCGTAGGAGGTGTGCGCAGCGGGCAGTGTGTCGCAGAGACAGGCGTGAGGTGTACCCGAGGCCTCCTCCCCCTACGGACCCTGGACGACGGCTGCATGTCAGCCCCGCTTGCCGAGGTGACGCCCCACCGGACGCACCTGAGCTCCTGACCAAGCTGCGCGTCATGCCGCTGACCACAGGGCTGGCTGCCTCGCGGCCCTATAGAGCCGCCTGGAAGGGCTCCGCCAGCCCCCGGTCACGCACACTCCACTGAGCTGCTCTGGGTCCAGGAACAAGCTGGGCCAGGGCCAGGGCCTGGGGTAGGGGTGGCGGCTGTGCCTGGCACCCCCTGCCCAGCACTGGCCCCGTGAGCACAGACCTGCGCTCTCCCGAGCTGAAAGGAGGCCCCACTGATGGACCGAGAGGGGCGAGGCGGCGCTGGGGTCTTCCTTGACCAGCTGCTGGGACACCGCGCTCTGCTCCTGACACATTAAGCTGCTGCGCCCTCGGGGCTCCTGTCCAGCGAGTGGCTGGGCCCGTGACGCAGGAGGGACACGGGCCTGGACGCCAACGCCTGCCAGCCAGCCCCGGGCAGGCCAGAGCCCAGGTCAGGGCAGGCGCAGGGGCCTGGCCTGGCTGGCTAACTGCCCGCATGCTGTCACCGCCAGAGAGTGGCCCGTGCCCGGAGCCGACCATGCACAGCCAGGACAGCCAGGCGGGCACCTTCCCCGCCTCAGCAGAGCAAGGGCTCCTGACCAGACACCAGCACAGCAGCACTGCCCTGAACTCCAAACGGGAACTCATAAAAGAGGGCGGCATGGTGGAGGCTTAGGGCTGCCAGCCAGCCAGCCCCACGGGCGGCGGGGGGGACAGACCCCGTCCACCTGCTCGGAGGCCGTGACATGCAGTGCTGACCTGGCGATGCACAGACTCTACACGGGCGTAAAAGGTTACCTTAAAATTAATCTCTTTACTGATAGAATTAAACTTTAAATCCTGAGAAGACAGAGACGGGAAGGACAGCGCAAACTGTTGCACTCCCAGCCCCCCCGCCTGGCCAGACCCGGCATGCGCGCCCTGCAGAAGCCCGAGACACCCCAGGACTCCCCATCTCGGAGCCCGTGGCGTCCCCTCCCGCCTGCGGGACAGCGGAGGGCTCATGGCTCGCCGGCAAGAGCAGAGGAATCCTGCCCCCTGGGCGGGAGCAACTGGGACCTGGTGACAGCCGAGGGCTGGACGGGAGGAGGCCGTAAACAGCGGGCGGCTGGCTCCTACACCAGCTCCAGTGCGAGGCCACAACAGCTCCCGCTCCCAGAGGGCTCAGGCTCAGCCCCAACGTTACTGCGTGTGCCCTGCACGCAGCTTCGCCACCGCGCGGTGGGACGCCCGCCCCCTGGCTCCCCGGAGAGAAGCCCGTGCTGCCTGCTGCCTGGCACAGGCTGGGCCCCGCGGTCCAGGGGCCACCTCGTCGCCACCCGCGTGGGCACTCAGCATGCGGTGGCCTTTTGGACGCTCCGCAGACAAGCCAGCAGGCGGTGGTATGGGTTTCCGGGCACGGCGACCACCTCGAACACGGACTGGAAGGCCCTGCGGTCGAGCTCCTCCTCTATCTGGTGTCGGTAGAAGTCCGCGGCCACCAGGCAGAAGAGGTTCACGTCCACCTGCTCCAGCTTGCCCATCCTGCTCACAACGTGCGGGAGGCTGGCCGGCCAGTTAAGGGCGCAGGCGGCAAGCTCGGGGAGACCTGTTCCTGTGCTCCCGGGGGTTCCTGCCTCCCCCAGGGCTCCGGCCCCGACACAGGCCTGCGGACAGCGGAAGCACCGGGGGGCTCCCCAAAGCCGCAAAAGCAGTGGCCCAGGGCTGGGCGGCAGCTGCCTCCTGTCTGGGTCTGGCCCCTCCAGCCGGAGGCTCTGCCTGGGGAGTTGGCGCCCCCGCCCCACGGGGCCACCCCTCACACAGGGCTTACCTGGCCTGGTTCCCGCACACCCAGCACAGAGCCATGCCTCCCGCCCAGGCCGCTCTCCGCTCCGAGGCTCTGTGGTCTGTCTGGGGAAAGCTGATGGGAGGGGCCATCCCCTTTTGGCAGCCAGCGTGTCGTGGGCGGGAACTGGATCTTCACTGACTTCAGCGTTTGCCCAGGAGGGTGATACACAGCACGTGACAAGGGCTAATGAGAAGCAGCGTGAGCGGCCCGCCTAGCTGCACGGACCCGCAGGCAGCTGCGGCGGTTCCTCTGGGGGCCTCCCTGCTCCGTGGCGGCTCAGCGCAGGGAACCACGGGCTCCTGTTTCTTGGTCTGTGCCTCACTCTCTTGGGGCTTAAGGGACGCGTCACCCTGACACCTGGGCTTCCTACAGAACGTGGGCTTCCAAAACGCTGACGCAAACGTCAACCAGGGTGCTGACGGGACGGCAGGGCTGCCCGGGGCCCAGGACCAGGCAAGGATACATCGCCGAGACCCACGGGCTGGTGGACGCGCTGACGAAGAAGCAGGAGAGACTCCACATGGCCATGGCGACCGGGCTCCGCTGCGTGAAGTTGGAGAGGGACAGCATGACCCAGTCCCGCACCATGGACGACTGCCCCGCGCCGTGCAGTGTCTGGAACACCTGCGAGAGGCCGCCGCGTCAGTGCCAGCCGGGGGGAGCTGGGGGCCCGGCGCCTGGTCTGGGCGCCCTGCCCCGGCCCCTCACCTGGTACACGACGGTGGCCATGAACTGCGGGTACGGCTGCTGGCTGGACAGGAACTCGCCGATGACCTTGTTCATGACGTCCTGGGGCGGGAAGAAGTCGTCCAGGAACTGGGGCAGAACACGTGCCACCACGCGGGCTTCGCAGGGGAACCCCTTCCGGATCCTGTGGTGGTGGGGGGGAGCCTGGATCAAATCCCGTCCCGCCCACGCTCCCCAGCCCGGGGGCTCCTGATCCGCCTGGCATGCTGAAGTAGCAGCAAAGACGGCCGGGGCGGTGACATCACGGCATGCCACAGCCCCTTGCGACAGACCCGCGTCCTCCTGAGGCCCTCAGGCACGTCTGCACTCCTGGAACCCAGCAGCACCCCTGCCAGGCCCTCTTCGTGGCAGGCCCTCTTCCCTGCCCCAGTGCCCCTGGCTGCCTGCCCTCAGCAGACCCGCGGCTGGTCCCTGGCACAAGGCCCTCCCAGGGCCAAGGGGCAGCCAGCAGGCTACTCGAGCTACTGGCCATCAGCACACCTCCGCTGGCCCTCCATATCCGTGTGTTCCGCGTGCAAGACCCATCTGCAGGAAGCTGAGTACACATAGGCCTTGGGGGTGTGGAAGTGGGCTCCCTGCACCAGCACACACGAGGGCTAGCGTGTCAGACCCTGGAGCCCGTGGCGGTGGGCCCCCCAGAACCAATCAAACAGGCGCCTGCGACTGAAAAGCACCGGAAGGGACCTGGAAACCAGCCCGGTGTGCCCACTCCACCTGCCTGCAAATACCAGCCGTGACCCGCAGGCGCGAGACCCGCAAGGCAGCGTCCCCACACACGAGCGCGCTGCCAGGCTGCATGCCGGCCCTGCACGGGCGGACGCGCTCATCTCGCAGCAAGCCTGGCACATGAGCCCCCGCGGGTGGGGCTAAGTGTGGGCGCCCTGCATGCCCCCCGGGCTTGGTGAGTGTGAGCGCGGGACTGAGGATGCGCGCTGAAATGGGCAACGTGGGCGCAGCGTGCTCGTTCAGCTCTCCAGAGCACCTCATCCGGCCAGAGCGGGCCTGGAGAAGGTTCTGTGGAGAGTGCTCTCGTGAGCACCCGGATGGTCGCCTGCTGACCAGAGCTGACCCGAGCTGAGGGGTGCAGAGCAGAGCCAGCTTCCCTGAGGCCACAAACATGGCCCGAGAGGCCCGGGGCAGAGCCGGACGAGGCCCCCCAGCCGTCCTGGACCCCAGGGCACGCATGTGGAGGCAGGCCGCCATCACCGGCTCTCAGGGACGCTGCCCGCCCGTAAGGCTGCCCGAGGGCCCCGAGAGCAGCCTCCTCCTCACAGGGCTCCTCCTCCTGAGCTGCTATAGCGCCGCCCCCAGGCCCGTCTCTACAGCTGGCGGCTCGGACGGCCGCTCCCGTGCCCTCAAAGCCCCCGACGCCGCCACACTGCCCCTCGCCATCAGGACCTGGGCCAGCACCTGGGCAGCCCTGGGGCCACCTGAGTCCAAACCTGGGCGCTGGGTGCCAGGACGGCCCGCGGCACAGAGCCCGGGGCCCAGGCAGGGAGCAGGCCGCCCCCAGCTGTGGGCAGGCGGGCTTGCACTCACCTGTCAAAGAGAACAGACACCCGCTCCATGGCCACGATCACGGACTCGCTGTCGGGGACGGCAGGGCTGGGCTCGGAGGCTCGGCCTGGACTGACTTTCTCCTTTCCTGGAACAGAGCCATTTTGTGACGCTGGTTTGTAAAATTGGACGGTTCTGGGAAGTGGGCCTGGAGCTCACACAGGAGTTAACAAACTCCTCCTGATGGTCTGATACCAGGGGGCGGGGGCCCGGCCCCCAGGGCCCAGCCAAGACACAGGGCACAGGGGTCAGTCTGAGAGCCGCTCCCAGACGGGGCTCTGACCTCACGCAGCTTGGTGGCCCAGAGAACTGGAGGCCCCTCCAGAACCCCTGCGTCTGGAGCTGAGCGGCATGCGCGAGCCGGGCTCACCTGTGTACATGCAGGTGAGCATGAGGCCCAGGGCGGCCATGGCACGGTGCGGGCTGTGCACGTTCACCCGGTCCACGCTCAGCTTGACCAGGGACTCTGCGTCTGGCCGGGAGAGCTGCTCCGAGAGCAGGAGGCGCTCCAGGCCCCGCAGGACGCAGTGGTAGACGACGGACGGGGTGGCCTCTTCGCTTCCAGACAGCATCACCCCACACATCTGCGCAGAGGGAAGGCTTCCGGGTCAAAGGGCTGCCCAGCCTCCTCCCAGGTGGGAGCCTCTGCCGGCCCAGCCCCCAGTCGCAGAGCACAACCCAGGCCAGGCTGGCTCACCTGTATGATGGAGGCCGAGAAGTCCGGGCCCACATCCAGCGGGTAGTTCTCGATCAGGTAGAAGGCCGTGGCGCACATCACCAGCACGTGCCGCTGGCTGTGCACGCTCACGCAGCTGAAACCGAGACGTCAGCCCAGGTGAGTGCACACGCCCGCCATGCTGTCTGCCGGCACTGCGCACTGGCCTCCCGTCTCAGGGACTCAGCCAGCGTCCCTGTGAGGAGGGCACCCACGTGGGCCCCTGCTGGCGCCTCAGCCGGGGTCTGCTGTACGCGCACTTATAGGCACCCCCACCCCCCGCCCCGTCGGACGAACCCGGGAGACCGCGGTGGGAGGCCGGCCGCGCCCACTCACTGGGCTCTGCCCTGGAGGTTGGACAGGAGGTAGTCGGTGACGACGGGGACGAGCTGCTTGGCGGTGTCGTCCAGGAGGTCGCACTCCAGCACGTACAGGACGCCGTGCAGGGCGCCCATCGTGCTGGGCAGGTGGCTGCTCCGGAGCGCGCTCTCCAGCAGCCGGCTGACCGGTTCCGCCACGGCCTTGTCCTGGGCACAAGCACACGGGGGCTGGGCAGGGCCCACACCCCTGGGGAGGCCGGGAGGCTGGCCTCGCACCACGGGGGCCTGCGTGCAGGGTTGCGGTGTCGCGGGGGCCCCCAGCACCCCTACGAGTGGGGACTCCCTGAGCCTCCATGTCACGTCTGTGCTCACACCCTTCTCCTGGGGCTGGAGTTCAGTGTGTGAGTGACAGAGGGACCCACGAGGCTGGCCCTGGGAAGAACCCCAGCTCTGAGTCTGTGACGGACTTCCCTGGGGACAGACCACCCCGCCCAGGGACAAGCAACCACTGCTGGCTGAGGGCCTTGTCTCACTCTGCAAAAGCCTCAGAGGCTGTCTGACTACCCCTCAGCCCCTGGGAGCTCTGCCCTGTGGTCCCCGCGAAGCTGACACTGCAGAGGACTCCCTTCCTCCCACCCACAACCCAAGACCACCAACCACCAGCAGAGCCCACGGGCACAGCCTTCACAACCTGGGCAAGTCTGGAGAAAAGCAGAGCTTGAGAACTCCGCGGCTGGGCTGCGCGGCTACAGCCACAAAGGACGGGGCCCCGTCCCGAGTGGCGTGTGTCCCTGTCCTGGGGGACCAGTGCTGCCTCCCCACCAGCGGGGGTGCACCCCAGGCCGACCTGTCTAAGCCTCTTCTTGAAAGCATTACTCATTCCATTTATAGACAACACAGCTTTAGCCTTGGGGATTCAGGCCTGAGCACAATTACCGTGAGAATGAGCCCAGCAGCGAAACTTCCCGCGGAGACAAAAGGATCCCTCAAGCCTCCAGTCTAGCTGCCTCCACCTCCCGCAGCAACCCAGGGGGCCCCACTTGGGCTTCGAACAGCAGAAGCCAGGGGACCCATCGTTCCCACCCCTTGGACGGTGCTGCAGGGCACTGCAGGGGGCGGAAGCATTCTCAAGGGGGAGGACCTGGCCTCATGCCCCCTAGGGCACAGCCGAGCCCCTGAAGAAGGCACTGCACCACCTCAGGACCCAGGGCCATGAGAGCCCCACTAGAGGCCCGGCTGGCACCCCACGCTCCGCAGCGACGTGGGGCCCCTCCTCCCGCGGCCGAGGCCCCGCACGCCCTCCGCTCACCATCCCAAGGACAGCGGCTGCCTTGCAGGTGGCGGGCACCAGGTACTGGAGGAGAATCTCGTCTTCCGAGGGGTGCACCTTCCGCAGCTCCGTCAGCGTCAGGTACATCATCTCAAACTGGCTGCGCTCCGTGAACAAGTCCGAGACCACGAGGAGCTGGAGACGGACACGTGGTGGGAGGGGGCGGGTCACTCTGGGCTCCACACCCTGGAGCCGAACCTGCACCGGAGCCTGGGCCCAGGAGAGAAGGGTGCCCGCGGCCTCCCTGGAGCCGGGCTCACACGCTGCGGCCACCGCCAGCCCAGGTCTCAAAGCCGTGAAGGAGAAACAGGCGCCTGGCTTAGAAGTCAGTGCTTTGGCACCGATTCCTTCTGTCTCCCCAGAGTCTCCAGTTTCTCGCGTGACATCTGAAGATGGGCTCTGATCAGGCAGAAGCCCCCCGAGCACCGGGAGTGTGTTGGAGGGGGGGGCTGGCTGGTCTTCAGGGACTCTGGCAGCTGAACAACTTAGCCGGCAGGACTTCAGGCCACCCGTGGAGGCACGCAGGCCTCTCGAGGTCACGAGGTCAAACGCACTTCTGTAGCAACGCTGACCTGCCCTGCCCCGCCTGTGCCCTCCCGCACACAGGCACAGTGCTGTTTTCCAGGAGTCACCTGATGTTAACAGACTGAGTACACAGGAGGCATGAGAACCCAGGGACTGCTGATGAGCCAGATGCTAGATGCAAAGCAACTAAAAACTCTTAAGTTATCATTTTTAAATAGACAATTTTTTTTTTTTTTGTCATGCCATGTGGTTTGTGGAATCAAATCTGGGCCCACAGCAGTGCTGAGTCCTAACCACTGGACCACCAAGAATTTCTAGCAACTTGTTTTTTTTAAGATCTTTAGCAGTACTTGTAGTTTGTTGACTTCTTTGATAAAAGTCAATTTGCAACTTACAAATTAAAAATGAAGTTCTTAAAAATATCAACTTGACCAAATATCAAACAATCTGTAGAAACCTTTAAAGGAATACTGAGAAAAACAGGTTTTAAAAAAAACAAGTCACTCCGGAAAGGAGACACCTTTAGGTCAAAAGAACAGGAATAGCTAACGCGATGGATCCAGTCCCGGGCGGCCCTACTTCCGGACGAAACGCAGGTGACAAGCCGGCACTGAGTGAGTGACTTTTCAAAGCTCTCAGGTGTGACTTCAACGCTGCGAGGACTGACGGGTGCTGCCCATAGGAAGCTACACTTCCTGGCGGCCCCTCTGGGCTCCCGGATGTGAAGGACTCTGAGGCCAACCCCCCGACAACAACCACCCGGATGGGTGCTTGGCTGCTGGGGGGGTACGTCTGTCACAGGCCCGAGGAGACAGCGCTGCGAGACAGGCAGTCCCGTGCCGACTCCACGATGCGGCCACTGGGCTGGGGCGTGCCTGCCCGGCACTGCGCGTGGAGGTGGCCCTCCCCTGGCCTCAACCTCCTGGCGTCTCCGCGCGGGCCCCGGGCACCACAGGGGCGGGCACGCCACTCACCGAGCGCACCACCTCGCTGATCAGGGTGACGGGAGTCCTCCTGGCGGAACTTGACGGCAGGATCCAGCGACTGTACAACTCAAGCAAAAACTGCGAACAGGAGTGGATGTCGACTCCAGCCCGGTGTTTCCTGCAATTTCCCCCAAAAGAGATGAGAGGTTCATCAAGAGGCCCCCAAACAAGGGACTGGTCGGAGCTCCCGCTCGCTTGGACAGAAGGCAGAGGGAACCTGGAGTTGATCGGAGATGTGGGCGGGGACGACGGTGCTGGGGCCTCGGCCTCCTCCTCCTCCTCGTCCCACTCCTCCTCTCGCAAGGGCGTGATGCTGTTCCCCAGCCACACCGAGTGGATGGACACCTTCAGGGGACACGGGACGGGGGCGGTGCTCAGGCGCCGGGCCCGCCTGGGGTCCCTGAAGCGAGCACCAACCCCCATCCCCAGGCAGGGCTTGTCAGACCCCCAGGGGTTCGGGGCTTAAGACCCCGAATGAGGCCCACGGGAGCAGCTGAGGTGAAGAGCCGCTAAGAAAGGGAATGTTGAAAAAGAAGAAAGGAAACTTGGCTGCTGAGGGATGTCAGGGTGAGGTCTTGACACAAAATGGAATGAGAAGGTAGATCTCTATTCAAAACCGATCCTCTCACCAGACAACACGTGTGGGCCCGTGTTTCTGAATGACGTAACAAAGCCCCCTACACATGCAGAGGACAGTCAGCTAGCTCTGGAGACGGGGGGTGCTGGGGAGGAACCAGCCCCGCTGGCCGCCCGCCGGGCACTGACCTGGCCAAGCTTGTAGCTCATGTCCCCCAGCTCACGCTCGGGGTTGAGCTGCAGCAGCAGCTTGTCATGGCTGATGAGAGCACCTGCGGGGCAAGGACGCATGAGTGTCCCCCCAGCGGGGAGTCCTGTCCCTGCACAGCCCTGAGTGTCCCCCCAGCGGGGAGTCCCGTCCCTGTACAGCCCTGAGTGTCCCCCCAGCGGGGAGTCCTGTCCCCGCACAGCCCTGAGTGTCCCCCAGCGGGGAGTCCCGTCCCCGCACAGCCCTGAGTGTCCCACCAGCGGGGAGTCCCGTCCCCGCGCAGCCCTGAGTGTCCCCCCAGCGGGGAGTCCCGTCCCCGCGCAGCCCTGAGTGTCCCCCAGCGGGGAGTCCCGTCCCCGCACAGCCCTGAGTGTCCCCCCAGCGGGGAGTCCCGTCCCCGCACAGCCCTGAGTGTCCCCCCAGCGGGGAGTCCCGTCCCCACACAGCCCTGAGTGTCCCCCAGCGGGGAGTCCCGTCCCCGCACAGCCCTGAGTGTCCCACCAGCGGGGAGTCCCGTCCCCGCACAGCCCTGAGTGTCCCCCCAGCGGGGAGTCCTGTCCCCGCACAGTCCTGAGTGTCCCCGCAGAGTGGGGAATCCCGTCCCCGCACAGCCCTGAGTGTCCCCGCAGAGTGGGGAATCCCGTCCCCGCACAGCCCTGAGTGTCCCCGCAGAGTGGGGAATCCCGTCCCCGCACAGCCCTGAGTGTCCCCGCAGAGTGGGGAATCCCGTCCCCGCACAGCCCTGAGTGCCCCCCAGTGGAGAATCCCGTCCCCGCACAGCCCTGAGTGTCCCCTGCAGAGTGGGGAGTCCCGTCCCCGCACAGCCCTGAGTGCCCCCCAGTGGAGAATCCCGTCCCCGCACAGCCCTGAGTGTCCCCCAGTGGGGAGCCCCATCCCCGCGCAGCCCTGAGAGTCCCCCCAGTGGGGAGCCCCATCCCCGCGCAGCCTTCAGTGTCTCCTGCAGAGTGGGGAGCCCCGTCCCCGTGCAGCATATGAAGCTGGCAGGGCCAGCAGGGTGATATGAAACTATCACTTTTTCTCCATAACAAACCAGACTGAACGGGAACTGGCTGTGGGCTGAGCTGCAGAAGCTGGAGTGTCAGTGGTCGCTGACAAGGCGCCCACCCAGCCGGCAGCCCTGACGACTCTCTGGAGGGTGGGCCCTCCCGAGCCCCCACCCTGGCGCTGGGACAGTCCAGCTGTGCTCATGGGCACAGGGAGCAGGCTGACACCCCCAAGCAACCCACCCTCCCCACGAGCCCCTGGAACCTGTGGTGGCCGGGGCCAGAGACGGGACGGGGTCCCACGCCTGGTACAGGTGGTGAGTGGCGGCGTTTTCTCTCCTGGAAACCATCGCCTGGATCTCCTGTTCGACAATCCCTCTGATGACACTCAGCTTCCTCCCAAACCTAAGTTCAGAGCAAAGGTTACTGCCACCCGGCTCCTCCAGCATCTTCACAGTGAACCCCCTGGCTCCCAGCTTCGCCTCCAGGAAACACGGCAGAGCCAAGGCCCCCGGGGCCCTGCACAGGCGCCCCCTTAGCTCCGCCGGAGGCCAGGTCATCAGACTCAGCCACCAAACCACCCTGGCAGCAAAGGAAAGGGCACCTCGGCGCCTCCCTGCTCCCATGCAGCCGGGCTCTGGGGACACGGTTCTCGGGCCCACCTGGTGTCAAGGGCCTTCAGGGGCTTGTTCCGGGGCTGCTGCTCCAGGCAGCTCACGGCCGGGTTGCCAGCCACGGGCACGGTCATCGCGCTCAGCACCAGGGAGGTGATGGCCTGCACAGCCAGGACGTGGATCTGCGTCCTCTCCACGTCCTCCTGGAAGGAGAGCCCCAGGTCACCAAGGAGCACACCGCAGCACGTTACCTCCCCTGTGGCTGCCCGGCCAGGCGGCCTCACGGGCCCGGGCCCCGAGCAGGAGGAGGAGACGCTTCAGAGTTTCCCTGAAGATAAACCCAAAGGCTGGGGACGCCCGAGGAGCCGAGCATCCCTCCTGAAGGCCGGCCCAGCTCACAGGCAGCTGCTGAGGGTTCACGGAGGCCCTGACGCAGCAGAGAAAGGCTCCCTCTGACCCTGGAATTGAGTGTCCGGCCCCAAGCGGGACAGACGGACGTGCCTTCCTGCCCGGGGTCCCGGGGCATCTGCCTGAATTCACCAGAATCCACATGCATCTATGATTTGAGATAAATCTGATGGGCAAGCGGCTGCTTTTCAGAGCCAGCTTTCCTCCAGACACAAACCTCCAAATAGGAATTACTTTTTAAGAAACTGTCCTCAATTTCCTCACCAACTTGAAGGGCCCTGCATATGGCAAGCTGCTAGCTCCTCTCCGATGAAAGTCACTCCTGGTAACGTCTGACACATATACTCTCTGAACTGCCGTTTCTGCTGCTTCATACCACACCTTCTACCTGAAGAACATGTGTCTGAGGACTTTTAATATTTCAGGCTTTCCTTTATCAGAACATGTCTTCTATTAATTTTAAAGTACCATAATACGCATTAACACTCCAAGCCCCATAAAATTTTTGCAAAACAAGTCAAGAAAAATAAACACTGGTAATCATGTGTGGCCTCTAAGACACATCTTTCCTTTTTGATGAAATGTTGCTACACACCATACCTGAACAGTAAAAAGCAGAACACAAGATATATTTAAAAATGGACACAATCCTATGGCCTGGAGGCAGCACGCTGCGGTAAACGCCTTCCAGCCACGATCCTAGAGCACCCAGACACTGGAACACCAGTCAGGACGTGACTGGCGTCCCGTTTACCAACTGGGTGAGACAGGCGGAAGGGCGTGCTGCCCCGGCCCCCACGCACGGGGTGCTTCCGTGTGAGCCTGCGCGCAGCCTTACTTCCGGGGGGCTCTCCTCCTGCTCCATCACGAGCGGCTGAGTCACCAGGACGCCGAGGAGGGTGGCCCACGTCTCCTCAAACTGGGTGCGGCTGGTCCACCCTGGAACGTGAATGTTGCTTTAGACAGACGGTCCCCGCTGCTCCGCTTTCTCTGTGAGACAGGGCAGTGGGCACTCTGGCTCTCACTGGCCAGGTGCCCACAGCCACTGCCCAGAGACTCAGGACGGCACTGCGGTGCAGCCTCACTGCCGGCCGAGCCCAGCGGTGAACAGACCAACACGGCTGTTGGTGGTACAGCCCAGGTGGCCTGGTGTGAAGCGCCCTCTGGACCCTGCCGTGTGGACGTCCGAGAGGGCGACGCTCGTATGGGGTCAGAGTGCCCTCTGCCCAGCTTAGCAGGGGCTGGGACGGCCTTACTTAAGAGTCACACCCCCAGACCGCATGGGTGTGTCCAGCCTCCACCGTGGAACCACACCGGAGCGGATGCACAGGCTGCCGGGTGAACTCTACGTCAGGGCAGCGGCATAAAAGCTTAGAGCAATGGCTGCCCTGACCCCGTCAAGAAAGACGGTAAGTCGAGACAGACTGCAATCTGTGGGGCAAGTCCAGTCCGTGAGGAGAGCGTCTCAGGGGCCATTCTCAGGCACCACCGTCCCAAGCCGCTCTCAAGGTGGTCCTGGGTGAGCAGTTATCCCAAGGGCCGTGACTCTAGAGGGGAGGAGGCCATGCCACTTGAATCAGGGCTACAAGGGGCAAGAACGGGGTGCCAAGGACAGAAAACCAAAGCCGCAAACGTCAGGAACTCTGTTGACCTGACGTGGACAGACAGAGCGGCTGATTCAGGTACGGAGCAGACACACAGACGAGCTGAGGCAGGGGGCCTAGACAGACGTGTGCTGACTCCCCGGGAGGAGAGAGGAAACGAAGGACCACGAGCAACAGCGGCGTCCGGGGAGGCCTGCAGGCCACCTCCAGGTGAGCAGGGACTGACGACGCAGATGGGGAAGCACAGAGACACAGGGCGCGGGGGTCGGGTGGGCTGGGGGAGACAGGGAGCCGCCAGGGAGAGGGCGGAGAAGTTCTGAAGACAGCGGCCTCGGACTGCTGCTCAGACTTCGCTGTGGACAGAGAGAGGGCTCACCGCTCAACTCAGGGAGGAGAGGTGGCAGCGAGGTGTCTGCCGGCCCACGCCCCAGGGTGACTGCAGCACAGACCCCGTGCAGGCTGAGAGAGGAGGAGCGCTGGGCAGAGGGGCCGACGTGGGGCTGGGGCTGGCATGGAGTCGCCCTGCTGGGCACAGCCTCGCGGGGCCTGCCGATGGCAGCGCTCACGCACCAGGGCCACCTCCAGCCACGCCACGGGGACGAAGAGGGCGAACTTCCACCACACTGCAGGCAGCAAGGCAGCGTCCTGAGGGAAGCCTGGGACCCTGCTGCTGACGGAGACGTCGCACGTCAGGGCCCCTTTCCGTTTCTAAGGTTGCAGCAGTTATGTGAAACAGCCGCCATCCGCATGCCACGGGCAGTCGAAGTGCAGTCCTGGGGGTCAAAGTGGCTGCCCCGCAGCCCAGTGCTGTCCCCCTGGGGTCTGCTGCCTGCCCGCCTCATGGAGCACACTGCTCTGCCTGGCACACGGGGACTGGGGCGGCAGCGATCACAGGCAGCTCCCGCAGGGAACCCCGCACCCTCCAGCCGAGGAGACACAGGCCAAACCCGGCTCAGCACCGCCCATCACGGGGGCACCGCCTGACCTGACGTGAACACGCGGGAAGAAACGCTCTCACACACACACGTGCACACACACTTGTCAACGTGACAGCTTTGTGTGTATTACGGAATGTATGCACACGATTGTGTCCTGCCTCTACTCTTTACTGGATAAAAGAAGGCAGACCCCACCACCGCCCCAGCTCCCAGCAAGCATGTTAGGGTGACGCACCCGCAGGGCCCTGGCCTACCCAGCGTGTTGATGCGGTAGATGAACTCTTTGAAGACCTCCTTCTCCTGAAGGAACTCCACGGGGATCTCAGGGAACACTGTGCCAAAATCCCCGCCCGGTTTGGGCGACCATCCGAGTTTCCACACCTAAGAGGGTGGGAGAGAAACAGTGAAGGCAGGGTGGCCGGACGGGGAGGGCACCCGGAAATGCGCCTTCTCTCCCCACGGCTCCCTGGCTGCAGACACGGTTGAGCGGGGGAGCTCTCCGAGTCCAGCTTCGTCGCCCAGCGCTGCTCCAGCAGCAGGAGCCCAGCTCCCAGCCGGCCCCGGCTCGCGCTGGATCCCTGAGTCCGGCCCCCTGGTCCAGCAGCTCCAGCACCTCTGGCAGACACTCTCGAGGAGCCATGTGGGGTGCAGCGCTTGCGCGAGGAGCCTCATCTACGGGGTGTGGTCTGTGCGGGCCAGACACTGGGGCCTCAGGACTGTGCCTTCCTCTATCTGCTCCCCACTCCCTCCCAAAGGCGAGCCGGCTCAACACCTGCAGGGACGGCCCGAGGGCAGCGCCAGCTCCCCAGCTCTCCTCCCAGTTCCATGGTGACCTCGGGACAGCAGCTGCTGGGCTTTCCCTCAGAAGGAGCCCCCGAGTGGGACTTCTTCCCTTCCCATAGCAAAATCCTCTTCAGGCCAAGGGCCCCCCGCCTCCTCTGAGCAGCCACTGCAGAACCTCGTGTGCACAGAGGCTGCGCCCCACCAGCTGGCACACGCCCTCCCCAGGCAGCAACAAGCACCCGCCTCAGGCCCCGGCCCGCCTCCCCCGGCCAGCTGCAGCCCCGCACCCTGCTTGTCCAGGCCCTACCGGTTATCTGGAGCCAGGTCCTTTAACAGTGCCCACTGGATCCTGGTTCCGGTTCCGAAGCTAGCTTTGGAAGAGCAGCTGAGCTGCGGCTGTGCCAAACCCCTGGGCCGCCCTGGGGTGACTGCTGACAGGGAGGCACGTGAGGGGGTGCAATTTCTGCTCTCCCACTAAACAGACGGGTCTGAGGACCTTAGAATCACACCTGGTGCCGTGGGGGAAACTGCCTTGTTTCGCCTCATTTTGCCATGTAATCCCTCACTGTTTCAGAGCACTGCTACTAACGACCGAGCCACGGCGCGCCCGAGGAGCCCGGACGGGCGTCTTGACGGCACACAGGAGCACGCCGGCCCCCGTCAGCGGGCATTGGAGCGCTCACGCCTTGGCTTCCTGCTCAGGGACTCCTGAGCTGGGGGCCTGCCGAGAGTCTGCCTCGTTTCCGTCCTGCACCAGGGGAGGGCTGACTCACCAGGGGCGGGACGCGCGTGTAGCTGTTGACAAGGGGCAAGCGGGCCAAGCTGATGATGATGTTCCTGAGCACCGGCGTGAGGAACGCGGGCGTGTGGCTGTTCCTCTTGTGGCCCAAGGCCAATACCGACGGCAGGCACTCCACCATCTCGGCCACCATGCCACAGGCTGCAGCGATGTACTGAGGGTCTGAACAGACACCGCCGTGAGAGAGGCCCCTTCTGTTGAAACACACCCCGAACCGCCGCCCCGCCCCCGACATGCCCGGCCTCACAGGGTGGGAGGCCCAGGCCCACCATGCGCCAGAGACGTGACTTGTCCTGGGCACCTCACATGGACTCATTTACTTCACCCTCCTGCAGCCCCATCAGATGAGCGGGACACCCCCGCGGGGTATGAGGTCACAGAGAGCCAGGCGGCGGAGCATGCCCACAGCGGGGCGGGCAAGACGCCATCTCCCAGCTCCAGGACAAGCAGGACACAGCCGAGGACGGGTCAAGCGTCCACACTGACCACGTAGGAGGACTCTTCCGTGAATGAATCTCAAGTCCCTGAAGACTCAACGTAAGAGAAACGACCCCGAGACTTACTCTGTGTGTCTGAATCCGCGTTGTCCTCTCTGGCAGCCTTGGGGGTGCTCGTCCTTCTTTCTGGACTAAGAAGCTGGTCCCCGGGCTGCACCACAACTAAAATCACAACAGAACAAACAGAAGAATTCCAAAGCATGTCGACCGTCCCTTTCTATTCAGATTTTTACATTCATGCAGCCTATGAATGCTTCCCAAGTGACAGATTAGGTCAAATGAGGTTGAAGTTTCCTAGATTCAACTTGGGACAACTTCAGACCCACTAGACTCAAGTATCAATGTCTAGGTTAATCTGAAATGCACCAGGATCTGGACTTCTACACTTGGATTCCTCAGTCCTTCTGCTCTCTGCCACCTCTGACCCTGAGGGCTTTTATCAGACAGCTCATGATCCATTACTGCTAACAGCGTGCCTGGAGCCTCCAGGAAGCTTGGCTTTGATAAATCACTCCCTGGATCTTCGTTTTCATGTTACTACAAATGCACAGATGAAAACAATTTAAACAATGAATCTTCAAAACACCACTCTATATTTAATTTAAAAATACAAAACATCAAGACACCCTCTCACATGTAAACTATAAAATCCAATTTTAAAAACATTTTGGCTAATGACCCTCGTTAAGGACACTGTCCCTTGCAAAGAATAAGACACTTTTATTTCAAAATTAATGCAGTATAGAAACAAGCATTTTGACTATAACAGAAAAAAAGTGACTTTTTGAAGGTAATCTTATTAGTCTTGTGACGACTCACAACTAAAGAGGGAACCGCCAACTAGGACCCGAGATCAAAGGGCCAGAAAGCAGATGCAGTTTTTAATGGAAGCTGAAATTCCAAATCTACACAAAAGCAAATTCAAGTCAAATTCTAGTGCACACTCCAGGAGCCTGGAGATGAAGGCAAGGCCCGTAATTCCTCCACCTCCTCACTCCCGATTCCCAGCTCAGCCCCTGGAGAGCAGGTGGCAAACAGCCATCTGCGACTAGCCCTGCAGCACGGACCACGGCTTCAGGGCCCGAGGACAGCGCGCCCTGGTATCGACTCACTGGCCTCCAGGATGAACCGCACACAGTGGATGAGGGAGCAGGCGTGGGTCACCATGTCGGGCGCGGCGAGCAGGCTCCAGAGGCTGGGCAGCTGCAGGGCCAGGCAGCAGCAGTCCAGGCCCGCCTGCAGGTCCAGGCTCAGCGGGACCCTCGCGTGGATCAGGTGCCACGACAGCGCCTGTGGGGCGGGCCGTGTGAAGGAAGGCCCCGGGCCCCGTGCCGCCCCAGGGCCCGCCGTCGGGCACGTCGAGACTGCCCTCCGGAGCCACGGCTCTCAGGCCACCACTCCCAGCTCCTCCAGCCCAATCCCGACCCACTAGCTCACTGGGGGACGCCTGCCTCATCTGGTTGCCCTGTCTTCAGCCTCTGTGCCTCCAGCTCTGACCACTCAGGCTGCGGGCCAGGCGCTCCCCTAGAACTCCCACAGCCCGGGGGGCTCCCACAGCCCAGGGGGGCTCCCACAGCCCGGGGGGCTCCCACAGCCCGGGGCCTGGCCTCGGCCACAGTCATGGAGGCTGAACGCGACAGTGAGGCTGTGCTGGCTGCTTCTCAGCAGGTAGAGCCTCTCAGCCCGACTTCCCTCGTCTGTGACACGGGACCAGCAGCCCTCACAGGGCTACAGTGAGCCCTGAATGGGATGCTGCACGGAGGGCCGCCCTGCCCGTGGCGACGGCAGCAGCCTGGGCAACATCACCAGGTGCCTGTCTGCCAGCCTTCCTGTGGCCCCAGCACCTGAAGGGCGGGGTCACAGCACTCGGGCTCATCGCCTCAGGAGCAAACGTGTGAGTGCCCTGTGCACGCCGCTGTCTCCCCACAGCCCGGCGGCGGGGGTGTGGGCACTGTTCAGGTGTCTGCCTCCCAGGGTGCAGGCCGGGCGCTTCTCCAGAGGGCACATGAAAGGACCGTGGCCCACCCTGTGCACACGTTTCGGGTTGAGGGTATTTTTAAGTGTTAACACCAAGAGCATTCAATTCCCCACAGCTGAAATAGCAGGCTTATTGCTCAATTTGAAATATAACAAATTTCTCAGATCGCTACTTTTTAAGTGTCTAAAATTAGAATACTCACGACTTTTACTCCCTGGAAAAAATTTTAAATGGATGGCTTGTACTAAATCAAAAAACTTTCTCGGCATCAAGGAAACAGACTCACAAACACACAAACAAGGCCTCCCCGCCCTGTACCTGGGAGACCCCGGGGAGGAGGCCAGGTCCCAGGTCCGACTCGTCAGAGTGCCCGCCCCCCCAGCCCAGAGGCAGAGACGAGGGCAGCTGCTGCCAACCTCACGAGGCAAACTGTGCAACAGAGCGACAAGAGGAGTGACCGCGCTCAGCAGAGCGGGGGTGGGCGTGCTGCGGGACACGTCACTGCAGGAAGGACAGGCCTCGGGCGTTGGGCCGGCCCCGCTCTGGGTTTCAGACAGAGGAGCCTCCTCCCTCTGCGGGCGGCACCCTCAGCCTTCCCGCAGCTCTGAGCCCGAGTTCCCGCGCTGCGGCTTACCTCGAGAGTCATGACCACGAACTTCACGGTGTCCCTCTCCTTCTCAGGAGGAAGGTGCAAATGGCTGGGCAGCTTGGAGAACACCAGCAGGTACTGGGCCAGGGCCCGGGCCAGGGTGGTCAGAGTCCGATACAATGCAGCATCCCCTGGAACAGAAGGCCCCGTGGGTGGACGAGCCCCTAGCAGAGCCCTGACCTTCCCTGCAAAGCTGAGAGCGGCTGCAGACACAGCTCCCAGAACACGCCGCACACACCCCGCCGTCCCGTGAGCCCGGGCCCTGTCAAAGCATGGCAAAGCGGGACACACAGCAAGGACACGCGGAGCCAGGGCCCAGGGCGGGCCCCTGGCTGCCTCTACATGCCTCAGAGTGCTGATCCGCAGCCTTCACTGTGCTTTCACTTGGCACAAAGCCTGGCACTGGCTCTGCAGCATTTTATAAAAGTAAGAGGAGCTTTCAGGTTACTTACCAAAGAGGTCATCCAGCTTGCTCCAGTAGGCGGTGGGCTGCGCGGACAGGAACGGCTGGAAAGCTTGGTGGACGGCGGGAAGCTGCTGGACCACAACAGTCACGCGGTCCAGAGTTGCCGTGCGAGCTGCTTCAAAAAGGGGGCTCTCCTGGCCCCCCGAGATCTCACGCATGCCCAGGCCCAGGCACGGCGCCAACAGGCTCAGGTTGAACTCCTGAATCGGGGCATTAGAGGTTGAACAACGACTGTGACACGTGTTCAGTCAGGCAAGAGACACACAGCAGAGAGCGGAGCACAGACATTCGCAGATGGCAGATAAGCACGGCGCCAGAGACCTGTGAACAAGGACCTGCTCCCGCTTCCGTCACAGGTAACCGACCACCCCCGTCCTACATCCGACCAGTGAGGTGTGTTTCTGGACTCTACCAGTTCCTTCAAGTTTTATTTATTTATTTTGGCAGAGCCACGAGGCATATGTGATCTCAGCTCCCCAAACCAAGGATGGAACCCAAGCCCCCGAGTGGAAGCGCAGAGTCCTAACCACTGGACAGCCAGGGAAGTCCTGGTACTTTAATTTTAAAGAAATGTTTCTGCCTTCGTATTTATCTGAAGTCAAAAATTTAATATGATGGAATTTAAACTGATACAGATACAAAATCAAGCTGATGTGCCACCCAGAAATCAGTGGAACACCAAACGTCCCCAGTGTCTGAAAAAGACAAGTGATGTTTCAAAAGCAGCTGAAAGAAATCACAGCAGGCATGGAAATGTGGCAAGTTTGATTGGAAAAACAGCACTCATTCGATAATGCTTCAATTTGTATTGCGCTCTGCCAGCTTTTGAAAGCCATTTAAGGATCCTTCCAGCCGATCTTTAATTAACATTCAGAACAGCGTGTCATCACCAGTGACCAAAACTGAGCCCTCTGGTACAGCCATTAAAGCTGAGACTTTCTTTAAAGCTGGTAAAAGTCTAATTAGCAAATTTGGAAAATTCAATAAATCGGTTATTAAGTAAGCTTATCATTTACCAGCAAATCAGCTTTCACTGAATGGCTCTTTAAATGATTTTAGCAAACTGATGCTCCTGTTCTTTTTCCACGGGGCTTTTATTTTCACACTGATGGAGGGTCAGTGCTTGGGAACACGCGGCTCCGTGGTTGCACCCTGAGGCTCTCCGTGTCACACCTGGACTGTCCCCTGGGCCCCTACTTCACTCCCACTTGGTCTACTCAAGGCAGCACCACGACACCTGAAGGTTTATCAGCTGCTGGTCCCAGGAGGTCTGAGAAGGGACCCGCCAGGGCTGTGGCCAGCTCCACACAGCAGCCTGCAGGCCGCCTCATGAGGCGGGGGCCTCCCTGCATGCACTGCATGCAGGGAGGGGCTTCCTAGTTTCCAGAACATCATCACAGAGTCTACTCCATCATGCACCGCAACACCATGCTGCTGCCGCCTGTCAGGGGCGCGAGACAAACAGATCTCACTGCAAGTCAATGAAGCATGCTTCCTTCAGGTTCCCAGGGGGTGCTAGTGGCAAGGAATCCACCTGCCAACACAGGAGACGCAAGAGATGCAAGTTTGATCCCCAGGTTGGCAAGATCCCCTGGAGAAGGGAATGGCAACCCACTCCAGTATTCTTGCCTGGAGAATTCCATGGACAGAGGAGCCAGGCGGACTACAGTCCATGGGGTCTCAAAGAGTCGGACACGACTGAGCGACTAACACTTATAATTGATTTCCTTTAACTGCATGAAAGGGTGAGTTAGACACAGGAGGCTGAGATCACACGCTGCATCAGGTTCCCTGCCTTTAAGGCACAAAGGTGACGGCTACACACCGCAAGCAGGTCATGCGACAGTGGAGCAGAGCAGGCCCGCATGAGCAACGAAAGCGACGCAGACCCTGCGTCCCTGGCCCCCGTACCGAGTGCATCATGAAGGCGCCCAGGTCGCCCGCGGGGATCCGGCTCACCAGCTCTGCGCCTTCCAGCAGGGCAGAGTCTGACCGAGTCCAGCACTGGGCCTTCACCAGCTGCACGTACCAGTCCTGGGCAGAAGGGAAGGAGACGGCAGGCTGCAGCCATGTGGGCTCTCGGGGCTGCAAGCTGACCGTCAGCCTGTCTCTGCGCTGCCTGACCCTCACGCCCACGGCCTGGCCCGAGCACATTGGGCCGTCCCCGGGCCACGACCAACCCTCAGTGAGACCGGATGCTGGCCGTCACCACCCCACGGGCCCTCCTATGGGAGAGGCCACGAGGGCAGTGATGCAGACTTGTGACCTGTCCACACCGCCTCCCCTCATCTGCTGAAGGCGCCGCTGTCCCCGAGCCTCAGCCGTGCCCTGAGGGCAGCGGGCCCACCTCTGTCCGCCCTGCTGGACACTGCGCCCATCACCTCTGGGCGTCTGCTCTGCTCCCTCTCCCCAGGGCCAGCGCCGTGGAAGTGAGGACAAGTCACGCCTGAGAACTGCGGCCCGGGCCTCGCTAGTCTCTGCTTGGGATGCTGGATTCTGGAGTCCAACGACATATTTAAACTGAACTCTCTCCTGGAAAGGAGAGCAGCAAGGCTCTGCCAGGGCTCTAAACGAGCCCCAGCTCTGAGGTGAGTGGTTCCCAACCCAGGACAAGGTGCCAGGGCCCACGGGTGAGGGGTGGATACGCGCAGGTCAGCAGGCCTAAGCAGGGGAGACAACTCGGGTGGGTGGGCCACAGACACCGTGTTCCAATTCTCCATCGACCACCCGACCCTCGGCCCCTGCTAAAAGCCAGGGCTGGATTGCACGGCCCTGTCACCGATGCAACTGTGCCCACCGCGGGCAAGAATCAGGGCAGGCTGAGGGCCCTCGGGGGCTGCACTGGGTGCCAGGAGGGCCTGGCACCTGAGCGGCCCCATGGCCTAGGCGGACAGCAGTCCCCAGCAACCCAAGGGCTGGGTGTCAACACGCAGACACTTACTTTGTCAGGATTCACTGCCTCCAGTGCCAGGGGCCCATCCCCGTCCAGGGGGTGGGACGTGACGGGGGGCGTGGGGCCATGTGACCCTGGTGCGGTGGCGAGACGAAGCCTGTCCAGCAGGGAGTAGAGCCTCTGGTGTCTGGAAGCCAATCACACGTGGGTTAGAAGCCACACAGGCTCTTCCAGCAAGATGAGACGTGCCTGAGACTGTGCAGAGCTGCTTCTCCTCAACACTCATACAGGTCACGGTGCAGAGTCAGGCCCAGCTGACGGGCAACCTCCAGAGACGCGGCCGGTCAGCATTCTCCAGGAAGCTCACTCACACCGAACAGCGCCGCAGGACACACAGTGTGCCCGCCACACGGGCGCTGCTCGTGAGCCCACAGCGGGCCAGGAAAGACCCCAGGGCACAAACCCACTCAGTCTCCACACAATACACAATTTATACCCATCTACATTAACTTCATAAATGGATCACCTCATCTGGCACAGGGTATTTTTATTCTTCCTCATCTAGGGATGAAAAGAGAAAGTCTGACCTCCCATCACTTGTTTTGAGAACAGAGTTCTGATGCAGACTACAATGTCAACCACTCCACGTGCTGACAGGTCACCTGAGGCCACACACTGCCCAGCAAGTCCTGTCCCTCCGAGTTAGACCATCAACTGCTACTCCTGAGACTGTGGTCATAGCATACTGACCCAGCGCAGGAGAGAAGGTAAAGCTCCCTTTTATTCTGCAGTGATGGAAATACACTCACGTCATAGACATCAGGATTTCAGATAAAGGCCTCTAAGGCTCTGCAGACAAAAGGAGGTGACAGATTGCTATGGAGCGAGAACGCTGACAAGCTGCAAACACACTTCTGGGTAACGTGTCTCAGCTCTGCTGTCTCACTCAGTGATCGGATCACAGGTTTCAATCCTAAGACAGAGCTGATCACTGGTACTGCCACTCAGAGCAGACGGTAAGCGAGGGCTATGTCAATGCGCACCCTTCTCAGCCACGGGCACTAACACGGCAGAGCGGGTCTGCACTCTGCACACAAGAGACCAGGTAATTTTGAAGGCTCTCTCAAGGCCCATCTGCCACCTAGAATGCACGTCCCTCTCTCGTCCTGTGAGGCTGTGCCCTTGCGAACCCTTGTCTCCACACCCGCGGTGAGGAGCCCGGCCCAGCGTTACCTCTGTGCTAACCCGCTGCTCTGCAGGTGCTCCTGGATCCGGATCAGCTCCTCCGCCGGCAGCTGGGCCGTGCTGCTCTAGAGGAGACAAGACCACGTTAGTGTGTGTGACGCACAGGGCGTCAGAACCACCGCACTCATCTACAAAACACGAGAGCTGCGTCTGGCTCCCGGGAGCAGAGGGGGACTGGAAGCACAGGAAGCACAAGTGTCGGACACACAAGAAGGACCGACGCAGCCGTGCTGCACGCGTCCCTCGGGGCCGTGAAGACGCCGCCTGCGGAGGAGGAGCCGGCCCAGAGCTTCACCTGCCCTGCCAAGTTTCCAGTAAAAATCAACCCACAATGTTATCTCCTAGTACCTGTAAATTCGCGGCCAAAAGCATTTCCACCCGGCGACAAGCAAGGGTGTCGACCATGCGAGCCAGCACACGGAATGGCGTGCACAAAAGCTTGTCCACGTACAGCATCAGCACGGCACCCGACTGGCTCAGGTGGATCCCTTCCAGGCACTGGAGAGTTCTCTTCAGCATGGTGGGCTGCAGAGTGAGGGAGGAGAGAGACAAGGGCAGCGGGTTTGCCCAGTGGAAAGAATAGGTTAAAAAACCAACGGGGGCTTCCCCGGTAGCTCAGGGGTGAAGAATCCATCTGTCAACACAGGAGACACGGGTTCGATCCCTGATCCGGGAGGATCCCACACGCAGTGGAGCAACAAAGCCCGTGCACTAAAACTCTGGGGCCTCTGCTCTGGAGCCTGGGGGCTGCAACCACTGCATCCCGCATGCCCGGGCCCGCATTCCACAGCAAGAGAAGCCAAAAATGCCAATGCTCCATTCTTCAGGCAGAGAAAACGCGCACCGGCCGGCACCCAGGAGACTTACAGTTGAAAGATTTTCACAGCGAGACTGAATTGCCTGGATGAAAAGGCCACTGGCAGCGGAATTCCGGTGGATGGCACTGATGAAGTCCTGCACGGGAGGCTCGTGGGACAGGTTGATCAAGTCTTGAATGTGGTTCACGATGAGCCACGTCAAGTGCTCCGAATCATGCAGGTTCTGGCACTGAGGACAAAGCCAGCAATGAGAGGCCACTGTCCAGTGGACACACACAGCGACGCCACAGAAGAGGCCAGGATGGGCAGGGAGGAGAGAGCTGGTTCCAGACAGACTGCAGCCCTCACTGAAAACGCCTAGCGTCTGGACAGCGATACTGATGAGGTTGAAACACACTTCACAGAGCCTGACCCCCGCCACCCCGGCCCCAACAACCAAACACCATGGCCGCGACATTCCATTAGGCCCCAGGGATGTGCACCCCAGCAGCACGGCCCCCAGGGCTGAGGGGCGTGGGGCGCCCAGGGCAGTGGCGGCCGCATGAGACTCCAGGGCAGGCAGCGCTCCAGCCAGAGCGCACCCTGCGTCCTCTGCCCTGGGCCTCGGTCCGGCCTCCTGACGGGAACTCGCCAACTACTCTTGCTCCAACTTTGTGACAAGTCAGTGGAAAAAAAGAATTCCCTGTTAACTGTCACAGTTTTGATAGTTTCTGAATTTAAAATATGAATGATTCCTACATATCCGATGAACCTTAAGGGAAGATATTTCATGTAAGATTTATAAGGAGATAAAAAATACACATTTTAAAATATGTATGTTGCCTTTCATTATAATTCCTGATCCTAGGCAGAAATTGTAAAACAAGATACATTTTCTGCCATCGGGTTAATGATTAATACTTTTCATGTGGGATAATTTGATACTATTTACATAAATACTTTTCTTACTGTTCCGTGAAAACATTGTTATATAATTATACCAAATTACTTTAAAAAGTGGAACAAGATAGCAAAACTACTTCAACAACAAGAATGTAAAGCAAAGTGTAAGTATTAACAAACTGCCATCATAGCAGGAAAAAGCTCTGCAGAGGGCGGAGGGGAGCGCGTCACGTCTGCCCCGGAGGCGGGCCGTGTTCCCGTCCACCCGGAGAATGGATCAAACGTCAACGAGGTGGAACGTCGGGTCCTCTCTGAGTAGTTACCATTAAGGCTTAATTTTCTTCTGTTTACTTATTTGGCTTTTGCAAATTTTCTGTGTTAAACAAGAGATGACTGTAATTTTATGGTAAAAATATACTAAAAGAGTCATATTTTAAAAGAATGTCATTCAAACAGGAATCTATTTAAAACACGGCAATTAACTTCTGAAAGCCTTTTCCACAGATTTAAACAGATTTCAGTCAGAACCTCACTCAGTGAGACTTGTAGTTTCCTTCCATTACTGCTGTCACGGAAGGCAACAAAGGCGCCCAGCGCTGCAGGTGCTGAGCAAGTGGCAGCTGACCCAGCCTTCTGCAGACGAACCTCAACGCCTGGGACCAGACTCCGAGTCTGACTTCTCACTATAGTTAGGAGCAGGATTCAAATTTAGTTTTTCACTGGCGGAACGGCGGGAGGGCAGAAGTCAGTCTGGAGCGGCATTAGCCGCATGAACCCCTGACCCCGCCACCGCCGGCATTTGCACACGGCATTTGCACACTTACGACGTAGTCGCAGAAGAGAATGAGGGCGCCTCTCCGCACGATCTCTCTGTTGCACATCCCCAGCTTGGAAGCCACGTCCGGATCCTCGTCCTCTCCAGATGTCTCCGGACTCAGCGACTTTGTGCTGGACAGGCTGCGTCTTCTAGAAGGAGCAACAGAAGCTCTGACGGTGTTTCTGAGGCGGCAGCGGCTTATTTTCAAAACACTGAAGACGATTATTGCTCCATCCCAGTTCTAAAGCAGTCAGTTTACTTTAAATACAGCCACACCAGAATGATGTAAGACCCACTCTCAGTGATCTACTCCTGAGCTATGGGATAAAGCACACATGGAAAACTAAAGAAAAGAGAAGACTTAACAGGCAGGAAAGTAAACTGCTTGACTGGAAGGCCGACTCCACCCTGAAGTGCTCTTACCTCATCAGCGGCATCTGATCTCACAGCTACCGCTTCTGGAAGGCCCTGAAAGCGGTCAGGAGCCAGAGGAAAACCTCCCCACGCCCACGTTTCAGTCTTCAGTTGCCAGCCTAAACACACCTGCAGTGTCCATGTTATCATGGAAGCCCAACTAAAAGCTTTTCTGCAAAATTAATTCTTCACCAGCGAAGGTTATTTCAGTTCATGTTTACTTCTTACCTCGTCGTAATTCCCATTACAAACAGGTGGGGTCTGCTCAGCTCTGGTCCTTATTTGGGGGACTGCATCATCACAGGCTTGTCATCTGCCTATGATAAGGCGTACGAACTAAGGCACAGGCTTATCATATGCCTGTGATGAGGCATAAATGATCACGGACTCTGAGATTCTCAATCCTGGCCACCACTCTTAAAATGCAGCAGTTGCCATGCTCGCAAACTGACTCGAGGGTCAGTAAGATAAGCCCCTCGCCTCATTGGCCAAGGCTTAGCAGAGATGGAGACAACATCAGGACTAGAATATTCCAAAATATGTCAACTTTTCCTACCAACACCTCAGCATTTGAACAAGAACTGGCATAAAAAAATTCTACAGGTAAAAAAAAACACAACAAAACTTGAATTACCATTTCTGTTTTTGAACGAGTGAATGGATAAGTGGACGTGCATACAACGCGAAACAAGGCAGCAATCACAGGAAGCCAGTTCTGATGTGTGCAACACAGTGAATGAACCTTAAATATGCTGAGCTAAGTGACAGAAGCCAGACTCAGGGCACAGACCGCGGGCTTCCGTTCACAAGGCATTCTGCAACAGGCTACACGCAGAGACAGAAGACGGAGCGCGGTTACCGAGTGCGTGCGGGGGACGGAGGACGGCTCCGGACACGGGAGCGCCTGCCGTGACGGCACTGTCCCAAACCTTGCTTGTGGTGGGCGACCTGACCTCACTGGGCACAGAAGAGCATGTTCACTGCACCGCAAATTATATCTCAACAGAAACCCTTCCTTACTCAGTCAGCCCTCCTGCCAGCCCCAACATGACCTGCATTCAAGCTGTAACACTGTGTTCCGCCACGGTATAGCCGTAAAGGAAAGAGCCTCTGAAGGTGGAGCAGAGAATGTGCAATTCAAATATTAGCGGTGGACACAGAGAAGGTCCAATGTCAACCCAAATTTGGTCCCAGTTTGTAGGAGGGCAAGCGCCCAAGACAGATGCTGCCAGCTACTGATAGTGAACCATCTTCCCAAATAAAAGGTGACTGCATATGCAGGACCTTAACAGCCGACCTGACAGTAGAAAGCAAAGGATAAGCCCATGAGGATGCAGTCCCCCAAATAAGGAGCAGAGCAGAGCAGCCCCCACTGTGGCAGCCGTGGTACTTGCAGGACGCACGGCCTGGGGGCCCGGGCTCATCTGAGAGCCGGCGTGTGCTGGGCTGTGTACAGAGCCTTGGTGACAATCTGATGAAGCAGTGCTATATCTGCAGAGTATATGTGTAAAAGAAAAATAATGGCTTGTACTACTCTGTATCCCAAACTCTAGTAATTCACTTTCATCTTTTGGAAATGGACATGCGTCACAACAACCAGACAAGGACACCACCAGGAAGGAAAATCACACGGCAATACCCTGATGAAGACGGATGCAAACACCCTCGACAGGGTACAGCAAACCGAACGCAGCAGGACATTAGAGAGGCCCCATATGGTGACAAGTGGCGTTTACCTAGAGATGCCAAGGACGGTTCAACATCTGTAAATCGACCAATACATCATGTTAACAAAACGAAAAATAAAAAAAAATGATCTCAACGGATGCAGAAGCAGCACTTAACAAAGTTCAACATTTATTTATGATAAAAAAACTCTCAGTAAAATGGGTCCAGAGAGACCATCCATCAACATAATAAAGGCCATATATGACAAGCCTGCAGCGAACATCATAGTCAATGGTGAAGAGCTGAAAGCTCTTCCTCTAAGACCAGGAATAAGACAAGGGTGCCCGCTCTCACCACCTTTATTCAACACAGTACTGGACGTCCTAGCCATAACAATTAAGCAAGAAAAAGAAAGAAAAGGCATTCAAGTCAGAAGGAAGTCTGGCTTTCAGTGCTTGCAAGTGGCGTGACAGTGCACGTAGAAGCCTGAGGCGCCCACTAAGAACCTGTCAGAAAACAATGAGCTCAGTAAAGCTTCAGCATACAAAAGCAATACAGTAAGTCCCCTATGTACGAGTGAGTTCTGTTCTAAGGGTGCATTCCTAAGTCCAACTAACACAATCAGCTCTGGAAGCCCACTGTATTGTAATAGGCTTATAAATACCCTTCACACAAATAACACATTAAAAAACATACCAAAAATAAATCCTACGGTATAGTGCCTTGAAAAGTAGAGTACAACCGCTGACACACAGGGGTTGGCCCTGAGTGAACAGGCAAGAAAAGTGACTGGAAAGGGAGGTGGGTGGGAGATGGTAGGGCGGAAGGATCATCAGCAAGAGGAGACAGAGGGCGGATGGAGTTTCACTCATCCTGATGTGGATGGCACAGGCTCCAGTTCCTTGCTGGATTCAATTATATCTACTCCTTTAAAAAAAAACAATGCAGTGATGTCTGGGTAGTAGCTTTTCTGGTCTCATCGCAGACGATATCCTGGTCTTGAAATCAAGACCCTATACCACTGGACCCTACGCAGCAGCACACAGTGCCCAAAAGCACAGCCGTCTGTGGACGACGCACGCAGGCGACGTTGTACGCCAGACACGTGGGCCTTGCGTGACTGGACACGTGAACGCACGTTTGCATCTTTGAAAGCTCACAACTCCAAGGCCTGTATGTAGGGGACTTACTGTATACAGAAATCTGTGGCATTTTTATACACTAATAACAAACTATCAGAGAAATCAATGAAGCCCCATTAACAATTTCATTAAAAATAATAAAATAGGAACACATTTAACCAAGGAGGTGAAGCTTTGAGACACTGATGAAAGAAGCTAAAGAAGACACAAACGAGTGGAAAGGTATTTCTTGCTCACGGATCAGCAGAATTAATACTGTTAGAGTGCTTCCCAGGCAGCTCAGAGGAAAGAACCCACGTGCAAGGCAGGAGACGCAGGTTCAAGCCCTAAGTCGGAAATATCCCCTGGAAAAAGAAATGGCAACCCACTCCAGTATTCCTGCCTGGGAAAGCCCATGGACAGAGAGCCTGGAGGACTACAGTCCATGGGGGTCCCATAGAGTTGGACACAACTGAATGACTAAACAACAACAATATTGTTAAAATGCCTGTAACACACAAAGCAATCTATCCATTCATTGCAGTCCCTATGCAAATTCCAGTGGCACTTTTCACAGAACTTGAACAAAAAATTCCAAAATTCACGCAGAACCTGTAAAAGACTCTGAAGAGCCAACACAAGCTTGAGAAAGAAGAACAAAACTGGAGGTATCATGCTCCCTGATTTCAAACTACGCTCCAAACCTACAGTAATCAAAACACCACGGCACTGACCTAAACCCAGAGACCAGTGAACAGCAGACAGAGAGCCGAGCAGTGAGCGCACGCTGCTGCGGCAGCTTCAGCTGTAACAGGTGAGAATACACACGTGGGTCACGCATGCACACGCGTGTGCTACCCTGTGACCGCAGGCAACTTACTGTACTTCTCTGGGGAAAGAAGCTTCCTCATCTGTAATATACATGCAGTACTAGAGATTTTAATAACTTATTATAACAGGAAGCCCTTAGAACAATACCTGGCGCTTGGAGCTATATACGTAAAAGCACTTTGCCGCTGCTGCTGCATCAGGGTAATTAAACCACTAACTCATGTTAGTGCTGGGAATACAATGAGGGCCCTTGTGGGATAACATTCTCAAGGGAGAGAGACATGGAAACCAAATGGTCACTCAAATAAATATCAAATTACAGTTTCAACACCTGCCAGAAAAAGGAGGCAAAGGCTGGAGTGAGAGCAGATGGTGTGAGATTTCACCAGTCAAAGAGAAATCAAGAAGCTTTCCTGAGGAAGCGATGACTGAGCTAAGAACCCAGGATGGACGGCCTTCCTGTATCTGCTGATATATGGAGAGAAATCAGGAAAATTTAAGTTCAATTGTAAAAATCTGGCAAAAACTAAATCAGTATCACAAACCTGAGGTCTGTGCCTCAAAGCCCATCCGCGCTCACTAACTCTAGATAACGCTCTGTATCATAAGGGGTGGCCCACGCCCTTCGACCTCTCACCAGGAAACTCTCTCGTGTCCCCATTTCCTATTACTCTGCTTCCCTCCAGAGCAGACCTACCCTGACCACTGTTTGGAGCTGCTCTCTAAAGGCCCTCACCCATCTTTTTTCCTTCACTTCTATTTTGAAAATTTCCAAGCCAACAGAAAAACTGAAAGAATAACTCAATTAACAGTCACATACTCTTCAGCTAGATTCAACTACTAGTAAGTCGCCACTTTTGTGCTCAGGCACACACGCACACACACACACTCACTCTAAACACGCACACACTCTACACATACACATGTAGTTTTGGGGGCCTGCACCATTTAAGAGTCATCTGCAGGTCAAGAGACTGCACCCCTAAATGCCTCGGCAGGTGTCTCCCCTAAAAACTGCTTATAACCAAAAGCACAGAGCAACGAGGGCTTGTTCCAAGGACCACGCCCACTGTTGGACCTGACAGCCGGATACTCAGGAGTTGGGGTGCCAGACTCTGGTGTTCTTGCCATCACCCCAGGACGAGTCTGGGGAGCCTCACCACGTCCTCCCCGTCATACCAGGCAGGACTAGGTGGGACGGGGCCTGAGCTAGCTGTGAGGACCCGCAGGTGCTAGGCAGGTGGACAGAAGGGAGACAGCACCCACCACGGGGCCTCGGTGTGCAGAGCAGGCCCCTCAGACCAGACACTGGCAGCCCCAGGAGCCGGGTAGAAATGCAGAGTCCCGGGCCCTGCTCTCTGGGTGAACTGAATCTGATCTGAACGAGCCCCCCAGGCGATTCACACGCACAGCGAAGAAGCTCTCAAGCAAGACACTCTGACTTTCCGTTCCTGACTTTCACGGCACAGAAGCCACCATGCGGGCTTAAACTGTCCTCTAAGCAGGTCAGACACTCACTGCTCTGCTCCCCCAGCTCGCCGTGAGCGTGCGGAGGGCCGGAAACACTGACTCCTCCTCCGCACACCCCACGGCACACAGCACAGAGCGGGCCGGCACCTGAGAGCGCGGCCCGCCGGCACATCCTCGCGCCGAGCAGACAGGGGCTGACCTCGGCCCTGCAGCCTCCTGTTTCCAGAGCTTTCTCTCCTGGGGGACTCTTGAGTCTTCCAGAAACACTGCCCTGGGGACTCAGTTTGGGGCGGGGGTGTGGAGGGGCGGTGATCAAAGCTTTTATCTCCACATACGCACACACGGCTGGGCAAGAGGAGCCTAAAATCAGAGTCACACCTGGAAACTTTTTACAAAAAGAGGGCCACCCACGATCACATACTTCGTAAGTCTTTCTGAATGACAAAAAATAAGGTAGTTTTGAAACGCGGCTAAATAATGACTGCATTATCTAAGAATAACCAGAACCACATTTAACTTACAACAAAGTTAGGATGTTGCAACATTTCTGGCTCTGGAACCAATTTAAGAACAAGAACCCAGCAGGAGGGACACAGGACAAGAATGGCCCATAAGATGGAACGGTGTCAAAGAGCTTGCCAGGGAAGTCACGTGTGAAAAGCAGCGGCTGTTTTGAATGCCTGCAGTCAAACCACATTTCCCTGCAATGGTGTCCAGGAAAGAAAGAGGCATGGGAGCAGAACCTTTCAACGCCTCGGGAAGACCGGGCCGAGCTCCGGCCGCTGCGAGCTGCGCACAGGAGCCGGGCGGGCCTGCCGGGGGGAGAGCGCACGTACTTGGGGGTCTGCTGCACCTCTGCCCACCAGCGGTAGTCGGTGTGGCTGACGAGCAGCAGGATCTGACACCAGAGCAGCACCAGGGCCGGATGCGTGGGGACCATGGAGCGCACCCACGCGTTCAGGCTCTCCAGGCCGTAGAAGCCGCCGTCCGCGCCGTCCCTCAGGAGCCTCGAGGCAGCTGCGGTGATCCTCCGGAACATCCCTGGAAACAACCCGGAACAGAGCGGATTACAGGGACACGTCTGTGCTGCTCCTCGCGGCCCAACGCGTCACGGCCACGTGAAGCTCTTACACCAAAGGGGCACACGCGGGGCTCCTTCCTACAGTCTCACGCTCAGGGCACCTGGCACTTCGGAAACTCCAGCCTGACAACTGGCCTCCTTAACTGAGCAGCCACGGAAGCGGGCGACCCACCGTCCCCTCCTCCCCAAGGAGACCAGGCTCTCCAGGGGCTGCGAGCAGGAAGCCTCGCTGGTGCCGACAGTGGACACAGCCCCACAAAAAGGGCAGCAGCCCCTACGCGGCCTGCAGTCAGGTCACTGCAGCCAGGACAGCCCGAGCCACAGCCCTGCGGGCGGGCAGGGCGCGGCCGTCCTGCAGGCTCCAGCGAGCTGAGGGCCGGGTGGCCCCCACGCCCACCATGGCACGACCACCCGGGTTGGGTGGCCAGGCAGGCAGGCATCTATGCTTAGCCCCGCACGTCAGCAGCAGACCCAGGCAGGCTCTGCTCCAGCTTCCCCACATCGTCCTCCTCAGGGCCCGGAAGCTCTCCCCCAGGGGAGAGCAGATTCCTGTTTCCTTCTAGCCCACCTCGAGATGGACACGAAGCCAGCTCCACACGCCCCAGGGACGCGAGGACACGACTTTCTCCACAAAGTACAAATGCTGCTTTGGCCCACACATACAGGGGAACACAGGCCCTTTTGAAAACACTGGGAAGTGAGCTGGGCCTGCAGGAAGGCAGCAAGGGGGCAGGAATGCTGCCCGCAGCTGGGCAGGCATCTGGAGGGCGGTGGGAAAGGGCAGGCGACGGGGCAACTGGACGACACTGTGAGCAGCAGGGAGCCTCACGGTGGCCACAGGCCAGACCCAGCCCTGCCCGTGGCAAAGTGATGGACACTGTCAGCCTGCTGCCGGCTCCCCCTGCTTCCATCTGGGCAGCCGGTTTCCTAGCGTCTGTAAAGTGGAGACCAGGTGCCTTCTTGTCTGTTTGCGCCAGATGGAATCCGACACAGGCCAACGACTGTGGGGTTCACTCCCCTCCTCCAACACGAGGGGTAACAAAGTGAAAACACAAGGCCGTTACTCAGACTGGTTCCTATTTTAAGAAATAACACCTGAAATGGGCAAATTCAAAGGTCTCAATTTTCAGTGCAGGGTGTAATTATTGTCATTGTTTAAGCAATGCAAAAACAAAAATTACCAACTTTAGATGCTAAAGGCAACTTATTTATACAAAAGTACATAATGATTTAATTTTATCTCAAAACCAATCACACAGAAATTCTGCCCCCTAGTGTGCTTAAAAGAAATGGCGTCGAAATACACGATGAGCTAGAAACAAGACCTTGATACACACCCATCACCGCTTATTTACAAATACCGACATTACACGGTGATCAAAACCATCCCCAAGAAAAAAAAAGGCAAAAAGGCAAAACGGCTGTCTGAGGAGGCCTTACAGATAGCTGAGAAAAGAAGAGAAGCGAAAGGCAAAGGAGAAAAGGAAAGATATACCCATTTGAATGGCAAGTTCCAAAGAATAGCAAGGCGAGATAAGAAAGCCTTCCTCAGTGATCAGTGCAAGGAAATAGAGGAAAACAATAGAATGGGAAAGACTAGAGATCTCCTCAAGAAAATTAGAGATACCAAGGGAACATTTCGTGCAAAGATGGGCTCAATAAAGAACAGAATTGTTATGAACCTAATGAAAACAAAAGATACTAAGAAGAGGTGGCAAGAACACACAGAAAAACTACACGGAATAGCAAGGCGAGATAAGAAAGCCTTCCTCAGTGATCAGTGCAAGGAAATAGAGGAAAACAATAGAATGGGAAAGACTAGAGATCTCCTCAAGAAAATTAGAGATACCAAGGGAACATTTCATGCAAAGATGGGCTCAATAAAGAACAGAATTGTTATGAACCTAATGAAAACAAAAGATACTAAGAAGAGGTGGCAAGAACACACAGAAAAACTACACAAAAAAGATCCTGATGACCCAAATAACCATGATAGTGTGATCACTCACCTAGAGCCAGACATCTTAGAATGCAAAGTCAAGTGCCCTTAGGAAGCATCACTACGAACAAAGCTAGTGGAGGTGATGGAATTCCAGTTGAGCTATTTCAAGTCCTAAATGATGATGCAGAGTACATCATGCGAAATGCCTGGAGAAAGGTCAATAACCTCAGATATGCAAATGACACCACTCTTATGGCAGAAAGTGAAGAGGAACTAAAGAGCTTCTTGATGAAGCTGAAAGAGGAGAGTGAAAAAGCTGGCTTAAAATTCAACATTCAAAAATCTAAGATCATGGCATCCGGTCCCATCACTTCATGGCATCCGGTCCCATCACTTCATGGCAAAGATGGGGGGAAAATGGAAACAGAGAGAGACTTTATTTCCTTGGGCTCCAAAATCAGTGCAGATGGTGACTGCAGCCATGAAATTAAAAGACACTTGCTCCTTGGAAGAAAAGCTAATGACAAACCTAGACAGCATATTAAAAAGCAGAGACATTACTTTGCTGACAAAGATCCACCTAGTCAAAGCTATTGTTTCTCCAGTAGCCCTGTATGGATGTGAGAGCTGGACCATAAAGAAGGCTGAGCGCCAAAGAATTGATGCTTTTGAACTACGGTGTTGGAGAAGACTTTTGAGAATCCCTTGGACTGCAAGGAGATCAAACCAGTTCATTAGAAGGACTGATGCTGAAGCTGAAACTCCAATACTTTGGCCATGTGAAGAACTGATATGAAGAATGGACTCATTGCAAAAGACCCTGATGCTGGGAAAGATTGAAGGCAGAAGGAGAAGGGGACGAAAGAGGATGGGACGGTTGGAGGGCATCATCGACTCAGTGGACTCGTCTGAACAGGCTCCGATAGATGGTGATGGACCGGGAGGCCTGGTGTGCTGCAGTCCATGGAGTCACAGTCGGACACAACTGAGTGCCTGAATAAGGAACAGTAAGGACCAACTGAACAATCTCCAAAGACATGAGCTGCAAAGCCCAGGTGCCTCATCGCCTGGCCAGGGCTCCTGAGCAGAGCATAGCCGCTCACGCCCCACTCCACACGTGGCTGTTCAAATTTAACCAAAATTAGATCAAATACAAGTGCTTCAGCCACGGCAGTCACACTTCCAGAGCCCATGGGCCACATGCAAGCAGGAGTAGCTGGGTTAGCACAGACACAGAACACGTGCACACCGCAGGAAGCGGGCTGGGCGGCCCTGCAGCAGACACAAAAGTGTCCTCCCTGGTCTCTGAGGAAAGGAGGACGGTTAGAACAGCAGGGGAGCGAGCACCGTGAAATCCCTGGGTGCACAGAAATCCCTGGGTGTGGCGAAGGCTGCAGAACGTACCGCTCTTACCAAAGAAGGTGGAAAGCAGCCCCTGATGTGAACTGGGGTCAGATCCGCACCAAATGATGGCCAAATATGAAAGTGACCAACATGCTAATAACAACTGATTCAATGGCTTAATTATCCTCTCAACTTCACACTTACAGTGGTGGGTTGGTGGGGCATAAATTGGAAGATCCTCAGAAAGAAAACTGTTTCCGTGTTAAGTAAATAAGGTGGCTTGAAGCTATAGCCCACTATCACAAACTCTGGCCACACCCCAGGGCCGAGGGTGCCTGCAGTCATGCGGCGCAGCTGAGGAGGCATCCGGCCCCATCACTCTAGGTCCCGCAGCCTCCCAGGCCCTATGGCCCTGGCCGCTCTCAGGAACTCTCTCCAAAGCGCCAGCTCCTTCTCCCCCAGGCCTCAGCTCTGCAGTTGGTGAGGAAAGCCCGCCCCGTGCTGCCTGCCACTGTCTTGTTTCCTGATCAGGAGACGTCAGGACCCGCGGCGGCATCTCTGTGTACCGTCTGACTCGCAAGACTGACAGCCGCAAAGGCGGGAATCACATCAGCTCTACTGACCACCGCACACCCGGGCCCGGCCGGCGGGGGGTGACTCGGCACCTCTTTACTAAGCGAATAAAGGCCTCCGATGGTAATGACCTTCTGCTTTAATGGTACGTATCTGTGTGTGTGCTTTAATTGCATTAAGGTGATATATACACGAGTAGGATTTGAACTTGTGTGTATATATTGAGAGAGTCAGTTCCTAGGCAGGTTGATAGGGAGTCTAGGGGTCCCCAAGGAGAGAGGGGTCTGGAATTCTCAAGGAGGAAGAAAGGACAAACTTTTTTTCTTTCTCCACATTCCTTAGGATTATATAACAATAATGTATCCTGCCTAAGGACAGGCTTTGGATTCAACCTTCTGTTATCTTAAAATGTAAATTATGGGAGGTCCTTACAACCTCCAGACATTCTTTGGAGTATATAACTTCATTGTTAACACTAGCAAGCGGGTACTCTTTCTGCCCTCTTCTGATGCCTATGTCAGAAGCTTTTTCTATCTCCTTTATACTTTAATACAACTTTATTACACAAAAGCTCTGAGCGATCAAGCCTCATCTCTGGCCCCGGATTGAATTCTTCTCCTCCGGGGGCCAAGAACCCCGGTGTCTTCGCGTGATTCAACAACACCCTTTCAATATCACTTTGATGCAAATTAAAAATCTCGTAACACAGGAGGATTTGATTCTACAGGTGCCCTGCCACATCCCTCTGAAGGCAACTTCTCATCGCTCTGCTTCAGGTCTGGTGATTGCCTCCGAGCTCACCCTGACGCGCTTTCATCGCCTGCAGCAGACCCTCAGGTACTCTGTCCACTCTGCTTCCCTCGCTCACTGTCATATGTTGTTCAGTTGCTAAATCGTGTCCAGCCCTTTGCAGCCCCGTAACTGCAGCACGCCAGGCCTCCCTGTCCTTCACCCTCTCCCGGAGCCTGCTCAAACTCATGTCCACTGAGTCGGTGATGCCCTCCAGCCATCTCATCCTCTGTCACCCCTTCTCCTCCTGCCCTTAATCTTTCCCAGCAACAGGGTCTTTTCCAATGAGTCAGTTCTTCACATCGGGTGGCCAAAGTATTGGAGTTTTAGCTTCAACATCAGTTCTTCCAATGAATATTCAGGGTTGATTTCCTTTAGGATGGACTGGTTTGATCTCCTTGCAGTCCAAGGGACTCTTAAGAGTCTTCTCCAACACCACAGTTCAAAAGCATCATTCTTCGGCACTCAACTTTCTTTATGGTTCAACTCTCACATCCATACGTGACCACTGGAAAAACCACAGCTTTGACTATAGGGACCTTTGTCGGCAAAATAACACCTCTGTGTTTTAACACGCCATCTAGGTTTGTCTCAGCTTTTCTCCCCGTGCTACTGGAAAGTAACCCCCTCCCGCAAAGGAAGGCTGTCCAACCTCTCAGCAGGCCCAGGGTGGCCGGACTCATGCAGCCCTGAGACCACAAGTCAGAGGCCCTCCCTTCTGCCATGGGGAAGGAGCCCACCAGACAACAGAGCCAGCACAGGAAGAGCTGAGACACGGAAATAGGCAACGTGGCCACAGAATGAAGCGCACTGGACGCCGCCACCCAAAGAGCACCCACTCCCACACTTCCAGATGTGCTGCGGGCCTGGGCCGAGCTTTCCTGCTGTTTGTGTTTCACCGAGATTAGAACTGCCTTTCGCTTTTCTTGCTGAAGAAAGAAAGATATGCCTGTACCTGATAACTAGCAAGACTATTGCTTTTGAAAACGCTCATTCCTCTTGAAAAACTCGGGCCCCTTCCTATGCCTGCTACAGGGCAAGGACTTTGTGATCTCTCTCACTCTCTCGTGCAATGACTTTTTAAATTCACAATCATATATAAAGGCAACAGAACATCCTGACTTCCCGAATCTTTAACACAGGAGAGGCCCTCAGATTCACGTTCGCACAGCACCGCGCCGTCAAATACACACAGGGCACAGCAGAGCTGGCTCTGCGCACACCTGCATGCCAGGTGTGCGGGCAGGGCGGGGGCACAGACGCTCTAGCCAGGCTGGTGCGATGCACCTACCGGACTTGAAGATGTGGATCAGACACATGAGCAGCGTGCCCAGCTCCTGGCAGTAGAAAGTATGCTGCTGCTCGCTCACCTCCACTCTCAGCTGCTTTGTAACAATGTCCTCTAAAAGGATGCCAACCAGCTGGAGCAGAAACCTTCAGAGAAAGGGAGAAGGGGAGAACAAAGTAGGTGACTGTTACAGAGCACTCCTAAGAAGTACACCCATGAACATAACACACACAGTAGATACAGGGAGAGTCCAACGCAACTGAAGTAAATCAGGGAAGCGTTAGTCGCTCAGTCATGTCGACTCTGTGCAGCCTCATGGACTACAGCCTGCCAGGCTCCTCTGTTCTTAGGATTTCCCAGGCAAGAATATTAGAGTGGGTTGCCATTTCCTTCTCCAGAGGATCTTCCCGACCCAAGAATTGAACCTGGGTTTCTTGCACTGCAGGCAAACTCTTCACTGTGTGAGCCACCTGGGAAGCCCAATAAAATGAGCGGAGTGTTTAATACCACCCTGGATGAAGTCACTTGGCCTCTCTGTGCACCACTTTCCTAACAAGATGGGATAACCACAACACCTTTGACGGCATGTCAGGAGGCTCAAGTGACCTGTGGTGTTCCTTCCAGGCTTTCAGCCATCAAGCCGGCTGATGCCCACCACAGGGCGTTCCTGCAGCCTGCACCTCAGCCACCCACCTAACCACGACAGCATGAGCCGCAGGCTGCGTGCCGACCAGGGACAAAAGGATGCGCACATTCACCCGCCTCATCTCCACGACGACCTCTACCTACGGCCAACCAAGGGTGGCAAGCGGCCATCACACAGGCAGGAGTGAGCTCCCAGGACATGCTCTGCAGGCTCTAACTCAGAGCACACCCGAGTACAGCAGACGAGGAGGCACGCTTGTCTAACAGCAAGTCTGTACAGTGCCCAAGTCATGAGCGTGGCCTCCAAGGAGCTTCCCAAAATCGACAGAGGCAGACACGATCTGACGCCACAAATACACTGATGGGGCTTCCCAGGGGGCTCAGTGGTCAAGAATCTGGCTGCAGCACAGGAGATGCAGGTTCAATCCCTGGATCAGGAAGATCCCCTGGAGAAGGGAATGCCAACAGGCTCCAGTATTCTCATCTGGAGAATCCCACGGACCGAGGAGCCTGGTGCGCTACAGTCCACAGGGTCGCAAAGAGTTGGACACAACTGAATGACCGAGAACACACAGGTATACAGAGGGGAGCACAGCAGAGCGGTCCACCTGGCAGGGAGCGGGATTCTATCGCCTATGGTGTCAGGAAGGCAGTACACAGTGGGGAGGAAGAGAAGTGGGTCTTTTTAGTGGGTCTTCCTACATTTTCCAATTCTCTGCAGGCAACGCACCCACCGCCTAGTCTGGGCAGTCTTCAGAGGGTCTGATTCAGGACCTGACAGAGCCTGCAGAGAGGCAGGACCAAGGGCCAGAGACGAGGCTGGCTGGGCAAAGAGAACACACTGGCTCCTTAAGCCACCTTGTCGGTCTTAGGGCTCCAACACCACACGACAGCCCAGGGCCACAGACTAGACGTGACACGCACCTGGCAAATGTTTCTTCCGGCAGATTCTTCACCTGTCTCCCTTCACTGTGCTCCTCCAGCGCTGAAGTACTGTCCCCATCTCTTAACCTACTGATTGTCGGACAGGAGACCAAGTACGGAGAGAAGGAGAGCTCCTGGATGCGGGACAGGACGATGTCCTCGGTCGACTGGGAAATCAGCACCCGCAGGATGGCCAGGATGCCTGACACCCACAGTTGGACCGTGCTCACCGCCGCCTGGGGACAGAGCGGGGGAAGCGCTGCTGAGGAGGAGGACAGCCAGACACCCCCCTGCCAACGCCAGTTACGGAGACCCCCTCGGTTTGACAAAGCCCCCTGAGTCCGTCTAGCTGGTTCTCAAAGTGTGGCCGGGACCAGCGGCCTCAGTGCTGTCTGGGACCCTGTGAAACAGGCAAAGTCTCGACCCCCAGCCCTGCAGACGCCCCCAGGCGCACCAGGCGGGGGACCCAGAACGCCACCAGGAGCCGGGTACTCACCAGGGTGTCTGGGGTGACGAACATACTCCGTAAAAGCATGTCCACGGGGCGTAGGGAGGAAGGGGCCAAAATCTCAAACAACGTGTTCAGCACTCCCAGGGCCTCGTGAGAATCAATGTGCATCTGTTGCGAGTGAATGTCACAGACGTTTCCCCGTAAGCCAGCAGAAAAAAGGTCAACGCTGCCCTCCACATGAGGCGTCTCACGGCCTGATGACCTGGACCATCCCATCGTTCTCACCCCGCAAAACTTCCATACGACTCAACGTCAATAGCGAACCAAGGAAACGTTTTTTTAGAACAATATACCGTAACAGATAGGTTTTTTTTTGCACGATGGAAATCTTTTCATTTCATTTAGATTTTTACTAAATAAACCAAATATGCTTTCTGCACAAATTCAAATAGGTACAAGTATGAGATTTAGTCAGCTGAGTCCGCACAGCCTGCCAGTCACCCCGCCCCGGGACCGGCCCCTCCTGCACCTCTTCCTGCACGCGCAGCTCACCCATACGGGCGTCACACTCTCTGTCTTCCACCTTCTTTCACTCTCTTCACCTGCACTCCATCCCCACCCCACCACCGAGTAGACGATGTTAGCAAATTAGTGCAGTTCTCTTTAACTTCCTCCACATTCCTATACCTGTAGAGAAGTTTTTAAGTTGTTTCGAAAAATTGTATTATGTCTCTGCTTTTTTTTCCACTAAAAATATAATGAAGAACGGGTTTCAAACCTTAAGGTTACTTTTAAAGGATGCAGAGTGGTCCCGATTGAGTCTGCACACAGCGCACTCGCCCGCCGCCCTGCCACTGAACCCATCACTGCTGACAGGGTGCACACGGCCACGGCTGCGGCAAGTGCCTTCTCTCCTAGGTTTCAGAACGCTGTGCCGCCTGCTCCTCTGGCTCCCCACCTCGCCCCCGTCCGGTTTGCAGGGCCCCTCACGCCTCCAGGGCTCAGCCGCATCCCACTGCCCAACCACCCCAGCCCGCAGTGCCCCCGCCCCCTCAAGCCTGACCTCCAGGCTGGCACCCCAGGGGCTTGCTTCAGCCTCCTCGGGGACCTCCTGCTCTCCGAACCCAACACGCACGGATGAGGCTCCGAGCTCCCCCTGAATCCCGCTCCGTCCAGGCGGCCCCTAAGCCATCACCTTGTGGCCACTGACCTGCCCCTCCTCTCACGCCCACCGAAGCTGTTAGCACAGCTCACTGGTTCTGCATCCAAGTTGCGTCCAGCGGGTGCCCCTTCCTGCCCCTCTGTCCCCATGCCCGGGTCTACGCAGGCCCTGAGCTGTGAGCGGCTCTCTCCGCTACCCCTACCCTGACCGCCTGTTCAGCTCTCAGATTTACCCTGCCCTGCTTCCTACTGAGCCCCCTGAGGGCTCCCCCACAGCCCCCTCAGAGAGAGCTTCCCCAGGTATCTGCTCAGGTCACCCTCACGTCCTTCACGTCCCCAGGAGCGTCCCCGCTCCACGACCCTCGTCAGACGCTGTAGACAGTCACCAGGCCCTCTGCTGGATGTCCCCAGCCCTAGTCCAGCATCCTCCGGGGCCAGGAGGGCAGGCGCGGTCGTGGGGGGACGTGCGGATGCACCCTGAGCCGTGCCCCTGGCCCACAGACCGCCCGGCACACAGTGCCACTGCAGGGGAAGGTGCGCTGGGCGTTCACCCCACGCTGCGGCCCACCGCCTCCTCGGTGTCTGCGGTGAGAGGAGTGCAGAGCTCACAGAGCCCCACCCTGGAGACACGTACCTGCGGCCATGGACGCCTCGGCCAGCTGAAAAAAGCAGAGCTACCCACTCACTAAAACTGCGTCTTATCGGGCCCTCCCTGGTGGTCCAGGAGCTGGGACGCCATCCTTCCACTGCCTGAAGCCTGGGTTTGATCCCTGGTCGGGAGCTGAGATCCCGCAGCCGCATGTCAGGTGCCAGCCATCAAAAAAATCCTATATATCTGTTGTTCTTACCAGACGCCACGACCCCGCTCCCTGGCCCCCACCCTGGCCTCAGGATGACAGTCTGTGATGAGAGCAGAGCAAGCAGCTGACGCCGTGAAGACAGGGCCTACCCGCTCCCGTCAGCGCCAAGAGCCATGGGCACTGCACCACCCAGAGCACTCGCTCCCGAGCTGGCCGACCTGGACGAGCTGACGGGCGCCTGCTGGTGGCACCCGCGGCACCTCACACCCAGAGCTCTGCCGGCGGCAGGCACGGTCTCCTGGCAGCGGTGTCTGGAGTGACCGTCTTTGGCGCGTCCCTGCTGCTGACTCCAAGGGCAGCGCTGCACCTGGGCAGGGCATCCCGCCCTCAACCCTGCACGGGTGGAGCCACCGACTGCACTGTTCAACCACAGAAATCCCAAGTGACGGTTTACCGCTAAGCTACTCTGTAAGCAGTAAGAGAAAACCCTCCCTGACAGAGCAAACAGGAGGGAAGCGGGTGAGCAGGAAAGGAGGCAGCCCCGAGGCGCTGTGGGCGCCAGGCCGTCTCTGACCCGGGCCCCGCACTGGCCCCGGTGCACGGTTAACGCCTATGAAACGCGCCCGCTGGGAGTGAGCCCGAGCATGCAGTGCCAAGGACGGCCCCACGGGAGGCGCGGGTGGGGGTGAGGTGGGGGTGGAAACGCACCTGCTGCTTGGCCAGCATCGGGAGGATGATGTCGGCCACCTGCCGGGACAGCCGCTTCCACCTGTCCTCGCTCTCCTTGTGGCACTGCCGCAGGACCAGCGTGAACATCTCCAGCACCTGCGGGGACGGCCCAGACGCTTGAGCCCAGCCCGCGTGCCTGCCCCAGGCGCCGTGCACACCAGGCGGACCCAGCGCGGCCACGCCTCGGGCCTTCCCAGGCTCCAACCAGAGGAAAGCCGGGTGCCTCTCGGCCTCGGGCAGAGCACGGGTGCAGGACCGGACCGCTGCGCAGGGTCCCCGGCTCCCGTGAGCCTTCCCCTCTGTTCTGTGCGCTCTGCAAAGGTCCCCTCCCCCTGAACACGGTTTACTTCAGAAGAGTTTGCCGTGGCTGAGCCCCAGTTTGGTCGTGATCCCTCCTAAACAGAGACCCCTGAACGCCTGTTTGGTAAACACGGCCTTGGGGGCACGGGGCCACCGTGAGTGTGCTGCCAGGACGGCGCCCACGCGACAGCAGACAGGGAGAGATGCAGGCGCCAGGCAGCCTGCAAAGCCGAAAATGGTTAATCGCAGAGACAGTCTACAGCCCAGTCTATAAAATGCCATGTTCCCGGCGGAGCCCACTCCCTGGACAGCCTGCCCGGCCGCCTCCTCCCACAGCGGCCTCTCCCTTCCCAGGACCCAGTGGCACGTACGCAGAGGCAGGCAACTCTGCGCTGCGCCCCGTCTTCCCAAACCAAGGCCAGCCTCGCAGCTGTGCTCTGTCCCTTAAGCCAGGCTGGGGACGCACGGGACACCAGCCCACGTGCCTGCCAAGAGCTGGGCACTGGCTCTCGACCCTCTTATGGAAGTTGTACTTTTAATCCTATGGGATTTAATTCAACGCTAAGTATTTAGTTAAATATTACCTAGGTTAAGCAAAACGAGAATGCACAGAAGAAGTGTTTCTATGAGAGAATCTGCGCCAGAGACAAACAGTAACAGGAATTACTGAAACCGTGAGGGCGAGGCCCCTGCCAGTCATGGAAGAGGGCTCTAAAAAGCCAGGTTTCAGACGGCCTCACACCATCTGAAATTCCAAATGTACCTGAAGGAAAGCGGAGCCAGAAATCAGTGCAAAGACTCCGGTCCTCCACTAACACGGTGGTAAATACATGTACAAACAAGTGTTTAAATCACTTCAGGCTGAGATCTTTAAAAACAGTTACTCAGAACTCCACCACCGTGATCAACACTGCTGACTGATTTTTGGTCCTCGTTTTGGAAAAGGGTCCTCCACCACCTTGACTGAACTTGTGACCGTCGGCCAGGCCATGGGGCCTTAAAGACAGACCCCGTTAAGCCTTCTGCCTGCAGCGTCTCCCCACTGCCCAAGAGCCCAGGGCTGGCACAGAGCCACACTTGCTGATGAGCAGCCAGGGCCACAAGGGTGCTTCCTGCCCCTCCTGCTGCCCGCCCCACCCCTTACCTGATGGTACTGGATGAGTCTCAGTAACATGGACACCACCACCTCTTTCTGGGTTTCAAGCTCTTTTCCTGCATCAGCCTTATTGGTTCCTCTTAAAACGAAGAGGTCGTGGACTATGGGCTGCAGGGCAGGTATGGCTGTGGGCACAGAAGGACACTAAGAAGGCACTCGGGAGGCGACACTGGCACCTCCAGACGGTTTCCAAGAAAAAGAGCTCTGACCCACACTCGACTCGGCGATTAGGGGTGATTTCAGGTTGCCCAGGAGCGCACAGAGATTATCTGTACGCCATCCTGGAAGATCAAGGGTCTTCCCTGACACCTGACAAGGTTGTGAAATCTTTTTGAAAACTAGGGCTTCTGTGACATAACATTACTTCTGACACAAAGTGACACAGATTCAAAAGTCAAATTTAAACTAAAAAACAGCAGCATCCTAACCTCATACACCATCTGCTCAGAGTCACCTGAAAAGAGCACAGATGCTTTTCCCACAGAAAACACTTAGTCAGAGTATTGGATTTCTGTAGTTTCAAGCAACTCAACTCAGTCTCTCGTTAGACTAAGGGTTTCCCCCTCAAGGCATGTCTTTACTCAAAACAGCAAAGTGAAGTCTTTGGCCGAACACACCCTCAGGAGTAAACTAGGAAGGCCTTTCGTTGAGGAGCATCAGCCGGGCCAAGTCACCAAGCTACTGAAAGGCACACTCTCACCCTCAGCCTCTCTCACACACTCTCTCTCTCACACACATGCAGTCTCATACACACACTCACACACACATACTGGCTGAGTTTCCCACAGATGACCAGGCTCTGTAGTGGAGACAGTAAGGTCTGACTGTCCATCAACTTTCTTGCCAAACAAAGAACTTGCTTCCCTCTGGTCTGGGAAGCCTCAGCCGCCCCTCCAGTGAGGCCTGCACTCTCAGCTCCAGGGCCCAGGTGTGCACGCGCAGTCAGGGCCCCTCTGCCGAGGCTGGGACGGGGGAGCGCAGTAGGCTGGCTGCCTTGCTAGCGTGGAGGCGGCGAGGAGCCGAGCCCTGCGCACCCCCGCCCGCGGCCCGGGAGGTCCGCCGCTGCAGGACAGCACAGGGGGACCTCGGTGCGGCAGCCAGCAGAGATCACAGGAGGCGCCCCCACCATGGCGCAGAGGCACAGGGCGAGCAGGGCAAGCTGGGAGGCAGCCAGAGGGGTGACGCTCCCTCCCAGAGCACAGCCTCACTGCGCCGGGCGGCAGCAGGTGCCTGGGCTGCGGGTCGCTCTCTGTGGACCTCACTTTAGCTCCTATGAAACAGCCACTCAAAACAAGGTCCTGAATCAAGGCCACACTGTACCTTCCAGGACATTGGGCAATAAACCCAGTGGCCTTACAGAAGCTGGATTTTAAAATTTTCTGTTTCACATGGATAGACAAGAGTATTTATGGCTGACTCCACGTGCGCTATTTGTACCCAGGTGGACCACACTCCCTTCTTCAGACACCTCTGGCCAGAGCGCACATGCGCACAGCCGGCGGGAGGCAGTGTGAGCGCACAGACCACAGAGCCGGGGAGAGGCCCGCCCCCCATTACCGTGCGTCACCGCCTTCCTCCCGCTGGCCATGATGCCGTCACAGAGCTGGATGATTTTAGGGATCCCGATGATCTGTTTTGAGTGGTAACGCTCGTAAGACAGTAATACCAGGAAGAAAAAGATGTTTGGGATAATCGCCTCTGACTCCCTAGAAATGGAAACATCCAAAGACTTCCTTTTAAAATGAAAAAACATCATTGTATTAACAGCCCCAAACCACTCCTGATTCAAAGTGGAGAGCGTGCGTGTGAGAAACAAGAGAGCATGGGGTGGGGGGCAGCGCTCGGAGCCTCGGCACCCGGTTCGGTCCCGTCACCCTCACCTCGAGTCCCTGCCTGGGGCGGGGCCCCGCCTGCTGGGGCGCCCAGGCAGCTGGCAGGGCTCAGTGCGGGCCCAGAGGGAGGCACCCTCATCACCGCGGCCCAGGGCGCCTCCATCTGCCCCTCGCCCCGCCACTGAAGAAGCTGGCACCCAAAGGGGAAAAGGTAGCTTGCCTCCAATCACACGGTCAGGGTGACACACGCGAGAACACGAGCCTGGGCCTCTAGACCCGGGGGCAGGGGGAGAGGCAGGCGGACGGGCCGCTCAGGACACTCCTCTGCACCGTGCTTCCCTAACGACTAAGTGGCTCAGAAACTAAAAGAGTTTCATTTTCAATTATATTTACAGGATGACGTATTAAAACCTTACAGGCTAGCAAGGTAAAGTTACTAGAGATGACCGTATCTAATGCTGCTTTCTGTAAGATTAGAAAAAAACTACTGTTATCTCAAATAAGATTTCATTTAGCAAAACTATTATAATTAAATACTTTGAAATCTGAAATCAAAACAGACAACACGTGTAATCGTCAGGTGAAGAACGACCTCCCAACAAGGTTTGAGATACTTAAGTCATTAATTTTCAAGAGAAACAAAAATCCACAGCATTTTGATCAGACTTTCATTAAACACAGTGCCTGGCAAAAACGCCCAGCGATCTTTAAAGTAAACACTCATCTTAAAAATCTAGAATTACATGTATGGACTTCCCCAGTAGGAAGTGATTAAGACGCCACACTTTTACTGCAGGGGACACAGGTTCAATTCCTGCTCAGGGAACTAAGATCTGCATGCCACTTGGTGTGGCCAAAAAAATAAAATGGATGAAAATAAAATAAAATTACATATAATTATGTAACAAGGACAAGAAATCTAAAGTAACAAAATGCAATTACCTGAACTGGCCGACCTCAATGTATTCAAACTGCTTCAGCACAAATCCAATAAACACCTACAGGCAGGAAATACAATTTTCACATCAGTAATTAAAATGTGCAAACAAGGTTACTCTCCTTGGCACTCATCTGTATAGACCTCTGACAAGTTTCCTGACAGTAGACAACCTTGCTTCTATACAAGAACTCAAACGTACGCTACGGTCAGATTAGATAGTTTCAAGACACTTGCAGAAACCCCTTTAAACTCGTTTACTCAACACTGAGGTGAAACCTCCCTGGAGAAACAAACGAGAAGCTCCAGGGTCCACCAGGGGGCCCCCAAAGGGCACAGCACAGGTCCCGCTGGTCCGGCTGCGGCACGCCCAGCAGCCTGGGCGTCCTGAGCTGGCTTAGGGACAAGATGTCCAGCTGAGCCCACCTTCCCCCCGCAGCACCAGCGCTCAGAGGGGCCGGGCACCCAGGGCTGTTGGGGGCACGGTGGCCATGAGTGGAGGCCACACCCGTGACTGCTCACGACCATGTCGAGCTTTAGGCGCGTGTTCATTCTCCACCCTGACACTCGGAGCTCACCTCCAGCTCCCTCCTGCCCCCAGCGTGACACAGACACATGCGGGGGCTCCGTAAACCACGCCCTGAACTGAGGCAAGGCGTGGGCCTGTTCTGTTTTTCTACACTGTCCATAAAGACCATCAGTGCAACCAATCCTAAGAACTGGGGAGAGAGGAGGCCTGTAACCACCACTGAGAGGACTGGTCTCCGTGAGGAGTCGCGAAGGTGCCTGCTGGGCTCTGACAAGTGGAGTCAGCCTGTGCCGGGCCCCGCTTCCTCCTGGGAAGCCCCACGGCAGGTCCCACGCCTGCCTCCCCTCGGCCACGGCCACCCCACCGCGGATGAGGGCGTCCCCTCCCCAGACGACAGAACCACCATCTCCTTGGAGCATCTCCCCAGAGGAAAACGGCTCTGTGGAGAGTGTCCTCCTGAAAACCAGCGCGGAGAGCAGGATGATGAAGATGCAGGCCCCTCCCCTCGGGTGGCCCCCAGCACCACTGCAGGGAAAGCGGGGTCACCTCTCCGTCGAGCTTCCCCAGGGGAGTGACGCTGACACAGCACCCACAACACGGTGACATCGAGGAGCAAACGGAGAGCTGCAGCGTTTCCACCTCAGAACACTTCCTATCTCGCCCAGGAAAGCAGCCCACGGTCACAGCCCAACAGGGACGATCACATCCTGACGCCCCAAAAACGACTGTCCCTGTGCTGACCTTGGCTGGCCTGAGTCCTGCTTTCAGAGAATTCACGTCATGAAGGGATCCGCCTTTCCACAGTCGCACGCGCCAGAGCAGGGTGCGGGGGTGAGGGCCCACGGAGTGGAAGCGAGTGAGGACCCTCGGGACGGCTCAGACAGCTGGGGCTGGGCCACAGGGGCCAGCCGCTGCCCGACAGACCACACGCCTTTGCAACAGGTGACAGCTTGAAACGGGCAACCGTTCCTCATAAGCTGTTTAAAACCACACTCTGGATTCTGCACAGATGTCCCCCCAAACCATAAATTCAAATTACTCTTGGGGTGGGGGCAGGTGGGTGGATGGGAGGAACCACTGCGGGAGTGTAAAGGCTAGAAAGCCCGGCTGAGGGCGCCGAGCTTGCTGAGGCTCCGCAGGCCAGGCCTCCGCGCCTGCCCGTGGGTGAGACAGAGGAGAGGCAGCAGCCGGTGTGGGAAGGAAAGGCACACTTCCTCACGGCCGATTCCAGCGTCCTTCCCAGGTAACCTTCACTACATTGTGAACAGGTACGGCAGAGCAGAGGCGCAGCGTCACACCTGGTCTGAGTCCAGGAGGCAGTAGTTGACCCGCAGCTGCACCAGCTGCGCCAGCAGGTCCAGCACCTGCTTCTGCAGCTGCACGGAGGTGGTGGTCGTGTACTGCTTCAAAGCTTTTATAACAAGAGGCTCGAACAGGCGAATGTGATTGTGAATAGCATTCTGCGAAGGAGAAAGAGCATGCGAGTGAGTCTTCAGCGGCAGCTGCTTCCAGCCGCAACCTGAGGGGCTCCCAGTTACCTTGTCAGCTCGGTTCTTTGTGACGCTGGTGAGGTTTGTCTTCAGCTGGGTTGACACTTTCTGGAGGACGTCAAACCACCTGCCAGGTAGGAAAGAGGGCAAGCAAAGAACACCCTTACATACTCTCCTGTGTCCCCAGCTAGACCCAGGTCAAGCGAACTCCAACTCACAGAATCAGAACATTTCAGGGTCATAAGGACTTCAACAGCCACTCAGTGTAGCGGCATCAAGCTCTTCTTTTAATAAAGATTAGTCAGGCAAGGAAATGGCAACCCACTCCAGTATTTTTGTCTGGAAAATCTCACGGACAGAGGGGCCTGGTGGGCTATAGTTCATGGAGTCACAGAGTCGGACACGACCGAGCGACTGAGCATGCCATTAGACAGGACTGAGTTTATGGTGGACGGACCACCATGGCTCGTCACCTGAGACAGGTGACCTGGGCCAGAGCGCTGCTGCTGCTAGACACTCACGCAGCCCCGGGGGCAGGGGCTGGAGGCGACCAGGCTTGGGAAAGGCTCAGAGACTCAGAAGGCATAGCTTGATTTCTTTAAACTTTTACAGCAAATACCCTTTTCAAGAAACGTAATATTAAATGACAGTAATCAGACATTTGCTTGTTTTACTTATTTCCCATATTAGACAAAAATTTAAAGAGCCCTAGTCGGAGAAGGCAATGGCAACCCACTCCGGTACTCCTGCCTGGAAAATCCCGGAGGAGCCTGGTGGGCTGCGGTCCACGGGGTCGTGAAGAGTAGGACATGACTGAGTGACTTCACTTTCACTTTTCACTTTCACGCATTGGAGAAGGAAATGGCAACCCACTCCAGTGTTCTTGCCTGGAGAATCCCAGGGACGGGAGAGCCTGGTGGGCTGCCGTCTATGGGGTTGCACAGAGTCGGACACGACTGAAGCAACTTAGCAGCAATAGCAGTCCTGAGACTTAGAAAAAGTCTGTATATGGCCAATTAAAGCCCAAAATGTGGACATTTGCCTAAAATACTCTAAATCTATGTAACGAAAACCCAGGAATTCTACTGCTACTACATAGTAACTCAAATATGCATTAACAATGAACAGTGATTTAAGAAACAACTACGGCAATTCCAGACATCCTAAAAAAAGAAAGAAAGCAAGAAAGTGAAGTCGCTCAGTCATCTCCAACTCTTTGTGACCCCAGGGACTGCAGCCCACCAGCTCTCCATCTATGGAATTTTCTAGGCAAGAGTACTGGAGTGGGTTGCATTGCCTTCTCCGGGGGATCTTCCCAACCCAGGGATCAAACCACATTGCAGGCAGACGCTTTCCCACCTGAGCCACTGGGGAAGCCCAACACAGCCATAAATTAAGTGGAAAGAAATCTTTACCCATGAGGTTGGGAACCCCGCCCACCAGCCCTCTGCACACCAGCACAGCTGCGCACCCGAGCGGGCCCCCGGGCGCCAGCAGCACACAGCACCTGACCCTGCAGACGTGCCTTCAGTGTCTGTAGACACACGCGGCCTCTTCCCGGTCTGCTGATTCGTCAGCTCTCCTGTCCCGCAGCCCAGCCCCACCCGCTGAGACGGGAACACCCAGGCCCTCCTCTCTCACTGGGCTACACGCTTCTCTGAAGGGGGGGCCCTGCCTTCAGCACCGCAGAGAGCTCTGGAGAACACAGGGGGCGCTCAGAAGGTTACCCTGAGGTGTCCTGGTCCTGCTCTGCCTGCGCTGCGTTCCGCAGGCTGGCGTCCGCTAAGGCCTGGGTGAAGAGGGTGTACGGTGCCATGAAGCAGTAGTGGTACAAGCCGGGCCGTGCGCTGGAGGAGCCGAGGCGCTGCGCACGGCCCTGCGACTTGCTGGCGTGCGAAGACAGGCCGTCCAACTGGGAGGCCAGGTTTGTCCCGAACAGAGTCTTCAGCAACTGGAGCGGAAGAACTGAAGTCATTGACAGTCGAATTAACGTGGAATCTCCCACATATGCACGGAGTCCACCTGAAATGAACTGGATGCGCGAGCAAGACTTCCGGCCGTGCGGACGCGGGAGGGGTGCTTGGACAGCAGGAAGGGGATGGGAGCCTGTCCCCGAGGGCGAGCCCCTCCTCCAGGGGCGCAGGGAAGAAGCAGCCTCCTGGCCCGAGAACGAGCGAGCAGAGGCGGGCTGGAGGGGCTGCTGGACGCAACACCTCCTGAGCGCCAGGCAGCGCGCCAGCATTGTGCGGGGAGAAGGGCTTCCCGGGAGCTCCTCGCTTACCTGCTGAACACACACGGTCGCCATCATCGGCTCTCGACTGAAGCAAGACTTCAGGTATCCCAGGATCTCTTCAACACACTGGAAAGGAGAAGTGTGAGGCATTAAAGGAAGCGAGTCACAGACCACTCGCTGCCGCAGTCCCACATGGACAGCAGACAGGAGTGCTTCCATTTAAACTGGGAACATCCGTCTACGCCAGAGGACACTCAGAGCAGGCTCTCACTTATCACAGCCAGAGACAGTCAGTATGAAGCACTGAAATCCAGGCTCTCGGCCTTCCTTTCACGCTCTTCTACATTCATGCCTTCGTTGGCTCACTCGTCCAGACACAGGACATCTAGGATCTGCCGCACCCTCTGCATCCAGCCCGGTTCTCAGAGCAGGAGTCAGAGTCCACAGGGGAGCTGCATCCCAGGGGTGCCTGCAGACGGTCAGCTGAATGCAACACATATTACGTCAGGTGTGATTTGCCACATAAACTCCTGGATGTGTCTTGATAGCCTGCAAAGATGACCACCACGACTGCCTTCAAACGACTGCCTCACAGGTGCTTTTCCAGCCTCATACACAAGGTCTGCGGCAGACAAGGTTCCCTGGAGATGAGAGCTGGTCCACGACAGCCACTGGCAGCCCCCTCCTCACAGCCACGTGGCCTCCAGCCACTGCTCGTGGCACATCAACTACAGAGAGAAGGCCACTCGCTTCATTCATCTGATGCAACTTCCTGCACTAAACAGTGACAGATTTCTGTTCACTTCATACACTCAGGCCCATGTATGTTGAATATTCCAAATAACTCCCCCTGGACCAGATATCCAAGGCTGTATGTATACTCTGCAGGGTTGAGTTTGTTCCACACCACCACTCATAGCAGGTAACTAAGAAGTGTTAGCTGGAAGAATTCAACCAGAGTCTTTCATATCACAAGCTGTCTAATAATCATGTCTCTTAACAAATACATCTGGAATGCCTTCTGTGTGTTCCCAAGGTCTCCTGCACCGCAGGCCGACACTACCATCTGAGCCACCAGGGAAATCCAGAAACTAAGTTCAGTTCAGTTCAGTCTCTCAGTCATGTTGGACTCTCTGCAACTCCACAGACTGCAACAAGCCAGGCTTCCCTGTCCTTCTCCCAGAGCTTGCTCAAACTCATGTCCGAGTTGGTGATGCCATCCAAACATCTCATCCTCTGTCGTCCCCTTCTCCTCCTGCCTTCAATCTTTCCCAGCATCAGGGTCTTTTCCAATGAGTCAGTTCTTTGCATTAGGTGGCCAAAGTATTAGAGTTTCAGCTTTAGCATCAGTCCTCCCAATGAATATTCAGGACTGATCTCCTTTAGGATGGACTGGTTGGATCTCCTTGCTGTCCAAGGGACTCTCAAGAGTCTTCTCCAACACCACAGTTCAAAAGCATCAATACTTCAACACTCAGCTTTCTTTATAGCTCAACTCTCACACCCATACGTGACTACTGGAAAAACCATAGCTTTGACTAAACGGACCTTTGTTGACAAAGTAATGTCTCTGCTTTTTAATATGCTGTCTAGGTTGGTCACAGCTTTTCTTCCAAGGAGTGTCTTTTAATTTCATGGCTGCAGTCACCATCTGCAGTGATTTTGGAGCCCAGAAAAATAAAGTCAGCCACTGTTTCCACTGTTTCCCCATCTATTTCCCATGAAGTGATGGGACCGGACGCCATGATCTTAGTTTTCTGAATGTTGAGCTTTATCAAGAGGTTCTTTAGTTCTTCTTCACTTTCTGCCATAAGGGTGGTGTCATCTGCGTATCTGAGGTTATTGATATTTCTCCCAGCAATCTTGATTCCAGCTTGTGCTTCATCCAGCCCAGCGTTTCTCATGATGTACTCTGCATATAAGTTAAATAAGCAGGGTGACAATATACAGCCTTGAGGTACTCCTTTCCCAATTTGGAACCACTTTTCCCTCTCTGGTTCTAACTGTTGCTTCTTGACGTGCATACAGGTCTCTCAGGAGGCAGGTAACGTGGTCTGGTGTTCCCATCTGCTGAAGAATTTTCCACAGAAGAATTTTCTTGTGATCCACACAGTCAAAGGCTTTGGTGTAACCAATAAAGCAGAAATAGATGTTTTTCTGGAACTCTCTTGCTTTTTTGATGATCCATCGGATGTTGGCAATTTCATCTCTGGTTCCTCCGCCTTTTCTAAATCCAGTTTGAACATCAGGAAGTTCACGGGGTCACGTACTGTTGAAGACTGGCTTGGAGAATTTTGAGCATTACTTTGCTAGCGTGTGAAATGAGTGCAATTGTGAGGTAGTCTGAACATTCTTTGGCATTGCCCTTCTTTGGGATTGGAATGAAAACTGACCTTTTTCAGTCCAGTGGCTACTGCTGAGTTTTCCAAATTTGCTGGCATGAGTGCAGCACTTTCAAAGCATCATCTTTTAGGATCTGAAATAGTTCAACTAGAATTCCATCACCTCTACTAGTTTTGTTCATAGTGGTGCTTCCTAAGGCCCACTTGACTTCGCATTCCAGGATGTCTGGCTTAGGTGAGTGATCACACCATCGTGGTTGTCTGGGTCATAAAGATCTTTTTTGTATAGTTCCTCTGTGTATTCTTGCCACCTCTTCTTAATATCTTCTGCTTCTGTTAGGTCCATACCACTTCTGTCCTTTATTGTGCCCTTCTTTGCATGAAATGTTCCCTTGGTATCTCTAATTTTCTTCACGAGATCGCTTGTCTTTCCCATTCTGTTGTTTTCCTCTATTTCTTTGAACTGATCACTGAGGAAGGCTTTCTTATCTCTCCTTGCTATTCTTTGGAACTCTGCATTCAGATGCTTGTATCTTTCCTTTTCTCCTTTGCCTTTCGCTCCTCTTTTTCTCAGCTATTTGTAAGGCCTCCTCAGACAACCATTTTGCCTTTTTGCATTTCTTTTTCTTGGGGATGGCCTTGGTCACTGCCTCCTGTACAATGTCACGAACTTCGGTCTATAGTTCTTCAGGCACTCTGTCTATCAGATCTAATCCCTTGAATGAATCTATTTGTCATTTTCACTGTATAATCATAAGAGATTTGATTTAGGTCATATATGAATGGGCTAATGGTTTTCCCTACTTTCCTCAATTTAAATCTGAATTTGGCAATAAGGAGTTCATGATCTGAGCCACATTCAGCTCCTGATCTTGTTTTTGCTAACTGTATAGGGCTTCTCCACCTTTGGCTGCAAAGAATATAATCAATCTGATTTCGGCATTGACTATCTGGTGATGTCCATTTGTAGAGTCTTCTCTCGTGTTTTTGGAAGAGGGTGTTTGCTATGACCAGTGCATTCTCTTGACAAAACTGTTAGCCTTTGCCTTACTTCGTTTTGTACTCCAGGGCCAAACTTGCCTGTTACTCCACGTATCCCTTGACTTCCTACTTTTGCATTCCAGTCCCCTATGATGAAAAGGAAATCTTTTCTGGGTGTTAACTCTTAGAGGTCTTGTAGGTCTTCATAGAATCATTCAGCTTCTTCAGCATTACTGGTTTGGGCATAGACTTGGATTACTGTGATATTGAATGGCTTGCTTGGAAACGAACAGAGATGGTTCTGTCACTTTGGAGACTGCACCCAAGTACTGCATTTCAGACTCTTGAGTTGACTGTGAGGGCTACTGCACTTCTTCTGAGGGATTCCTGCCCGCAGTAGTAGATACAGTGGTCATCTGAATTAAATTCACCACTCAAGTCCATTTTAGTTCACTGATTCCTAAAATGTTGACGTTCACTCTTGCCATCTCCTGTTTGACTACTTGGAATTTACCTTGATTCATGGACCTAACATTCCAGGTTCCTATGCAATATTGCTCTTTACCACATTGGACTTTACTTCCATCACCAGTCACATCCACTACCAGGCCCTGTTTTCACTTTGGCTCCATCTCTTCGTTCTTTCTGGAGTTATTTCTCCACTGATCTCCAGCAGCATATTGAACTCCCTACTGACCTGGGGAGTTCATCCTTCAGTGTCCTATCTTTTTACCTCTTCATACTGCTCATGGGTTCTCAAGGCAAGAATACTGAAGTAGTTTGCCATTTGCTTCTCCAGCGGACCACATTTTGTCGGAACTCTCCACCGTGACCTGTCGCCTTAGGTGGCCCCAGGCAGCATGGCTAAGAAACTGAGAACACGTGAGAAGAAGCTGGTGCTGTTGGCTCTGCGAGTCCAGGGTAACAAGGAAACAAGTCCCAGGCAAGAACATAAAAACACAGGATAACAGGGACACCCCATTCCCAGCCAATAAGGGGGAGGAGGGACCACATTTATCCCACAGCCAAACCACCAAAAAAGCCAGACAATACATGAAACCACAGCTCCAAGACCGTGATCACCAGGCACCAGAGGACAGGGGTCCCTGAGAGATGGGAAACGAGCTGGTTAGCCGAATGGGTGCCCTGCTCACTGTGCCCCTCGGAGAGCTCCCAGGAGGGGCATGAGGACGAGGGACAGAGCAGAGCCCAGGAGCCCTGAGTCGAGAAGGAGCTGGGAGTCCAGGAAACGGACTCAGTGAGGGTTCCAAAGAAGAGCGGCCTCCCAGAGAGGGCCTGGGGAGGCCCCGCAGCGCTGGGCGGGGAGGAGGCGAGCAGAGGGAGCAGCACTCAGAGCTCACACAGGCCCGGACAGTGACCCCTCTCTCTGCGGGCTTGCACACCCGGGCCGAGCCAGAGAGCCCTTGCCTTGGGCAGAAGACTTAGCCCTGGACTGAGCACTGCTCCGCCCCCCTCTGAGTTGACATGTGGGAAAAGTATGAGAGACAAGAAACAGAAAACAATGTGTACAATGACTGAGACCAGGTAAGCTTCACGCATGTCGAGAGAAAGACGGGGACAACGAGCACAGTGAACTGCACGGTAGCCCACGTTCAGCGTGGGCTTTCGGAAACTCACTGTGAAGTTCATTAGACACCACGATGCCCCAGCCGGACAGGTGGGTCCAAACACACCAGAGCAAGTGGGCAAGGTGCTAACTGTCACATCTGGACGTGGACACAACAGGGGCAGTCACCGCACGACCCCTTAACTCTCCTGTCTGCTTGACCAGGTCCCCATGACAGGAGGGTAGCGGACAGAGGTTAGTTACTAGGCTCGGAACCAAAGTCCACAAGCCTCAAGCACAGCTCTGCTCCTTCCTAAAGCACCACCGAACAAGCCACACACCCTCACTGTGACTGCTTTGACTTTTCAACATGCAGCAGGTCAGAGACAGCAAAAGATTCAACAGTTTTAAACCCAGTAATTTTCTAATTACTGTGAAAAGAGAATACAAACTGAACTCCCCTCAACATGAGGCTAAGATGAAAATCAGACTCAGGTACCCAGACTGAAGAACCTGCCCCCTGCCTCCCAAGCGCACCGGCGTGGTGGCCCCCACTCCAAGGCACCCGGCCCAGAGGTGCATTTCAGGCGTGGCAGCCACAGCTCCATGAGAAGACAGGAGACACAAACCTTCCCGATGTCCTGCAGCGTCGCAAGCTCCAGAATCTGAGACAAAACGTCCAAGGCAGAGCGCAGGAAACCCCCAAACTTCTCGCTGCTGCTCTGAAGATCCAAGGTGACCTGGGGGATGAGGCGGGAGACGAGAATAAGCATCGCTGGGGCGGTGGCCTCCCGGGCACCTGAGACAGAACCACGGTCTGCGGCAGAGAGCTGTGTTCCACTAGGCAACCCAAGGCTCATCTTGGTGGGGGGTGGGGGTGGGGGTGGGGGGTGGCTTCGATTTGTTTGTTTGTAGCACTGGGGAAACGCCTTGGAAAGGAAATTACTCTTCCAGATAGCTACATAAAAATTGATTTTCAAAGGCATCTTCCAACTTACATTTGACACTATTGAAAGAAATAATTCCTAACCTTCTATCATAATGAGAAAAAATGCTTAATGCCCATCATAACCATTACCTGATAAGCAGCAAAAAAAAAAAAATAGAATGTAAGTCCTTTTCCACACCAGGGTTTCCCTGGTGGCTCAGATAGTAAAGAATCTGCCTGCAATGAGGGAGATCCGGGTTCGATCCCTGGGTCAGGAAGATCCCCTAGAGGAGGTTGTGGCAACCCACTCTAGTATTCTTGCCTGGAGAACCCCATGGACAAAGTAGCCTGGAAGGCTGCAGTCCACTGGGTCACAATCAGACACGACTGAGCACAAGCACAGCTCTTACACACACATTAGGACCCCTGGAAGAACCGTTATCAGATCCGGACACAGCCTTTTAGTCTGGGTACAGCAAAATATTAAATTAGTCTAAGAGGTATTAAGTTAAGATCCTAAAGGGCCAGCTTAAGTCAATTTTGCAGCAATTTCCCCTATTTAACAGATGGAGAGGAGGATCAGGTCCAAGGATATAATATGTAAGAACAAACGTGAGAGGGAGAGACTGACTGAAAATAAAAACTGGCAAAACCCTCGCAAAAATACTACAATAAGTAGAAAGCAATTTGCTCAGTGAAATAAAATCTAACCACTGCTGAAAAAGGAAAAAAATCCCTTTCTCAGAATGAGAAATATACCCAGGCAGAAGAGTCACCAGGGCAGACGGCTGTCCTTCCAGAAACCCGCCTGCAGGCCTGGCCCAGGGATCTGGGAACTCGGCCGGGAAGCCGTCCGCTGGACTGACACCAGCTCTCCTGAGCGCCAGGGGCTCACTGTGCCGGACTGTCTGGACGCACGTGTTCAGGCAGGACCCCTGCCTTCCTCTCCTAGCATGGCCGCACATTTGCTCTTGTGAGTGGTGGGGGTGTGCTCCTCGTGGCCTCACGGGGGCAGAGGTTGCTCCAGACTCCGCCTGCGTCCTCCCCATCATGTGGCCATGTGTCCTCCCTACCCCGCTGTGAGGAGTCCGCACTGTGAGCGCGACCACGTGCTGAGTCCTAGGAGTCCGTCCAGCCGATCTCTGAACGTGGGTGGTCTTGGGAAGCCCAGACCCAGCACCAGTAGATCATAAAGACATCACTTTCCCAATAAAAATCCTAACCTTTTGTATGATGGAAGCTATCATAAACAAAGCCGAAAAAGCTAATCGTAACTCATATCCCTAAGACCCTCTCACTTATACGTATGTCTGTAAGCTATAATCGTAGGAAAAATGTCGCCAGTCCCCTAAAATGTGTGAGAGCAAGGGTATTTTTACAAAAGCAGTACCTTGTAGTTGGCGTGAGTGGCTTTCAGGACGTCGTGCAGTTTGAGGTAAGAAGGCAGGTGACAGAAGCTCCCCAGCGACGAGGACTTGTTTGTGGCGACAGGCCCTGAGGTTTCAGGTGGTCGAGAGGCTTCACACAGACAAGATACACTTTCACATCAAAAGGACACACTCCCCAGGTTTAAAAGAGATCCCTGTAACAATTATTTTTAAAGTATTCTAGAAAGAGATCAGCCCTGGGATTTCTTTGGAAGGAATGATGCTAAAGCTGAAACTCCAGTACTTTGGCCACCTCATGCGAAGAGTTGACTCATTGGAAAAGACGCTGATGCTGGGAGGGATTGGGGGCAGGAGAAGGGGACGATCAAGGATGAGATGGCTGGATGGCATCACTGACTCGATGGACGTGAGTCTTAGTGAATTCCGGGAGTTGGTGATGGACAGGGAGGCCTGGCATGCTGCAATTCATGGGGTCGCAAAGAGTCGGATATGACTGAGCAACTGAAGTGAGGATAAAATGTCACCTTTTCCTGCCTTTTTGATTAATTAGAAGTAGTAAGAGACTGACTACTAAACATTAGTACACTCTGAGCACCTCCCAAAGATAATACAGTAAAATAAAAAGAGAAAGAGAAGACAAGCATGATGCTGGAGGTGTCTGCTTTGGCCTGGCTGCAATTCAGAGGAACAACCGGCTCAAGGGCCTTCAGTCAATCTGAAAACCCCCCAGAGCACAAGGCTCCCAGGGGCACCAGGGGGATGGCCCCCAGCTGACTGAGGTCACGAGCCCTGTAAGCAAGTCAACAGGGGTGCAGTGAGCATGCATGGATGACCGCGCGGGTCACATGCTATCACTGAGCTGGTACTAAACACAAAATGCTACAAGGCCATACAGATTGGTGGTTGGGGTCCTTAGTTTATCAATCATCAGAAAGATGACCAGTCACATACTGATGACTACATCTGCATAGTTCTGAAGCTTTTTAGATGCTAAATCCCCAGTGGCACTGCAATCCTTAGAAAACAGCATCTTTTCAAATGCTTTATACAGGGAACTAACTCCATGTCGGTCCAGTGCTCAGGACCTGGTGTTTTCACTGCCAAGGACCCAGGTTCAATCCCTAGTCAGGGAACTAAGATCCCACAAGCCATGCAGTGTAGCCGAAAGAAAGAATAAACTCCCAACAATAATAAAATGCTCAACATGAACGCTTTATAAGCAAAAATGAATGGAAGAGTCACGTGCGGCCCCAGCACTGTGAGGTGGCATGTGACCACGTGTGGTGGAGTCCAGTCGCCTGCCCTCAATGCCCACCGTGAGGGGCACAGACGGCACCGGTCACAGGCAGAGCCCATGGGCACTCTGGCCCCTCTGGCCCAAGACCCTGCTGCTGCTGCTGCTGCCCCACTAGCATCTGTGAATTCTTCAGGTTCAGCTCACTCAGATGGTTTCATCCCCACTCTCTTCCCTACGTAGCCTTTCCAAATGGAGGGTTTCCACTTCCTACTTCATTATTCTCACCCACTACCTCTGTTCCCAGCCATCTACATCCCCTCCCTTCCTGAAAATCAACGAGAAGAGCAGAAGGGAGGAGGTGCAGGGCATAGGGAGCACAGGGCGGGCACCTGTAGACAGCTGGGACCCCGAATAATTAGAACACCACACTCAGACGTGCTCAAGACCAAAGTGTGCTCTGTGTCCTCTTAGCAATTAACACCGGAAACCACACCTGGGGAAACCGTTCCTGTGGTTTCGTTCTATGCATTTTATTCCCCAAACTCCACGTCATCCATCAGCCCAGACCTGACCGGAAGTGTTGGGTCCTAATCGCTGTGACATAGTCGGCCCCCGCCCCTGCCCTACCCCGCCCCGCCCTGCTCGCCTCCCAGCCCGGGGCCCTCGCCCCGCCCGGCCTCACACCTGGACTGGCCTCGCTGCCTTTCTTGGGACTCACAGGCACAGACGCCTGCTCTCCTGGCTCCTTCTCTTTCCCCTTCCGTCGGATTGGGCTCAGAGAAGGCGGGTTTGTGAGAGAAGGCAGGGCTGCCTAAAACAGAACACAAGACACTGTGAAGGAAATGTAACCAACACAAAACCGAGAACTAGGCTATGTGTGTGCTTCACCCATCTGTGGAAAAGAGTCAACCCATGGAATTCATTTCTTTTGTTTGAATCTGCATCTGTGGGGCTCAGAGTCTGTACACACGTTGTCCACTTTAACCCACATGACAATTGCCCGGGGTGGGAGGTGGCCCAGCACTTCCTAATGGGAGCACCGTGAACGCCAGAGGCTGGAGAGGCCTCGGCAGGCCACAGGGGCTGCAGGAGGCTTTGGGCGTCCAGGCCCACCACCTCCAAGAGTGAGCACGGGGACGCCCTCTGGGGGCCAGGGCATGAAGCAGGGTAGGGAGCAATGCTCCGAACTCCATTTCAAATGAGACAGGCTCAGCGATGATGAAGGGACTTATTCAAGGTCACAGCCAACAAGCAGCTGAGCTAGGCAGCAACAAACCCAGACTCTTCATGAAGTCCACACTGTGCACACCCATGAGAGAACGCAGAGCCCCAGCCCGCACTGCGGGAGGCAGAGGCATGGGCACCTTGGCTCGCTGCTTGCCCAATTCACGATCTAAGAAGTCACCTTACACCTTGGAGCCTCGTCTGTAAAGCGGACACGGGGGCTTAAGGGCTGCCATCAGAATGGACTCCAAGGCAGCAGGGAGGGGCTAGAGAGAGCCTGGAAAGAGGCGGCTGCACCAGGAAAACCCGCGTGTCTGGGAGCCCCCGCATCATCTGAGCTGCAGGGAAGAGCTGCCCGAGTGAGGGGTTACCTTCACTGCGGGTCCCGGAGCCACATCGTCCAGGACGTGTGCACAGATGTTGATGACCTTCAGCAGGTGGGAGAAGAGCTGCTCCACCATGGGCACCAGGGTCCGGTCACCCAGGGCCGGCCACGCCTCCTCCTGTTTGGTGGCTGCCGTGCTGGCCTCATCTTCAGAGGCCCACGAGCTCCTCAGAGACCTGGGGGCACTGGCTGCAGTACGGGCACACATGTCACCCCCCAGCGCCAGGGCAGTGGGCAAGACCAAGTCACTCAAACCCGTCCACATGGGGTGTCTGCTGGACACCCCCTGGGGTCAGCTGATGCCTTGGGTTCCACAGGAACCTGACATTTCCCTGTGTGCCCACTTGCCATGAACCCACCCTCATGCACCCCCAGGACGACAGTTCCCTTCCTGATCTAGACAACTCAAGTTCACCTGGCGATCGAGACCTGCGGATTCTGTCTCCCTCACTCTCTTTTAATTGGTTTCTTCAACACAAGCCACAACCATCACCCTGTTCAGACTCTCTCCATCTTGCCTTAACTGAGAGTTTCCCTAACTTCTCCAATCTGTATTCGCATAAGCCAAGTGGTCTTTCTAAAACACTGACCCGATTGTTAGTCCCTTTCATGAAGCTCTCCAGTGACCTCCCAGAGCAAACGGACTAAGTCCTCACTAATGGAGATGGACTGCTCGCTGGCCACATTCTCCATCCTCATCTTCACTCTCACGTGGCATCCAAAACTGTCAGCTCCCAAACGCCACACGCAGCTTGCTCCATGTCCCGTGCAGCACCCTGTGCGCTGTGCCCCTTCCTGCCAGCCGACAAACCCTATCCCTGTCCTAATCCCCCGCAGGGAGCATCGTGCCCCGCCGTGTTGACACGTGTCCTTATGAACCTACATTTGAGCACGCAGCCCTCTCACTGCCTCCTTACTGCCCTGGCGCCCAAGACAATGCCTGCATGCAGTGCCCGCTCAAATGAAATCAGAGATGAGTTTACCCACAGCCAACTGTTTCAACTCAGGGCCGATACCTGCCAGCAAGTTCCCGGCTAAGATCAGAGCATCCTGGTGGGCGGAGAGATCCAGCGGGAACCAGGCGGACGACAGCAGGGTCAGGATCATCGAGACCATCCCCACAGTGCAGCTCTTCCTGGACTCGTCTGAGGCACTCAGCGGGGGCACTCTGGAAGCAGGATCGAATTACAGAACAATGCTAAGTCTTGCCTCCTCTTACAAACCAAAGAGAAGATTATGGTTATTCATTTCATGGCGGCTCATAAAGCAATTTTACTATTGTAAACTACATCTTTCTTGTAACCACAGGTCCATAAAAATCACCTGAGAAATGAAATCAGGGAGCAGATCTGATTGAAAGTATAAAGAATCCGCCTGCAATGCAGGAGACCCCGGTTCGATTCCTGGGTTGGGAAGATCCACTGGAGAAGGGATAGGCTACCCACTCCAGTATTCTTGGGATTCCCTGGTGGCTCAGCTAGGAAAGAATCTGCCTGCAATGCAGGAGACCTGGGTTTGATCTCTGGGTTGGGAAGATCCCCTGGAGAAGGGAAAGGCTACCCACTTCAGTATTCTGGCCTGGAGAATTCCATGGACTGTGTAGTCCCATGGGGTCACAAAGAGTCAGACACGACTGAGCGACTTTCACTCCACTTCACTTCATTAGGGCCATCTACGGGAGGAAGATCCTTTCCATTTTTAAATGAGAACTGCTAATGTAAGTACAGTAGTTCCTAAAAGACTCTTGTAACTGAAAACGACTTTGCGTGATAGATCACATCTGATTTCAAACAAAGAAAGTTTCTAAATTTTTAATACGTAGTGAATAATTTTGGAGAGAATCAAGCCAATTAGAAAAGTGTTTTGCTAACGTATGCAAATTCCCTTCAATGAGACTGCAAGTCACACCCTCAAATCCTCCAAATGTTGATGAGTGAGCATTTCACATCGAAAAGAATCACAAGTAACTCACTGCTTCCAAGTCTCCTGTCACTAGCATCCAACACAACTAAGCGGGAGAAGCAAATATTCCAGTGGGTATTTCCCCAAAAGGTAACACTGATGAGAGACTTCACAAGAGAAAAAAAAAAGGATCCGTATAACCATGATTGTATCACATGACTGTAGTCATGTGCCAAGGAAATACATACCCGCAGTGCCAACCCAAACTCCAAATGCAAACTGGGAAGGCAGTTGAAAGTAGACACAGAGCTTCACAGCATCCAAACTAAACAAGAAAGGAATGGTAAGATCACACCAAAAGGGTTCATTACACTGACCCTCCTTTTACGCTTTATAAAACGTACGAACAATGAAAACAAAGTCGGGCTCTGTACCCAGGCACAGGACATCTGCCCTCCCACAGAACAAGTTCACACCTGAGAATTCAGACACAGCTGGACAACCGAGATACAGGTTTAAGGAGGGTCCTTACATCCAGGGAGGAGAGGCCAGCAGGGAGGCACCTCCTCTAATTGGCTTTAATCTTCCTGTGCCCTCCTCCGCCCCCCAGCTGGAATTCCCTTCCCCCCTTCTCCGCTTCTTCCCCGACCCCACACCGGCCATTCCTGAGCTCAAGCTAATTAATGTCCATCTTCCTGACCAGACTCAAAGAACCACAGGGCAAGGATTCTCCTTGTTTTTACATCCCAAGCCTAGAACAGTGTCTGACATATGGAGGTCACAATAAAGACAAATAAAATTTATAACATTTTGAACAAATCAAGGGAAGCCCAAACTACAGAGAGCCCAAACAGTATTTAAGTTTGAAAGGCACTTATATAGTATCAAAAGAGTCTAATCACAATTGTCTTGAGTTTTTACAACAGGAAAGCATTCCTTCTGTCACAGAAAATAAAGGACAAGGTTAAAGCCGCTAAATCAGTGAACTGGCACCACTTTTCATGTTAACATTCTTTTTTCTGATTATGGAAATTACATGTGTTCACTTTAGAAAATGTGTGATATCTTAAAAAGAATAACTGTTCATAAAATTAATTTTAGTTCTAAAATTAATTTTAACTCTAAAATTGATTTTAGTAATTAAAATTAACTACTAAATTAATTACTAATTAATTACATTCTAAAATTAATTTTAGTAATTTTCTGCCAATTATTCTCCTGAGTGAGAGATGTGTTTCCGTGAACGTTACTTCTCACCACCACTACACACAAGCGCACAGTTCTGTACTATGCGTTTTTCACTCAATATTATCATCTAGAGGCTCCCTCTACAGACTGTTACAAATGCTCCAAAGCATCATGTTAATAGGTGCACAAATAAACACTTCACCATCTATACAGAATTTAGTCATCTTCAGAATTTATCCAGTAGAGAATTATTGGACATTAGACTTCTTTGTACTTTCAGCATCATAAGTAATGATACAGATAACCACACGACACAAAAATCTTTGTCAGTATTTCCAAGTTTTTCTTCCTCTTCATATATATTATAAAGTCCTTGAGTCAATTATTTTAGAGATATTTTAAACTGCTGATATACTACCAATTTGGATTATGGTAGTTTTTCATTATTATTTCTTCCCAAATGGGCTAAATTTTTTTTTTTTTACAATAAACATGTATTACTTTAATAACCTGAAAATAGTTGTTTCCATTTTCGTTGGAATAAACCAGGGTTTTATTAACAGAAGCCCACATGTAAGAGCTCTAATACAAGTATCCTATCATGAAGACCAGACCACACAAAACTGCTGAAATTAACTCATTAGCCCAACCAAGAGCCTTACCGTGAGTGCCCTCGTGGTTGACGTGGTCAGCTCATGAGAAACCGCTGCAATGACTCTCGAGAGGTTATTTTCCAGAGTGACATCTGTGCTGCTTGGTAACAGGTTATAGCCTCTATAAATTCTAACGAGAAAGATACAGAGAGACTTAAAATCTCCCATTAAAGTGTATGACATTCTCAGAATTCAAATGGCATTTAAATATTTAAGATTAAAGGCCACAAGAAGTTAAAGCAGTCTTGACTTTTTAAGTTACAGGAAAACTGGAAATAAATGTGGTCATTATTCTATAAAGACGGATGAAACAACCCCTCCCTCCTCCAACGCCCAACCACACCAGAGGATCAACACTCCCCTCAGCACAGCCTCGGCTGCAGCCTGCCGCCGATCCAAAGCCGCCCGTTTTCAAGCTTTACATTACGTCCAATGGGAATCTACTCCTGACTCCAAACAAAACAAAGTCCTTTCCTACTACTAGACTGTCACTTCTTCCGCATTCCATTCACGGCACACATGAATTTCAATCCCTCCTAGTGGTTACATACAAATTCTAATTCCCCAGCCACACAGAGGAAGCCCAGGTGGGGTGAGTGTCGATTCACTTCCGTTCCCCTCGGGTCTTGTCCACAGACCACTCAACGATACACACTAAGGAGAACACATTTTATCTCCTCACATATATCCTGCAAGTACAGCGCACAACCGGGATTTGTGCTTATCATGCAAGAACCAAGCTGAACAAAGCTGAATGTCTGGAGGACAGTCCGAGTTTGGACTGGAAATTTTTCACAGCTGTAGTTACTAACCAATTTTAATAAAATATTATACATATCTCTGTTGGCATCTAATGACATTTAGAAGATGCAACCTTGTTGACAAGTTACTTATCATAAGCTTGTCTAATTCCTGATAATGAAATATTCTTATATTGCTTCTGCTTATCTTAAAGGAACATTTATCCTGAATCTTTTCAAAGAGAGAAAATGCCAGTTTTGAGGTTAAAAAAAGGAAATTAGGAAAAAAATTATTGCCATGTTTTTAAACAATCTTTGCATTAGAAGAGATATTTATTAAGAAAAAATAGCTTCAAAATTTGACAAGCTGAATTTCAAATTCAGAACAAACTGTCACACGGACATTTTGGCTTCAAAAGTCATTTAGTCCACGTATTTTTTAAAAATGCCATTCAGGAAAAAGAAGTATCGCATAAAAGCTAATTTTTTAAATAACATTTAAAACACAGAGAATTCTTTAAAAGCATAATAGTCTTATTATCGTTTCTGCAACCTTCCTGGCAAACTGAAATTTTAAAGAAAATTAGAACTTTATTAAAGCATTTCTGCTGATTACTTTTAGTCTATCCTACTCATCTGAGCATCAGAGAGTAGGCTGTTTAGTCATTTGAAATTGTATTTAAAGACCTTCACAAAAAAATGTGAATAATTGCTAATCACTTAACTAATGGATAACCCTAAATAACACTGACACTCTTTAAGAGCCTGCTAAAATTAATGCTATTACATAACCATACTCTTAGATAACACAGAGAAAGTGAAAACTTTAAGGACAAGATAGAGCATTCGAGTCCTACAGAAAAACACAGTTGTCAGTATATGGCTCGTAACAAACAAATCTTAAGACTTGTGATGTCACTGCTGCGTGGCTACAGCAGAACCTAAATAAAGAGGCTGGTGGTAAACCCTGAGAGACAGAAGCATCCTATCGAAGGCAGCCCACCTGCTCAGACACCCTCACTAAAGCATTTTCTCTAGAAAATGCAAGCTTTCGATGAGCACCCACGCGCCTCGCTTAGCGTACCTGGTTACGGCGCTGACGGAGAAGTGGGACGGAGGCTGCGTCTCGTGCATGAGAAGCGTCAGGTACACGCTGCTCTGGTCTCGTGCCATGGCCACCACTGGGTCCGCCTGTCCTTGGTCGCACTTGTAAAACAGCTTTGGGACGAGCCTAACATAAAAGTCAGGTTTATTCCCTTAAAAAGCACGTGAAGCCCTCTGGTTACGCCGGGCCCTGTGTCACCAGCAAGCTCGCAGCGCCTGCCCCGGACACGGCCCCTGAGCGGCGGCACTGCTCAGGCACGCCCCACGCCCCCGCTCTCTAACGACCAGGGGCTGGACTTTCTTCTCGTCGTCACACAGTTACCTACGGCTCTCTGCACAGATTAACTCCTCTGAGTTCAGAAGCCCTCGGAGTGCTCCTCTAATCGCCTTGACCAGCGTCAGCAGGTGCAGGAGACTGCCCTGCGCAGGAGTCGCCGGGGCGGGGTGCGGGGCCCTGCGCAGGAGTCACCCAAGCAGGCCCCTCCTCACTCCTGCGACTTTCTCTGCAGGACTGCCCCCACACCCCCAGGGGCGACGTCCCAGCTGAGGCCCACATCTCAGGCCAACTCTGCGGTGGAGGCAGGGAGCACAAGGGCTCTGCACGAGCCCTCACACACCTACAGGCTGGCCTGTAGCTTCCAGAAACAATCAACTGTTTTAAAACAGTGGTGTGTGAACTCCACTAACTTTAGTTAAAGTCTCTTTCCTCCAGGAAGACCTGGCCATAAATACCATTTTTTCCTAAGGTTTAATAAATTACTGTCATAGAGAATCCCATGGATGGAGAAGCCTGGTGGGCTACAGCCCATGGGGTCGCAAAGAGTAGGACACGACTGAGTGACTTCACTTTCACTTTCATAGACAATGGTAAAGATTCAAGATCTTTGGTCAAGCAAGTCATACAAACCCAGTTAAGTCCCTGAAAAAGAACAGCTCACAAGCAACCAAAGATAGGCACATGGCCACACCGAAAACCCCTGGAGAAGGGCAAAGCTGCCCACTCTGGTGTTCTGGCCTGGAGAATTCCACGGGCTGTACAGTCCATGGGGTCGCAAAGAGTCAGGCACCAAGGAGTGACCTGCACACTGAAAACCAAAGGGCTATCTATCCACCAAAACACAACTGGTTTTCTTTGAGCAGTTTGACTACAAAGGTTTTTATATTTTTCCTGAGTTTTGTTTAGTAAATGTGTTGTTATTTTTAAAACAAGATAAAAGTTATGTTAAAAAGAAATACCAATGACGGCCTAAGCAACAGACACATACCTAATGTTTTTGGAAGTGCTTGCTTTGGTGAAGACTCGGGCACAATCGCACTCTGGTGGTGGGAGGACAGGCTGACCCACTTCTGGACAGTAACTTCACTGCCTGCTCAGTCACTTCAGTCGTGGCCGACTCTTTGTGGCCCTATGGGCCACAGCCCGCAGGCTCCTCTGTCCACGTGATTCTCCAGTTAAGTACCAAAACCATAAAAACCCACTTGCCAGTATCTACCCCCGAGAAATGAAAACATACGTCCACTCAAAGTCTTGGAGGCAAGAGTTTAAGCAGCATGATTCATAACAATCAAAAAGTGAAAATAATCATATCACTTGGTGAATGTATACATAAAACAACAGTATTATCTACATAACAGAACGCTGATAAACAACGAAGAGAACAAACGACGGGCACCCAGCCTACAGCATGGACAAGCCTCGAAAACCAAGTGAAACAAAGTCAGGTGCAAAGTCCATCTACTGACGTGTGCACATGTCTATACAAGTGTGCAGGAAAGGCACACGCGCCTCCACTGACGTGTGCGCGTGGCTATACACAGTGTGCAGAGAAGTCACACGTGCCTCTATTGACCGTGTGCGTGCGTCTATAGCAAGTGTGGAGAAAAGGCACACGCGCCTCTACAGACGTGTGCGCACGTCTATACAGAGTGTGCAGAGAAGGCACACGCACCTCTACTGATGTGTGCGTGCAGCTATACTGAGTGTGCAGAGAAGTCACACACGCCTCTATTGACCGTGTGCATGCGTCTATACCAGGTGAGCAGAAAAGGCACATGCGCCTCAACTGACATGTGCGCACGTCAATACAGTGTGCAGAAAAGGCACACGCGCCTCTATTGACGTGCACGTGCATCTATACAGAATGTGCAGAAAAGGCACACGCGCCTCTACTGACGTGCGCGCGCGTCTACACAGTGTGTGCAGAAAAGGCACATGTGCCTCTACTGACGTGTGCGCGCGTCTATACCAAGTGTGCAGAAAAGGCACACGCGCCTCTACTGACGTGCGCGCTCAACAGAGCGTGTAGAAAAGGCACACGTGCCTCTACTGATATGCATGCGCGTCTGTACAGAGTGTGCAGAAAAGGCACACGCGCCTCTACTGATGTGTGGGCGCGTCTATACAGAGTGTGCAGAAAAGGCACACGCGCCTCAACTGATGTGTGCGCGCGTCTATACAGAGTGTGCAGAAAAGGCACACGCGCCTCAACTGACGTGTGCGCGCGTCGATACAGAGTGTGCAGAAAAGGCACACGTGCCTCTACTGACGTGTGCGCACAGCTATACAGAGTGTGCAGAGAAGTCACACGCGCCATTATTGACCGTGTCGTGCGTCTATACCAAGTGAGCAGAAAAGGCACACGCACCTCTATTGACATGTGCGCACGTCGATACAGAGTGTGCAAAAAAGGCACATGCGCCTCTACTAACATCCGCGCGTCTATACAGAGTGTGCGGAAAAGGCACACGCGCCTCTAATGACGTGTGCATGTCTATACAGAGTGTGCAGAAAAGGCACACACGCCTCTAATGACGTGTGCGCGTCTACACCAAGTGTGCAGAAAAGGAACACGCGTCTCTACTGACATGTGCACGCTCTATATAGAGCGTGTAGAAAAGGCACACGCACCTCAACTGATGTGCGCATGCGTCTATACAGAGTGTGCAGAAAAGGCACACGCGCCTCAACTGATGTGTGTGCGCGTCTATACAGAGTGTGCAGAAAAGGCACACAAGCCTCTACTGATGTGTACGCGCATCTATACAGAGTGCAGATAAGGCACAGGCGCCTCTACTGACGTGCGCACGTGTCTATACAGAGTGTGCATAAATGGCATACGCGCCTCTGATCGTGTGCACACGTCTATACCGAGTGTGCTGAAAAGGCACACGTGCCTCTACAGACGTGTGCGCACATCTATACCGAGTGTGCAGAAAAGGCACACGCGCCTCTACTGACGTGCACACATCTATACAAGTGTGCAGAAAAGGCACACGCGCCTCTACTGACGTGCGCGCGTCTACACAGAGTGTGCAGAAAAGGCACACGAGCCTCTACTGATGTGTACGCGCATCTATACAGAGTGTGCAGAAAAGGCAAACAAGCCTCTACTGACGTGCGCGCGTCTACACAGAGTGTGCAGAAAAGGCACACGTGCCTCTACTGATGTGTGCACGCGTCTACACAGAGTGTGCAGAAAAGGCCAACGAGCCTCTACTGACGTGCGCGCGTCTACACCGAGTGTGCAGAAAAGGCAAACGAGCCTCTACTGACCGTGTGCACATGTCTACACAGAGTGTGCAGAAAAGGCACACGGCGCCTCTACTGACGTGTGCGCGCGTCTACACAGAGTGTGCAGAAAAGGCACACGCGCCTCTACTGACGTGTGCGCGCGTCTATACAGAGTGTTCAGAAAAGGCACACACGCCTCTACTGACGTGGGCGCGCGTCTACACAGAGTGTGCAGAAAAGGCAAACGAGCCTCTACTGACCGTGTGCGCATGTCTATACAGAGTGTGCAGAAAAGGCACATGTGCCTCTACTGACGTGGGCGCGCATCTATACAGAGTGTGCAGAAAAGGCACACGCGCCTCTGACTGTGTGCGCACGTCTATAACAAGTGTGCTGAAAAGGCACACGTGCCTCTACTGACGTGTGCACACATCTATACCGAGTGTGCAGAAAAGGCACACGTGCCTCTACTGACATGTGCATGCATCTATACAAGTGTGCAGAAAAGGCACACGTGCCTGACCGTGTGCGCACGTCTATACCGAGTGTGCTGAAAAGGCACACGTGCCTCTACTGACGTGTGCGCGCATCTATACCGAGTGTGCAGAAAAGGCACACGTGCCTGACCGTGTGCGCACGTCTATACCGAGTGTGCAGAAAAGGCACACGTGCCTCTACTGACGTGTGCGCGCATCTATACCGAGTGTGCAGAAAAGGCACACGTGCCTCTACTGACATGTGCACGCATCTATACAAGTGTGCAGAAAAGGCACACGCGCCTCTGCTGACGTGCGCGCGCATCTATACAGAGTGTGCAGAAAAGGCACACACGCCTCCACTGACTGTGTGCACACGTCTATACCGAGTGTACAGAAAAGGCACACGCGCCTCTATGGATAGGAAGCAGAGCAGTGGTTGCCTGTGGCTGGGTGGGAGTTGGGAATTACTGCAAATGGGCACAACAGATCCTTTTGAAATGATGGAAATATTGTAAAGTTGGTTCGTGGTGAGGGCTGCACAATTCTAAGTTTACCAAAAATCATTAATTGTACACTTAAAATGGGTCAATTTTAAGAGATAAAAAATTTTACTTCAATAAACCTAAAAAAAAAAGGTTTGGCTTAGTAACTCAACTTCCATGAATTAAATTCTTAGAAACAAAAGTTATATGTAAACATTTATGCGTTATACTAGTCACTAGGTAAACATTTATGTATAATACAAGTCACTGAACCATTATTCATTATTTAAATACGTAAAAGCTTAGTATCCAACCAAATAATCTTTACAAAAAATTCTATCACATCTACACAGTGAAAAAGTGGCCACTAACTACAGATTTCTTGTAATGGGTGTTTCCAGCCTTTCTGTATCTGACACTGTGTGAAACGCCATTAGCCTCAGGACAGAAGCATGGACACAACGGAAAGGAGGGAGGTGCCCCAGATGAGGCCGTCTCAGAGGAGTATTTCTAACAGGAAAACGCTAATGATTATTCTGTGGAAGTTAACAGATAACAAAATTGCATGTACACTGTGTCCCAATTTGGAAAAGAAGCTTGTACAAAGGACATAAAGCAAAAAAATGTTAACAGTGGTTATCTCCAGTGGGAGAACTAGTGGTGATTTTTATTTTCTTCTTAGTACTATTCTCCATATTTCAAAAATCTGGCCGTCAAAGTCCATTACTTTTACAATATGAAGCTAGTACTTTATTGCTGTCTTAATTTTCATTTCAGGCTCTTGAGACAGTGAAAAATATGTTTTTTGATAGCTTAAGAGTAACTGAAAGTGAGCTCAAAAGATTTAGGATTACGCCCTACGGCCTCCAAATTTTCGCCTCTCTTCCCACGTCA